>NC_044011.1:6046360-6379921 GCF_900496995.4 Aquila chrysaetos chrysaetos
GTGAGGGTCCGGCTCTGTCCCCCGCCGGGGACACCGGGTTTGACGCCGGCACCGTTACCTTGGACGTGGCAAGGGCTGGGGGAGACCGCGAGTCCCGAGGGACCCTCGGAGCCGCCCCCGGGGCATCGCTCACCCGGGGCTGGGAGGGTCGGGGGGGGGCCCCGTTACCTTCAGGGGTTTGTTGAAGAGGCAGCTGCCGCCGCCGTCCTGCAGGAACTGGTTGTACTCGTCAATGCTGCAGCGGGAGAACTTCCGCGGGAGGTAGTACCTGCGGGGCGGGGGCCACCGTCACCCCCCTGCACCCACCCCCGGGTGGCATCGCCAGGCACGGCTGGTCACCCAAAACGGGGCAGGACCCTCGGCGATGTCCCCACCGGTGACACAAGGCACGCGGGGGACGATGGCAGTGCCACCCTGAGCGGGCACCCACCCTGTGTCCTCCATGATGCAGCCCAGCCACGAGTCCGGACACCGGCAGTCCCCTGGGAGGAGAGGAGACGGGCTGGCGGTGCCGGCTGTCCGGCTGCCGGCTTGGTGTCCCCGCAGTGTCCCCGCAGTGTCCCCATCCCGCTCCCGGGGGGGGTGGCAGGTACCTGCGGCCGCGCGGTGCTTGTTCCACATCATGCCCACGTTCTGCCCCAGCGTCTGCGCCAGCGTCACCGCCATGGCCGCCACGTTGCCGTACTGCGCGGGAGGGACGGGGGAGTCACCGGAGGGACCCCCCCGTTCCCAGCCCGCTCTCATGGCGGGGGGTCTCGCCGCACCCACCTCGTTGACGCCCCCGGCGCGGGCGGGCGAGCAGATGCCCCCCACGAAGGCGGTGCCACTGCGGCTGCTCTGAAACGTCCGACCCCTGCGAGGAAGAGGACGGTGGGGACGGGGGACGGCAGCTCCCGTCCCCGGGGAGGCGACGCGGCCGCGACGCTCACGAGAAGAGGTGGACGGTGTCACTCTGCTCCGCCGGCCCCTCGCGCCGGTACTTCACGAACTCGTTCAGGGTCTCCAGGGAGTCTTCCCCCATCCGGATCCGGTCTTCCGAGGCCCACGTCTCCATAGCCACCAGCACGATGCGGGTGTTGAGCTGCTCCTTGTAGATCTGTGGGGATGAGGGGACAGCGCTGAGGATGAAACTCCTCCCCGGGACAAACCCACCAGCTAGCGGCGACAAACCCCTGGGGGGCAAAGCCCCAGAGACAAACCCATCAGGTGCCAGGGACCGACCTGCTGGGGACAATCCCACCCGGGGACAACCCTCCCAGGGACAAATCCCCCAGGCACCAGGGACAAACTCCCTGGGGGCAAATCCCCCAGGAGCTGGGCACAACAATCCCCTGGGGACAAACCACCAGTGGGACAAACCCCTCCGGGTGCTGCAGACCAAACCCCTGGGGACAAACAGCAATAAAAAAAACAGTGGGACAAACCCCCTGGGGACAAACCCCCAAGGGACCCCAACCCCCCGGGGACAGACCCCCCTGGGGACAAACCCACCAGCTACTGGGGACAGTCCCCTCAAGGGCAAACCCCCAGTGGGACAAACCTCCCAGGGTCAAACCCACCAGGTGCTGGGGACAATCCCTTGGGACAACCTCCCCCAGAGACACCCCCCCCCCCCCCCCCCCCAGGGACAAACCCTCTCACCATGTCGGCCAGGTTGACCACGGACTTGGCGAAGTTGCTGGTGAGAACCACAGACTTGCGGAGCTGCAGGAACTGGGGAGGGGGGGGCACCAGTGGCCAGGTTGGGCCAGGGGGGCCACTCTGACCCCCCCCCCCACCAGCCCCAGGACCCCCCGTGCTTACCAGCTGATGGTCGTTCACCACCGCCAGCTCGATGTACTTGGTCTCGCTGTGAACCGTGTGCTGGGCTCGGCGTACCTGCCGGCGGGAGCCCGCAGCTGAGCCGGCTCCGGCAGGATCCGCCCGCCGAGCCCCAGCGAAGGGGCTTTTTGACCCCTCTCGTGGCTGCTCGTGAAGGATAGTTGGGATGCATGGAGGTGGGGAACGCCGCCTGGGTGGGCTCGGGGTGGATCCCCCCCAGCAATGCCAGTGGGTCCCCAGGGCATCCCCGAGCCCACGCAGGAGCATCGTCCTGCAAACACGTCCCCAGCACCCAAAAACCAGCCCGGCTGCACCCGCGGCAGAGCTGTGCCATGGGCAAGCGGCCATCCTCGCGAGGCTGAGCCGGCAGCCAGACACCAACTGGGGTCAAGCGTCCTCGTCCCCTGCCCCACGTCCCCCGTTGTCCCTGCTAACCTGCCGCCGCCGCCGCAGCTTTGGTAACCCACCCGCGATGGGCTGGTTCAGCGCAGGGAAGAGGCAGCCTGGAGGGAAGGGACAGAGCTGGTGGGGCACAGGACACGGGGCCACCGGGGCCACCGTCACCAGTCCTCGGGGACGAGCGCCGGCTCTGTGCAAAGGCTCACCCGGTCCGGCACAGCTGGGGACACGCTGGATGACGTGTGGTCGAAGGCCCTGCCGTGGGGAGACGAGTGTCACAGCCACACATGGACGTGACAGCGTGGAAGGGGGAACCGCCACGTCCCTGAGTCCCCAAGGCTGTCCCCGAGCCGCAGCCAGACCTGTAATGCTGCAGTGGGGAAACTGAGGCAGGCACATGGCGGGTCCCGGTGCCACCACTCACCTGCCCGTGCTCAACGCCCACCTGGGGCTCGATCAGGTAGGTGGCTCGGCCGTCTGAGAAGACCCCGCTGCGAAGAGAGAGGGGGCTGACAGGTTGCAGAGGGGTGCAGCCCCCCCGCCCAAAGCCCCCCTTTCGGCCCGCCCGGCGACGGGGGGGGGGGGGTACTCACCGCAGGCCGTGGCAACTGGAGAGAGCCACGAAGGAGTAGGGCTGCCCCCGGATCCGGCCCTGGTAGTAGCAGTGCTCCCCCGCGCCCTGCCAGAGCGGGGAGAGGCGGCTGAGCCGGCCGGACCCTGCCCCTGCCCCTGGGTCCCATCCTGCCCGCTGCTGCGCAGGCAGCTGCCCCCCCGTCACCAGCATCCCCAGGAGCCCGCACCCCCGGGCTGGTGGCTCCGGGGTTCGCTGCCCCTCACCCTTGGGGTGCGCCTGGCACCCACGGCACGTGGGTGGGCACCCACCGCTGCCCGGGGCGAGGCTGGCAGCTCGTGCCAAAGCATCCTGGGGATCACCCATCACCAGCACCCACGTGAGATGCATCCCCCCATCCCCCAACCGGGGCAGCACCCCGATGCGTGGGCTTGGGCACCCCAGGGGCGGGGGGGGGCATCCCAAGACCACCCAGGTGGAGATGCTGAGCTGCTGGTGGCCACTCCTGGACTTCTGCTGGAGTTACAGATTTGCCACCGTGACCCCAGAGCTGGCACGGCACGGCGCACGGTATGGCATGGTATGACATGGCACGGCACGGCGCGGCGCGGCACGCAGCTTACCGTGCTACGGCTGCTGTTGCTGCCCGTGCCGACGTGCCGCTCCACGTAGTGGGATGCGAGGAGGTGGCTGCCGGGATCAGGTGGGGGGGGTGAGAGGCCACAGCGGTGGGGAGGAAGAGGAAGAAGAGGAGGAGGGAGATGGCAGCAGCCGTGGCCCTGCCGGCAGCACCCTCATTGTGCACCCACCCACGCACGTGGCATCACCCCGGCGCGGGAACCCCCACTTTGGGAGGGTGCGGGCACCCCATGAGCCCCTCTTCGCCCCCCCCCCCCAGCTCAGCTCCAGTATCGGAGCTGGGATGGCTCCGCACAACCCAACCCTGTCCCCAAGGACCCTTGGCTTCTCCACCCCCTCCCTCCTGCCGGGGGACAGTGGCAGCCCCATGGCAGGTGCCGCCAGCCCCACAGTGGGTGCCCCCCACCCCGCCGGGACCCCCGGAGCCGCTCACTGGTTCAGCTGGAGGTCGAGGGTGAAGGCCGAGCCGAAGGCGCGCACCACGAAGCTCACCTGCGCCAGGTGCAGCCCCTGCAAGAGAGTTGGAGCCGTCAGCTCCCCCGCACCAGCCCCCGAAAGAAAATTAAAAATTAAACTAATAAAAAAAAAAAACCCAACCCAAATATGCGGCCTCTAAAGGTGCACTTTTATTTTTAACCTCCCAAAATTCAATGGAAAGGAAAAAAGCTGGTTTTTTGCCCCAAGATCATCACTCCTGCAGTGCCACGAGGGCACCTGCATCCCATCGCCCACCTCCTCAGGAGCCATATTTGAGTAGGGGTTGCCAGAGCATCACCTCCACCCCCGGCAGGCCCGGCTCAGCCGCGGCAGTGCCGAGCCGCGTTTCACCCGCCCTGCGGCGCCCGTCGCTCCTGACCTAATTCCTGCCGGCGGCAGCGGGAGCCGTGCTCTGCGGTGCCCGCCTGAGACCCGGCAAACTCGCTGCACGGGTGAGGGTCCATCACTACCAGCACGTCCCCCAGGAGCCCCAGGGCTTTGCACTGGGGGGAAACGGTGGCCAGGGAAAGCCAAACCTTTCCTGGGGTGCCCCATCCCCTCGCTGAGACCCCGGGCGCAGCTCGGGACAGTGACACGGGGACGAGGACCCGTTTGCCACCACGCAGCACCCCGAGGAGGGGACGTCCTGGGCCAAGACCGCGTCCACCGAGTCAGGCAGTGCGGCTGGGAAAGGCTCACCGGGGCTCTGCCGGTGCCGCCGCTAGGACCGAACCCCAAATTCCCCGGGATCCGCAGCCGCTCCATCCCCCCGCGACGCCCTGGCTTAACACCTCCCTAAAATCCCGCCAGCGCTGGCGGCGGCCCGGCCACCCGCCGGCATTTTCCGGCATCCGGTGGTTTTACTTAACGCCGGGTTTAAATCACCTTTGCGGCAATTGCAGCTCATTATTTCACCTTTTATCCGGCAAGGATGGGGGGGATCGATGCGCGCCAGCCTCCGCAGCCGCCACCGCCTCTTTGAAAGCATCAACCCCCCTCCCCGTGCCGGATGGGACGCGTGTGCCGGCTCCCCGAAATGCCAGGCAAACCAGCCGCCGGTCCCGGGGTGAAGGTCGCCGGCCAGCGTGGATGCACCAAGCCCGGGGTGGGAAAACGGCCGCGGTTTGGGGGATGGCACCGGGTGGGATGCGTGGGGCTGCTCCCACGTGGCCTGGATCCGTCCTCCCTGGCGCCGGAGCCATGAGCCCATTCATTCTGCAGGAGACCTGCCTGCTGCCTGCCCGCTGCCTGCCCGCCGCCTGCCCGCTCCCATTTCATCTCTCCTAACACCCGCGCGCGCATCCCCGGTACCCAGATTTAATGGGATTTCGCGGCACGCATCGATGCCCCACCGGGGAGGGGAACGGCGGCGGTACGGTCCCCGGGGGGACGGAGGCCCCGGTTTAGGATGCCGGTGGTCGCGCACGTGCCGGGGTGCAGCCGGGCCGGCCACGGCAGCTGCCGGGGGACCTGCCCACCCACCCGGGGACCCCCGAAAGAGAGCGGATGGGGGGGGTTGCGGTTCACTTACGGGGCCTCCTCCTCCTCCTCCTCCTCCTCCAGGCTCATTCCTGACCCTGGTGTCCAGCTGATGTTTCTGGACTTCTCCTCCCGAGCTGTGCCCCACCAGCCTGCTGGGGTGGGTGATTTGGGAAACGACCCGCCCGTCCTGCCATCCGGCCCGGGGGAGCCTTCGCTGCAGCGAGCCGGCCTGCGCGGCGGGACCTGTGGGCGAGGGGAGCAGGTCGTGGTGGCCCAGGGACGGCTGGGGACACGGGGGGCTGGGGACGAGGAGGGATGGGGATAGGGATGCTCTCCGGGGTGACCCAAGTGTGGCACTGCATCCCCAAGGGGACACCCGTGTCCCGGAGGGAATACCCAGGGGACGTGGAGGGTGGGTATGGGGACATGTCCCAGGGTGGATGGCGGGTGATATGGGGGGGGACGCCCGGGTACGGTGGTGTGTCCAGGAGGGGACACCCAGCGAGCACGGGCTGGGGGGTGCCTGGGGGACGTGGGGGACCAATATGGGGACACATCTGAGAGGGGAAGCTCAGGGGGCCTTGGACACAGTGGCATGTCCTGGAGGGGACACCCAGGGGACACGGGTGGCTGGTAAAGCGATGCATCCCACAGGGGGGCACCCAGGGGACGTGGGGGACCCAGAAACGCCATTGCACCTAGAGGAAGCGGGGGGAGGTCTGGGCACAGCAGCGCATCCTGGAGGGGACGTCCAGGGGACAGGGAGGGCCGGGATGGGGACACCTCCCGAGGGTCCGTCCAGGGGATATGGGGGGCTGGGATGGGGACACGTCCCAGCGGGCGATGGAGGGCTGGTAGAGGGACACCTCCTGAGGGGACACGGAGGGCCTCTATGGGGACACCCCCCAGGGGGGACACCGAGGGGACAGGAGGGCTGGTGTAGGGCCACCTCCAGAGGGGACACCCAGGGGACACCAGAGGGCTGCTATGGGGACACACGCCAAGGGGACGCGGAGGGCCGCTACGGGGACATCTCCTCGGGGGACACCCAGGGGACAGGGGAACCGATATGGGGACACATCCCACAGGGGACCTAAGGGGCGGCTATGGGGGGACACCTCCCGGAGGGGACACCCAGGGGACACGGGGGGGGGGGGGGCCGCTATGGGGACACCTCCCGAGAGGACACGGAGGGCTGGCGTGGGGACACCTCCCGCGGGGACACCCGGGGGACAGGGGTGCGGGGCCGGGCCACCCCCGGCGGGGCGGCAGGTGCGGGGCCGGGTGGTTGCGGGGCGGGGGGGGGGGGGGGGGGGCGAGGCCCCGGCCCCTCCCGGGGCGCTGCGGGGCGGCGCTGCGGAAAAATGTGTCGATGCAGCGAAAAAGCCGCAGCGGCGGCGGGGCCGGGGCCGGGGCCGGAGCCGGAGCGACGGTGGGAGCGGAGCGATACCGGGAGCGGGACCTACCTGCCCGCGGGGTGAGCGAGAGGAGCGCGGCGAGAAGCCAGCCCAGCAGCGGGCTCATGGTTCCCTCATAATCCGAGCGCGGCCGCGCCGGGCCCGAGGAACCGGGGACCGTCCTGCCCGTCCTTCCGCCCCGGGCCGGGCAGGGAGCGGCCGCCGGGCCGGGAGCGCCGCCCCCGCCCCCCTGCACGCGCTCACGGCACCGGGCCCGCCGCCACCGGCACCGGCGCCGGCAGCGGCACCGGCAGCGCCCGCCCCGGGGCCGCCCCGCCCCGCCCCGGCCCGGCCCCCACCTCCCCGGTCCCGGCTCCCCCCCCCCGCCCCGGCTGCCGCAGCGCCGCTGGCACCCCCGCGGCATTGCAGCACCGGCGGCACCGGAGCCCCCGGCCGGCATCACCCCCCCCCCCCCCCCAGTACTCAGCCTCCCCCAGGTGGGATTGGAGTGGACCAGCCGGTACCGGAGTCCCCCCGGTCGGTATAGGAACCACCGGTACTGGGGCCCCCCAGTCCATACTGGACCCCCCCCCCCGAAGACTGCCCATCCTCCCCCAACCAGTACTGCACCCCCCCAGCCAGTACAGGATGCCCCCACCAGTACCGGCCACCCGCCAGACAGATTTGCCCCCCTCCCCTCCCACTACAGGATATCCCCACACCAGTATTGGCCCCCCAGCCAGTAGCATACCATCCCCAACCAGTACTGGCCCCCCCCCCCCCCCCCCCAGCCAGTACCAAACCCTCCCATACCAGTCCTGGACTCCCAGCTGGAATTGGAGCCTCCAGCTGGGACTGAACCCCCCCCCCCCCCCCCAGCCTATACTGAGCCCCCCCAGACCCCCAGCTGGTCCCAAGTCCCTAACTGGTCCCAGTCCCTAACTGGCCCCCAGCTATCACTGGGGCCCCCAGCCAGTACCAGAGCCCTTCCCGACAGTACTGGAGCTTCCAACTGGTACCAGGCCCCCAGACGTTATCAGAGACCCCCAGCTGGGACTGAAGCTCCCCAACCAGTACCGAGCCCCCCCCCCCCCCCAGCTGGTACTTCATCCTTAACTGGTCCTGGATCCCCAGCCAGTGCCAGTGTTGCTGCAGGACCCCAGCTCTGGATGGAGCCCGGGGTCCTGCGGGAGGATGCTGAAACAGGGGTGCCAGCACCCATGGCACTTGGGGAAACGGGTCAATCCTGGTCCATCAGTGGTGGGTAGGTGGGTGGGTGCTGTGGGGTCCCCACCCACAGCCAGGCACAACCCTCAGGAAGTACCAGAAACAAGGACCCCCTCTTGGGTTGCCCCAATTTTGGGGGATGCCGCAAGGCCACATTCTCGACCTGGGGATAACAGAACAATTTTTGGGGGAAAAAAAACCCCCAATAAACACCCATTGATCTTGCAGCAGGACACAGCTGCGGGATGGGGGGGGTACAACATCATGGGACGGTGATGTCCAGCCCCGTGGGGGGATGCAGCAAAGCCGGGGGCACCCACAGGAGGGACTGTCCTGGGTGGCACACGGGGGCTCTGAGCCCTGAGATGGTGGATAATCTGACCAGCACGGGGGGGACACTCATCCCTCTGTCGCAGAGGGGGGACTGGAGGTGGGACAGAGACCTCCTGGACATCATCAGCCCCAACCCCCTGCTCCCTGGGGGTGCTCAGGGCCGTACCCCGGTGGGTGCTGGGTGTCCCCAGGGGTGGCGATGGGCAGCCCCTGCCTGCGTTTGACCGGGGGACGAGGGGCACGGCTCAGCCACCACGGTGCTCCAGAGCAGTGGGGGAATTCAGGCACGTCGGTGTCCCCCAGCCCATCCCAGAGGCTGTCTGCCCTGGGAAGGCCCCGGAGCCCCCCCCAAAAGACCAAGCCGGGGGTTCTGAACCCCCAGTTTTGGATCCCTCACCCTCCTCCAGGACGATTCATCCCACATTTAAATCTGTGACCCATTTTCCATTACCACTCCAGCCACACCCCTCCTGTGCCACCTCAGATCAGGCTCCAGCTCCCTCCCTGGGGCAGCCAGTACCCCGGGGGGCTCCCCACATCTCCCAGGGGCATCACTGCACCCCCCCCTCCTCCCAGCACCTCCCACAGCCGTGATGAGCCCAGGGAAAGGATTCCCTGCACATGCCAGCACCCAATCCCTCCCCACGGGCCATCAGGGAGCCACACCGGTGTGTCCCCCCCTCTCTCCGTGGACCCCCCTCTTTTCCAAGCACCTTCCTCCAGACCCCCCTGCACCTGCTCCCTTCTCCCCCCAGGACTCACATGCCCACTGGTGACAAAAGCCTTTGGGTACCCCCTGGCAGCTCTGCAGCTCAAAGCCACCCGTGAAAGCACCAGGCTTGACTTGCCAGGAAGTTTGTTGAGTGTTTTAAGCACGGTGGTGCAATGGGCCCCCCTCTCAACCAAAAACCACCTTGACACCCTCGTTAACAGCGGCCGCTTTGGTTTTCATCGCTTTTGTGCAAAAGTGGGGGGCAGAAGCATTTAGAGGTGGAAGGGAAGGCAGGACAGGGCAGGGACATGCCTGAGGTCGGGGAGCAGGGAGGGGGATAAGCCCCAGCCCTCCTCCTTTCCCCTCCCCAAGCTCTGCCTCTCACCTTGTTATCACCGCTTTGCAAAGCCTTAACGAACTGAAACCTGCAGCAGCTCGGGGATGGAAGGCGGGCAGGTTTGTCTCAGCCTGGTTTTAGCAGAGAGGAGCTGCTGTGGGGTCACGCTCAGGTTGGGGGGGCTCACATCCACCCCCACTGCATCCCCCCCACCCCACGTGCACGGGGGCTGGCGCACACGCGTGCGGGGAAGCGTCTCCCACGCTGGTTTTGTCAGACAGCTGCACGAGGGAACAGGCTCCAGGAAACACCGATTGTCTCCTTGGCCACGCTGCAGCAGTTCCCGGCGCTTCCAGGGCAGACCTTGCCTGGATCAGCCCCACACCTCCCTCCGTGAAGCTCGGCATGGGGCAGGCAGGGCTTCGAAGCTGTGACCTGCTGCCCTCAGGCCTTCATCTTTCTCCACGCAATAATTAGCCACAAACGCAGCAACAAGGTGAGGAACCTGCGGCATCGAGTACAGCCCAGCTGATCCAGCATCTGCTCTGCACCTCAGGGAGGTCTGCAAGGTTGCCAGCCCAAGGGTGACAACCTCTCCCAGCACTCTCCTGGTGGTCCTCAGGACCACAGTGACAATGGGGACCAGTGCTTCACAGGAGGGGGTCTACACCAGATGACAGCAAGCATATCTCCAGCGACAACATCTGACCAAAGGCCTGAAGGGTCCCTGAAGTCCACAAAGCTGTTCCTACAGTCCCCAAGACCAGGGACCCCCATGATGTAGGTCCTGGTCAACATGAGGAGGGGGCAGGCAGCAACCAGGGCTCCCTCTCCCCTCCACAGAAGGGCCAAGCTTGGTGAAGGACCACCAGTGTCACCCCACATCGAGCTGATCTCCTAATGCCATCTCTCCTAACGTCCCAGGGAAGCTCACTGTCTCCTCCATTGAGCAACGCTACCATGAGGTAACCCAGTCTCAGCAGGGGACAACTGACCACCTTGAGTTTTGGTCACATCCACCAGTGATCTGGAGGGACCCATTCCTGGCTCACCCTGCAGGCCAGGTCACCCCTCTGCTGTCTGAGGGGCACAGAAGAGCTGGTCTCTCCCTCCAGGAGACTGAGCACATCCGGATGTTGGACAGTTGGTGCACCAAGCCATTTCTACCTCTCTTCCAGGGATTATCCTCCTGCTGGGACAGCAAGCAGCTGCAGGGACATGTCCACAGCAGAGTCCCATGCCTGGTGTGGTTCAGCTCCTGCAGCAGCTTTGCTCAGCCCTTCATAACCTGTATAGAGTCTTCATTAGGTAAAAAAGAGCCAGAGTTTGGCTGTTGCACTGCAGAATTATTTAGCTCAGGAGGAATTCTAAAGTCTCTAGGGTCAGGCCTTCTGCTCACAGTGAGGCTACCTTATCCAGCTGCTCAGGGCTTCACTTCAAGCAAGGAGGATGGTTGTCCTTCACTCAGGACTTGAGAAATCTCCAAGGATAGACAGACCCCACTGCTCTGGGTGCCTGGCCCAGGGCTGTCCCACCCTCCTGGGCAGGGAGGCTTTCCCAACCTGCACCTTGAAAGCCCCAGTTTGGGACACCTGGCACCACTGAAAGGTTGGCTCCATCCTACTTGGAACTGTCCTTCAAGAAGTGACAACCTCAGCCTCCTCTTGGCAAGGCCAGCCCAGCCCAGCCTCCATGATCTCTCCTTGGCCCCATGCCCAGGCGAGGTCCATAGTCTCCAATGAGTGCTCTTCAGTTTCTCCACATCCCTCTTTACCTGGGGCCACCCCACACATGGCCACCACTGCGCTGGGTACGACAGCTTCCCACAGCCTGCTGATCACATTCCTAGGACAAACCACACATGGGGTGATGTTATGTGACCAGAGCCACTGCTGCCCTGCATTCAGCCTGGTACCCACCACCATCTACACATCCTTTCCAGCAAGGCTTCTGCCCAGTCATCACCTAGCCTCTACTGATGGGATATTTCACAAGATTTTGAGTTGGTTATGCTTAGGTCACCAGCCAAGTTTTACCCAGTGTACAGCCGAGCAGGATCTCATCTTCCATTTTATTTCAAAGTTTAAAAGTTTGCTAAAAAACCCCCAACTTAGTACCAGTTACAAACATCCGTAAATACTCAAAGACATCCAACAAACCCCCAAATCACGTGAACACAGATCTCACCCACAGGGCTCCCCTCCCCACTGTCTCTGCACCTCCAAGGACTGGGTGAGAGGAGGAACAGGTCATGCTGTCAATCTGGAAGGGCAAAGAGCATATTCCTGCTGAAGAGATACTTCCAGAGAAAGACTATCTTGTCAGCAGCCCACTGAGGAGTTAAAGAAGGAAGCTATTGGCTCTAAACATTACCAGCACTGAGGAGGGAAGATTCCAGTCCCTCTCACAGCCAAGGACAGTGAAACCACCTCATCACCCATCAGTTCCCAACAGGAGAGCTGCCCAGGTTGTCTGCGGTGTCTGGAGACCACCATGCAGCCAACAGTCCTCGCTCTGGTTCTCGGCTGTACCTCCTGGTCCTGACAGGGAGGGTGGCTTGTTAAATTCCTTTCCAGCCACTTCACAGCTCCCACTAAGGGCCCAGAGAACAGCCAGGAGGTGGTTTTAGCTAGTCCAGCTGCCAAAAACGGTCTCGAACATGGGGAAAGCGGTTCCTTTTGTCTCTGTGCAGCAGTTCCGGCAGTTCTTGTCCTCTTTGTCTGCCCAGGCAAGCTCTGACTTCTGCTTCAGGACCGAGCAGAGCTGAGACTCATACCCACTGTCCTTTACATTGACATGTGTCCTTTGGAGCAAGTCCCTGTCCACAGACTGAATCCTGCCACCCTGGACACTCGTTAGTGTGGAGAGCAGCTGGATATCCCAGTCTGACTCGGAAGAACTTCTGCTGAAGTCATGATCAGCCTGTGCATTATGTGGAAGAGGCTGAAGGAGCCCAGGGCATGGAGCCTGCTCTTTGCTGTGGCCTGGGAGGTCAGGTAGTTCGGGTGCTATTTTTTGTGCTGCTCTGACACAGAGCAAGCAGCAACATCTGGCTTCAGCCACAGGCAATTTTGGAGAGGGCAACCGGCCAGTAGGACAGCTGGTCTTGCTCATTGTGCTCTCCAGTTCAGGACTATTCACATTTCTGTGTGTGTTTTCATTCTCCCCTCCGAGCTGCTTCCCTTGGGAACTCACATTCATTCTGCTCCAGCCACGCTCGCTGACAGTGCTGGCTGCTGCAGCCTCTGTGGGATCAAAACCCACAGACACAGCTTCAAGGGAACCCAGCTGTGACGCAGGGTCCCCAGGGTTCCCACAGGGGCACAGGTCCAAACCAAGGGAGCTACGAGGTCTGTTGGAGAGCTTTGTGCTTAGGGGCAAGCTGCCAGCCTCCACCACACTGGGCAAGCCTGGCTCAGACATCTGTCCCGCACTCCGTCCACCCATCCCACCATCCACTGGGTTTGTCTGCTTAGACGGAGAGAGGTCACTACCCAGCTCCAGCCTGGGCTTCTTTCCTACCTGGGTGCTCTGTCTGGAGGAAAGCTGGCGTTTCCTGGAGGCAGGCAATGCTTGTGGAAGATGGCCGACAGACCCAAGCACTTGCTGTTTATGAGGTTCAGATGAAGAAGCAATTGCCTCTCCAGCATGAGTGGCTGCTACATGAGTCCTCCAGCCCAGGTCAGGAGCCAAGCCCAAATCTGTATCCCCCACTGCAGACTCCTCTGTGGTGGCAGGCACAGCACAGACCCCTCTGGTGAGTTCTGCTCCAAGAGGCAGCCCCAGAGAGCAGTTCTTAGACAACCCCCCTCCTTCTCTGGGATTACTGACCCTGTCCCTGGGCAGGCAATGGGAACATCCCTTAGTCTTCAGGCCATGATCACGCTCAACATCAATTAACAGTTCCACAGCACCCTGCTCAGACTGCTCCCTTTGCTTTCCCAGCTCCGCTGTCAGCATCTCAATTCCTCCAGTAACTTGTGCTTGAGGCACTAAGCGTTCGTCTGTCAGGCAGGACCGAGGTACCCTGAGAAGAACCATCAGTTAATGCTCACTCTCTAGGCCTAGCAACACCCTCCCCCCAGTGAGATGAAGCGTTTTTTGCAGTGCAGGGTGTTTGAAGCCCTTGCTCAGGAGACAGTAAGAAATTTTAGACCAGTGAGGCTCAGCAAACAGCGATACTGCTGCTGGCAGAGGAGATGGGCAGCACGAGTGCTCTCTCAGCCTTCTCAACAGCCCAGGGCCCAGGCACAGGAGTGCTACAGAACAGCAGGGTTTGTGTCAGATGCTGGGAGAGAAGAGATGGGCTCAGCTGCCCTTTCTAGTTTAAGAGGCACTAGAAGTCCACGGGGAGTTCCCCGAAGCAGAGAAGACACAGAAATGCAAGAAGAACATCTCCCACAGCTCGTCTAAACCTTGCCTGGCAGGCGCCAGGTTGATCCTGCAGTCAGCCACAGCCCTCTGCTCCCTGCTGGCTGATTGCCTGGCACAGGGCATGAGCTAGGGACCAGTACCACAGCAGCACTGAGACTCAGGCCCTGCTCCCATGAGCGTGATCTGTGGCACCATACTGCTTTTCGGCTCCAGGAGTTACCAGACTTGCAAAGACTTACTTGGCTGACTGCTCCACAAAGTTGTTGGTGAGCTGCGAGATGACATGATCCACAGGGGCGTACTGCGAGTCGTCCAGTGCAAACTGCTTGTGCTGGGGGCTCTGGAGATGCTGGAAGGTGGCAGAGGCCCTTTTAGCAACACTTATTCTTTCATGGGAGGGAAATTTGCAGTAACAGCCACTTCCCACAGCCTAACAGACTAGAGGACGAACAGCCTTTTCACAGAGCTGTTGTTTGGAAGCAGATTTGGGAAACATAGGCAATGCTGTTAACCCCAGTTGCTTACAGTGAGTATTCTGTTCACATAGACACCTGCTGATGAGAAGGCTGTGTCTATATCTAACAGCAGCCTACAGCTTTCCCCAGCAGCTAGTAAAAACGCAAACTCCAAATACAGTCTATCACTAAAGGCTGGGCTCTGAAAGCCACATTGTTTGCCATCTTCCAGGAGATAAAAACCCTCTTCCCACCTTTTTAATCAGCCTGTGCCCCCTGACTGCTCTGGAATAGGCTTCTCACCTTACAGATCAGGTAGCGGGATGATCCTGAGGCTCTCCTAGCCCCAGAGATGAGCATGTCATGCTCCAATCTTCAAAACCATTGTTTGCACAGACCAGAAGTTCAGAGCACAGCTATACTATGGCTTTCATCTATGAGGCTGATCCTATGAGATACCACGATTCATACTGATCGGTTCATACTGATAATGGGCACATCATGATTAACTAAGCTGCTGAGTGGCCCCTGTAACTTTCGCAAGGAACCAGGTCCCAGGGGAGCCTTTACCTTCTGCAGCTCTTCAAAGGTCTCTTGGCAGCACTCACAAAATCCCCTCTTTTTCTTTGGCACAGTGACTGGTGTGGACTGGGGGGTCTTCTCCCCCTCGCTGCGCATCGGACAGCCCTCCACACCCCTGCAAGGTAATAGCAAAGATCTTCCCTGCCCTCACTTGACAGCATCAGCAGGTACCCAGCTGCCTGCGTAAGGGCCAGGGAGGCAGTGCTGCCTTTTATAACTACAGCTGTTTAACCCAGAACAGGGCTCCTCTCACCTGCACCCAGAAGGCAAGTGATTCTCTAAATTCCAGGAACCAGCAGAGCAGCAGTTAGCAGAGAAGTTGGGTTAAAAACTTGCACAGAAGGAGCTACAACCTACCTGGCTTTGCAAGAATTCGAGAGGCTTTTCAGAGGCTCAAATGGGCTGGAGCTTTTGGGTGCCAGGAAATTCAGGTTGGGAAAGCTTTTGAACTGGTGATGGAAGGGTCGGAATTGCCTGAAAGCAGCAGATCAGGACATCAGACTTCTAGCAGTGATAGCATGGTTAGAGAGCTGTCCCCCCCTCAGAGGAGCTCAAGGTGCTGTCTCATTTATGATGGGATACTGGCCATCGCTGTCCTTTCATTTGGCTGTTCCAGAGATTTCCCATTTCCCACTGGAAGTCCTAAACCTGATTCCCAGTAACAGCACTGATGGGGGGGATGTTTTGGACAGAAGGCAGGCTTGTCTGCTCAGGTAGAAACCCACCTTTTGCCCCCAAGGCACATCAGCAGCAGCCAGTGCAGTATTTTCAGCTACACAGCAGCATGGGGAAGTTTTGGTTCCCAGACGACATCTCCCTCTTCACACTTTATTGCACGCAGCAAGTAAAACCTAATATTTGACTCTGCAACTGCCTTAAATGTTGTCTTCAGAATAATTAATTAATGCTCTGGACACCGTTAGAGTTACAGAGTTGTTAGAAACACCACAGAGATCAGATCCCCTTGTGCTGGATGCTGTAATCAAGTTACAGGCCCTGACCTCATGTGTTTCAATCTCTTTCCTCATTTCAGAGGGCTCAAGCAGATTAAGTGACCTGCCAAGGATCACAAACAGAATCCGAGCAAGGAAGTAAACTCTGTTGTCAAGTCTCGTTTAACACCTTCCCCCCCCGCCCCCGACATATGAGCCACCTAGATTGTTTCTCTATACTCCGTTTGCCTCCCTCCAGGAGAGTGTCAACTTCCCTGCAACAGGGTCTTCAAAGAAGCCACACTTTGCCTTGCGGACAGAATATTCACTGCAAATAAAACCAGTAAAGGACTCCTTCCATGGGAGCCCCTGAAGTTTTAAGGCGAAGGTGTGATATTTAGAAAGACCTCATTTACCTGCTCTGGTCTTCAACCTTCAGAAAAGGAGGCTTCAATTTTCCTGCTTGAAAGAAAGCTGGTTAGAAGTTGCCCTGGCCATATTCCCTACTTATTCATTCATCCCCCAACAAAATTGGGCTACAGAGCCAAGCTCATCAGTACTTCTGACACCCACAAATGTCAAGTGATGGCTAAGAGCAGCCAAAACAGCTCTTTGGGTAATCTACAACTCCCACCTCTGGAGTATTCAGTAGGGTGACCAAACCCTAGAGGCAGCCCAACCGTGGACTGTTTCCGCCTTTAAAGAACATCCAACTAAGCCCTTTGCATCTTTAATGTCTACTCAGTCTTATCAGCCAGTGGCCTAAGCCCAAGCCTCCAATTCTGATTTGAATCCTAAAAACTGTCACACATCCTCAACACAACATGCCGCCAAGCACGAGAGATGAGTTTATAAGAAAGAAATTGCAGCAGCAGTCGCACAAGCACAGAGCTCTGCATCAACCCTTCCAGCACCTTTTTCTCCATTTACCTTTACACACCAGCCTGGAGTTCAGAACGGCTCAGGCCAGGATAGTTAAGTCAAAGCAGTAAGAGCTGCTGGAGACAAACCAACATGCTACATAGCCAAGCCTAGCACGAGAACTCTACTCAAGAGCAATATCTGGCCTTTGCTTAGTCCCTGAGGAGGGCAAACAGCAGCTATGCTTCCTGCAGAGGCATAATGGAGTATAGGGAGTAGAGGCATAAGGGAGTAGAAGAAAGCCTCAGCAGTGCATTCAGGAAAAGGTTTTCAGAGCCAAGCTGGGAGAAGAGGCTACCAGGTCCCTCCTGTCTCACAGGTATGTTCAACTCACAAGTGATAATATTATGCTCAGCCTGAAAATCTGAGTACAGATCTGGTTAAGAAACAAATAAACACCAAGGTATTCCCACAGGGCATCTGCTTGACCCTGAAACCAAACCTCTTGTGCCTCCCTTGTTGCCTCTGAAGGGCAGTGTTTTGTTTTCTTGTGTTCGCGGCACTCAGTGCTATCTTCTCCAAAGAAATTTTAAGCTCATCCTCCAGAAAGGCTGAGTCCACCTGTCCTCACCAGTTAGATCCTTGAGCCTCATCCTGAACCTGCATCAAATGTGCTGTTATGTCACTAAAGTAGCTATTTAAGTACAGGATCAATTTTTCCGTGTAAATGCTGCCACATGCTTAGCACTTCTGAAAGCAAGGCCATGTTTAGGGCCCTAGATAAAACTCAGACTGGTGCGCAGGTCCTGAGCTCTCATGGCAGAGTGCTGAACAGTGACAAACGGTTCAGCTGTCACAAGTCCCCAGGCATGGTTCAGAGTGTGCCACAAAGAGCTCTGAGCCTGCAGCAGACGATCTGCCTTATCCGACAGCTCTTTGAGCCTTTTTTCACCACCTTCCCCCCCCAAACTGGAAAATAATCTTCCAAGTGTCACACACAGAATCCAGGTTTGGGTCTGCTCTGAGATATTACTGAGTGTTCACCCTCCAAGGAGCAAAGTCAAACAAGTCACAAATTAACTTACGTCACTGGTGCCAATCTCAGTACCACAATTGCCTCTTGTCTAATTGCAGATGAGAATCTGGTTTTTCCCCCCCTCCCTCCTCTTTTGGAAGTGTTATCCCTAGATTGGTGTCTCAGCAGTACATTTCAGCCTAACAGAAGTGAGTGGGTTGTGAGGAACACGCTCTCCTCTGTAGGATGCATTATTCTTCGAAACTTCGTTTGAGCCAGTGGATTCAATGTGCAGTGCCAGCAGCACAGTTCTCAGGTGCCTCGGGATTCTGGGAGCTGCTCTGCAAACAGTTTATGGGATTTTTAAAAACACTGCCTGAAATCAAAGGCATAACATCCTCAGCTGTATTAGCAGGCTGCAGCTAGACTCAGACAAGGAGTTACAAAACCCATTCAAGAGAAACAGCCTTAACACTTGGCATATTTTGGATTGCTGAAGTTTCAGATGGATTTTCAAATTCTAAACAAGGCTTCTTCAAGCAGCTCCACATCTGAGTGTAAATAGGATCACAACTTCCAGGCCTACCTTTGCGACATTTTGATCCTGATGCAAGGCATTTTGCCTAAAGGAAAGAGTGACATATTTAGTATGGGAACCAGAACAGGCAGAACTGTAATTACTGATCCCAGAGCAGCAAAGCGAGATTACAGCAGTCTCACCCACCACTTCAGAGCTCCTGCATCAGAGACTATATCACCTCCCCCTGATATTTTGTCTCCCAAGTTACCTAGAGTTAGTTTAAATGCAATATACAGACTGCCACTCTCTGATCTTATACCCTACCTTCTCGCTGACCTCCACAATGCATTAAAAAATACTTCAGAAAGCCAGTGTACTAGTCACATATGATCTTCGTTTTACCCTTAGTCCCTTAAAGTCAAAATCAGTATTACCTAAGCTACAGATGATGTTGATAACTAACAGCTGCCTCATTCTCATCTGGTTTTACCTCCAGTTTATAACAGGAAAAAGCCTTTGAATTTTGTCATCTCCATCAATAAACAGAAGCACCAGATTGCCCAGTGTTGGATGAAAACCTAGGAGATCACCCTGCTTACTAGCCCATCAGCACTAGAGGAGCTAGAAGGACTGCTTAGAGCTACCGAGGGATCCTGAGCACCTCAGATTGGCTGGAGTTCAGTCAGTTACCTCTGTCTTCTGGCACCGTTTCCTTGCTCCCAAGGTGGCACGCAACAGCTGTTGAGTGTATGACAACATTTCTGCACAGGTGGGATGTCAAAGAGCCATAGCTCAACAAGAGAAGGTGAGCTGTTCCCCTCCACCGACTGCAGCACAAGTATAACTCCCCACCCTCACTGGGGAAAGGCACGTAGCACCTGAGCCTGCCATCCCCTGGCAGAGCGTCACCAATACACAGTTAATTTGCCCAAGAAGGCGGCAAGAAAGAGTGCTTTGAGGGATGGAACCCCGTTTTGCTCTTCTGCAGAGCTGAAGGCTAGCTTCAAGCCTCTGCAGAAACAAGACACCATTAGGAATTTTGCAGCATGCAGACCAGACCCCGGCATTAGACAGCCCTGACAGGCTTGCAACACTGCTGCGGTTCAGCAGAGCTGGCTGCTCAGGAACATGTAATAGCAGTGGCTGCCTCCATCATGCACCCAGACAAGCTCAGCCACGGCTGTATGTCACTGTCATTGCACACTCAGGAACCTTTTACTCCAGACCTATTATTAGAATCAGAGTTTCACCATCTGTCTTTCTCGTCACCCTCTCCCCATTCATCACTGAGACGGGAAGCGCCTTCCAGCACAGATCCTCAAACATCAGCACTTCCTAATTAAAAATGACCAAATCCTGCCATTTCCATGATCTGTACTTCTAGGTCAATTAGTAAAAATGGTCTTTTTGGAACAAATTAATGCACTGACCAAGCTATTAACATTTTCTAATATTACAGCCTCGGTATACTACAACATACTTTGTTTGCTATTGTAAATGCGACAGTAGCGTGTTCTATACGTACAAGTTAATCTGGTTTTTGAAGGGCAGACCTAGCTAGCCATGGCCAGGAGGGCATCAGTCAAGTACCAGGTATTGCTTGCAATTTCTTCCTTCTCCTGTACCACACTTGCTACATTACTTCTGCTCCACCTGTCTCAAAAATCACTAATTACCAACAGCTAAATTTCAGCCTACAGAGAAGGATACCATCCACGTGCAAGACCTGGACTCCCCACAGGCGAGCGTTGGCGAGGATACTGCTGCCACTGCAGGTGTCCTGTACAAACAGAGAGGTTTGGCAAGGTACAGCTCAAAGCAGAGATGGCTGTGTGAGCACACGCAGCTCCAAATCTAGTTTAGAGAGATTTTCCTGTTGCCCAAGTGACAGACCATTGCGTAGCTGTTATTAAAATCAGGGCAGAAAAGCAGAAAAGGTTCGAACTCATGCTTTATCTACCCCAAATTAACAGTAGCATCTAGGTCAAATTTTTAATCTCTGCTATAGCATGAGCTTCTAAGTGGGCACTGAGATTCTTTTGGCCACTTGTGATATTAGTGAAAGGACTCCAGGGGAGCCTTTTGCCCCAGCTATGCAGCTTTAGTTCTTTCTAGGTTAAAAATTCATCTAACAATGGGTCTTGTGTTAATAATTGTCTTGTGTTGAGCACCCATACCAGCCCCAGAATCTGCTCTCTTCAGCAAGCAGAGGCTCTGGAGAAGTGGCTGGCACTAGTTCTGCACTGCTCAGCAGTACTTTGAACATACCCAGCTAGAGAAAAGCCCATCCACATGCTGCTCACCTGATTCTTCATGGCCTTCTGTAGCAGTTCCTTTCCCCTGCTGATCAGGGCCTGCAGAGAAAGCAGCCAAGTACTATGTTATAGCAAAGAGCTACCAGGCAGCAGCAAGCTGAGGACAGCATGGCTGTCCAGTAAGAATGATTTCTAGTGATACCCGCTCTCCACTGGGAAGGGAAGCCTGGCCAAGACTTCATCTCAAAGACAGGAGGACTGAGCATTTCCAGGGAATGCAAACCGCAGAGGCACCCATTAGGTCTACACTAAGCAGCTGTTCAGCCAAGGTTTAGCTTTTACTGAACAGCAGTGAATAATCCAGAGCAAGCCAAGAGGAAGCAGCAACTTAGCTTGGAGTCTCTGCCTGCCGCATCTCAATGGGCTGGCAGGGGTTAGGAACATCCTTGCTAGCCCTTCCTGGGAACAGAGTCTCATTTGCAAGCCAATGATTTCAGCAAATAGGTTAAGCTCTTTGTATGACAAGCGGATAGTGCTGTGAGCAAGGACAGGGGAACAAACACCGTGAGTGAAACCCCTCACATTAGCTCAGGCTTCCCACCTGCCTGGGGTAGTAGGCTCTCCCCAAAGTCACAGCTTCCAGTGGACACCAGCGTTCAACGCAGGACGTTGGAGCTTTGGCCACAAGCACTACTGACCAGAAATCCCAGCCCCGGCAGGGTGAACAGGACTTAGAGAAATCCCTTCTGGCAAGCTGTCCTTGTAGATCTCCTCCCAAGGCAATGGCCTTGCCCTACCTGTGAGCCCACATCCAGAGCCTGCAACGGTTTTATCTTTTCTACATTTCTCTGGCTTTTCTAGACACACCTCTGCATCAGAACAATTGCCCATTCTGTTGGGAAGCCAGCTAAACCCTCTATTTCCTCTGCCATTTGAGCAGATATCCTTGTTTACTAGCTCAAAGCTGTGACATGCACATTTGAACAGACAATGATACTCAGATATAAGGAGCATTGGTATGAATATGAACAGCCAGACCAGGGGTAAAAAAAAACCAACAACCAAACACCACCACACAACATGCTTGCTCAGAGCAGGAACAAGTTTACCTTCCAACACTGGTCTCAGGTTCTACTCTATAGATCCCTCGGGCCAAACTTTGAGGTGGCCTAAACCTTAATAGCTCTTACAGTGTCCGGTGGCTTCTGGTGAGGTCTGGTATTGTTCCCTTTGGAGGTAGAAGGCATTGGGCTCATGGCTTTTGCATCTTCTGAAGTCATGCTGCTCTGCTTCTCAGTCTGAGTCCTGGCTTTGTCTCGTTTAGCTTCTTTGTTGCTAGAAACCACGTAGCTGATTTCTTTGCTTAGGAAGCTTTCGGTCACCTGCAGGAAGAGACAGAACAGAGCAGCTCTGAAACTGTCCAACTCTGAGCTGAAAGAGTCCTGCTAAACAAGAACTACTGTCTTTAGCTTAACCCCTGCCACACAATTAAGGGGCTGCTGAAAGCACTCATCTCTACAAGTAGTTCCTTCTTCCATTCCTTACTGCTGTCTCCCAGAAGGAGAGGGGATCCTATGATGCACAGAGAGTGCATGCCCTAGGGATACACTGCAAATAATCACCAGAACCTTCACATTGAGACTTCCATGATGCTGTCTACCGTTACCTACTCCTCAAGCAATGGTTTCAGAAAAAAGCAATAGCTGAGAGAAAGGCCCTGGACATCATGCATCAGTGTGAAAGAGCTCTGTTCTCAGGAGAACAGAACACATTTTAGCAAAATAAAGTAGAAAGTGAACAGCTGGACAAGAAGCTCCACACAGAACAGGGCAGTAGGGAACTAGAAAGCTGAAACACATACACACACCTTTGCACAGATGCTAGAAGTCCAAGGAAGAGGTGGAAAACCAAAATCTGGGATACTAACAGTAGGCTTATCAGAAACTCAACAGAAGGCAGACAGTCATGGGGCACTAACACGAGGGTATGAAGCCCACAGAAAGACAAAGATCTGAGCAGTCTGAAATCATGGCTACTGAACAAGCTGGTTCTGCTGTGTTACAGAATCCCTGTGGATCGAGATCCCAGATCCACCTGTGTGAAGTACCACACATGACACTGCAGGCTGCCCTGCAATAGTGACTTGTGTTAGGGGAGATCAAGGGGGCTGCAGGCACAGAGGAGAGTAAATCAAAATCTCCCCATTGAAATAACACTCCAGGGTGTTACCACCCCTACCTCAAAGCTAACTTCAAGACACCACATGCAAGCCCAAGGCCATAAGATGCCCTTAACTTGGTCCTGAACAACACACAGGACCTGGGTTTGGATATCACTACCGAAGAGCACAGATGGTGGCCGTGGTATAATTGAATTCAGTATCTCCACAGGAGCAAGAGGAATGAGAACTCCACTCCCGGTGGGCTGCATTTCAGAGAGGGAAGTGACCTGAGACGATGTTTGATAAGAAACTAGAGGGACAGTCAAAAGGCTAAAATTATTTCCAAATAATGTGGCAGCTACTTAGAGAAATAACTGACTGCTGGGAGCAAGCAGTTCTCAGACTTGAAGATGTACAGCTAAATAAGAGATACTATGAAGACAGTGTCCCTGAGTGTTGACGGCACATCCAGGGGAGGACAGAAAGAAATCAGCAAGTTCAGCATGAAGGTGCAATTAAAAAAGGGAAAAAAGTGCAAGTCAGCTTCCCCACATCTTTACAGCCAAAACATGATCCAGAGATAGAGTAGCAACAAGAACTAAATGAAGATTTTACACCTGTGTGTAGCATTGAAGGATTTAAGGAAGTTTTGCGGGGCACATAAGAAATCCACCTCAGAGAGATTAAACGGTCTGGAAACAAATAGCAACAACTATAAGGACGAAACTGTACCTAGGAGTCATCAGGAAACTGAAATATGAAACTGATGAATGACCAGCTGCTGGGTACAACCCCTGTCCTCAGTTCCAGCCCAGGTGACTAAAGCAATGCTACTTTTTGAAAGGGCTTGGGAGAGGATATACAGAATTGGTGAGCAATATGAGCACCAAGGAAATCTGGAGAGGCCATGAAGAATGCCATATGGATGCACCCAAACAACAGCTCCACAGGGGGAAGGGTCCAGATGGCTTTTCTGGGAAAGCCATAAGAAAAAGCACACAGCTCCATGACAAAAGAGACTTGGCTGGCATTACCCTATTTCCAGAAACATTTGGAAGTCCCATAGCTTCCCTAAAAAATTAGGCTGCCACAGGCTATTGTAAGGGATGAGGGAGAACCTGGCAACCAGTTACCACTGCCCAGAAGGTGCTCCCCATGACCAGGCAACCAGTTATCACTGACTGGAAGATGCTCCCATCACCAGATGACCAGTTAGTACCTTGGAAGGAACTCCCATCACCACAGAACCAGTTACCACCTGCCCGGGACATGCCCCCATGTCCAGGCAACCAGTTGCCATCCACTGGAAGGTGCTCCCAGGACCAAGCACCCAGTTACCCCTAACTGGAAGTCACTCCCACAGTCAGGCAACTAGTTACCACCGTCTGGAAAGCGCTCCCATGGCCGGGCAACCAGTTGCCACCAACTGGAAGGCAGGGGCAAGCAGTTTTCGTAGCAGCTAGTCACAAGTGGGACCGTGCTGCCCAACGACACCGTGAGGGGTCCAGAAAGAGCCAGCAGCGAGGCGGCGGGGAGCAGCGAGGGGAGGAAGGCGGCAGGCGATGGAGGGCGGCCTCCTTCCCCCAGGGGCTCCCCGGCTGTGAGGTGAGGCCGGGCGCCCACCGGGGACCGGGAAGGGGAGCCGGGCGGTTGCTTCACGAAGCCAAATTGAACACCGGGAGCAACGAGGGAAAACGGCAAGCCATTAAAACAGGAGAGCAGACAGAGAAACGGAGCGAGATCGGAGGCGGGGGCCGCCTCGGTCCCCCAGGCACCCGGCGGAGGCGGCCCCGGGAGCGAGGGGAGGCCCCAGGAGCCGCCGCGGCCGCTCACCCCGCCGAGGCGCCGGATGACCTCCGCCAGCTCCCGCGCACTCCGCCCGCTCGGCAGGTCGAGGTAGAAGGACTTCCCGCGGAGCGGCCGGGGGGCGGCCGGGCCCGCCATGGCGCCCTGGCGGGGAGGCGCCGCCGCCGTTTAAATTCCCGCCCCGCCCCTAACGGCGGCGGCGCTACGGCGGCCGCGCAGGGACACGCCGCTAGCCGAGAAGGCGGCGCAGCGCGTTCGCCGCTCCTGGGGGGGAGGAACGGGGCCGCTCGGGGCGGCTGGGGCGCGGCCACGGGCACCGGCGAGCTGCCCCGCCGGGTACCACCGCTCTCTGTCTGCGGGCACGGACGAACCGATCGCTTGAGCTCCTCCGCTCTCCCGCCGGCGCCGCCATAAGTTTGTCCTCCGCGGCCACCGTCGCGCCTTCCACCCCCCGTTCTCCGCGGGAGGCCGCGCGCGCATGCGCGGCGGAGGCGGTGCGGCTCCAAGATGGCGGCGCCCGGTGGGGAGGTGGCGGATGGTTTCGCGGCCTGGCTGGCGGCGCGGCTGGAGGCGCTGGGCCTCGACCGCGCCGTCTACGGTGCCTACATCCAGGGGCTGCTCCGCGAGGAGGAGAGCGACGAGGAGCGGCTGGAGGCGCTGCGCGGTGTTCTGGCCGCCTGCCTGGTGAGGGACGGGGCGGGGGGTTCCCCTGGGTGGCGGCCGGGCCGCGCCGCCCGGGGTGAGGGGCTGGTTCCGGCGGGTGTTGCCGCCCGGTCCGCACCGCTGAGCTTTCCGTCTCCCCGCTGGGACTGCCCCACGCCGCCGGGAGGCGACGGGCGGCCGCGGCCTCGCTGGGCCCGGAGAACCGCGGGGGACGCGCGGGAGTCGCTCCCCTGAAGCCCTGGGGCGGCTAACCGCCTTCCCCGGGGGGGTCCCCAACACCTCCGGGGGTCCTCCTGGGCTCTTCAGGTGTTCGGAGTTTCGGGGGTTTTGTTTGCTCGGGAGAGGGGTTTGTGCCGGTTTTGAGACTGATGGGAAACTTTGGCAGCCGCTGTGGAGCGTGGCTGTTCGTGTGGGGGAAGAAAAGGGTCGGTTTTTGTTTGTGCGGAGGGCACAGGGTTCAGCCTGCCAGCTGAGTGGCTAAGTGTGGTGTAAGAGCTGATTTTTAACGACAAATCCTTTAGAGTGGCTCACCGGTAGCTGTGTTAGATGCTGGTTGCTGTCCAGCAGATCTTGTTCCTCGCAGCACGGTGTTGTTTTCCAGGAGTCAGGCCCTTGCGTCAGGCTGGAGCTGGAGTCTGTCTCCCAGCTGGGACAGAGATTAACCATGCTGTCAGCCATGTGTGGGCAGAGGCTTGCTTCTCCCCCCACCCCTGAAACTTCTGGGAGAGAGTTAGGAGAGTGCAGAAAAGAATTTCTCTTCAGTAGTTATCTTTTTTGGGGAGCTGTAGGGTTTTTACAGTATCTGTATCTCAGACTGTTGCATAAATGGATGTTTTGTAGTGTAAAACGTTAATAGTGAGTGCATGCTGCTGTTGATTAACAGTCTGCTCAATAGCTGTTGCTGACTTCCTCCCAAAACGTCTGTATAGGAGCACAAACCCAAAGGGACTTGGTTGTTATAATCAGCTTTTTGTTATCATAGGTAACTATATCACGTAATTCCTTCTGTTCACTGACTGCATGCCATTTTAAATTGGTTTTCCTAAAAGACAGAGCACCTCTTTGCTGCCTTCCACCATCCCTTCCCCACCCTGGGGCACCAGCAGTAAGTAAAAGAAGCGTAACTGCAGTAGTGTAGCTTTGTGCCTAAAATAATAGGAGAAGCAAATGGTGCATCCTGCTGGTGTCAGGGGCAGAGCAAAATGTCTTTGGAAAATGCTGTTCTAAAATAGCTGAGGTTAATTAACTTGCCTTCATTTCACCACCAAAGGCAGAACCTGTGTCTGATCCTTGACCACACCGGTTGCAGACTCACAAGCCTGAGGTGGGCCTTGCCTTTCACTGTGCCTGCTCCTTCCGAGCTCTGAGGTACGTAGTGCGGTGGTTGTCCCTTGCCCCGCAGCAGGCTGCGTTATGTTCTGATATTTCCTCTTTTCTCTTTAGTGCTCAGTTACCCTTCTTGTGTGCTGCCACATGGTTTGAGAACCAGTGCAGGGTTTTTGTGTTCATCGAGTTCTGGGCTGTCTTTATCCTGTATGTGTTGTACCACAGCCCCCTTTCTTCTCTTCGTTTTCTTCTTTGTGACACAGTCACAGCTGACTTTTGCTTCGTTTGCAGTTTTGAGCTGTTTGATTTTTCTGCAATTCTTGTAAAATGTTTTTGTCTCTTGAACCCTCAAACTTTTTAATTTTTTTTTTTTAGTTGGTGCATTCTTTTTCTTTTATTTGTAGAGACTATGCTTATTTCTGTATTGGCTTTTGAAACAATCTTTTATTTGGTTAATTTGGGGCCTTTCTTGCCAAGTCTTTTATCTTTGTTCTATACACAAATTCCAGGTAATTTTTTCTTTGTTTGTTTTTGACAACCCTCATGAAAATAAATTTCAGGTGACCTCTGCACTCATGCCCATGGTTCCTCAGTCCTGACAATGTAATGCATTAGTTCCCTGAGTTTATTCAGATGTAACCATTTAAAATCAAGAAACTTAGAACTGAGATCTATTTCTGTTCAGGTCTTCTCTTTTAAACCAGACAGAATCTGTCTCCCTTGTATTTTCCATAGTTAATTTTTGTCTGTATTTACTAACGTCTAAACCAACATCATTTCTTGTTTGTTTGGGGAATACTTGATGAAAATATTTGGTAGTTGCATCCTCAGCTCTCTGAACTCCGCCAGTATTAGTAGTGTTTACTCTTATACGTGGGGAACGAATCTCCCAGAGGCACAGAAGTCAGTGCTCTGCTAGAGGTCTCCATCCAGACTGCAGTCAGATGGAAGGGTGCTACAGCAAATACCCCACACTGTGTGGCAGAAGTACTCTTTGCTTCCTTCCATAATGGTTTAGTTTTGCCCAGGCTGCCCCGTTGTGTTTCTTTTCTGTTGCTTCATTCATGTCCATTCACATGCTGTCATCTTTGTCTTTCATTTCTTCCTTTCTCTAGCTCCAAGGCTGTTTTTTCATTGTTTCTGGAATTGCTAGAATATCTCTCACTTTTGTGTCGTTCTCCCCTCATAGGCCTTCCTCCCCCGATACAGAAATACCTGATTTGTTTCTTATTGCTCAAACCCTCGTTAGAAGGTTGTGCAGATCTTCTGCCATTCATTTTCCTTCCCACTTGCTGCCATTCCTTTATCATCACTTGCCTGATTTTCTTCCTTCTGCATACTGAAACCAGGTGCCCAAGGAGTATGTCTCTCCCAGCCTTCTCTCCTGGCTTAATATAAAGTTACTTATTGTTTTGCCAGCCTTGATTCCAGCAGGCCAGTATTTCCTGCATGCAGGGGAGCCCATCCATTGAGGACGATCCTTTTACTATGAGTGTTTCTGGCACTTAAAAACTTTCATGTCTTCCGTGTCCTTGAACCATGCTGATTTTCCTTACCTTTTCATGACTGTGTGTCTGAGGGCTGGAAGGTTCTCTCTGACTGGCACTTCGAATGATGTTTCGGTGCACCTCATCCTCGTTGCTGGTCCACTCATCCAGCACGTGTTCCTGTGAGGATCCCAGTGTCATCTCCTGGTGGGAGTGGGGTCGGTGGCTTCTTCCAGACCTAAACCACCCATTTTCATACCTGATCTTAGCAGATTAGGCATCATCCTGTCCTCTGGATCTACTCTTGTTAAAGGCATGTTGACTTCTTAAAATGGAGTCTGATATCAGTGGGAATTGCAAATCCTTCGTCCTTCTGCTGTTTCTCTGATTGCAGATCACCTCCTCTCTGATTACAGATCACCTCCTCTCACAGCCTTGAATATCCTGTGTGTTTGTTCTTGTAGCATGTCCTCCGCAACCTGGGGACCTTGTTCTGTTGTGTGTACAGCCATGAACTGTGCTCATGATCTGGGTGCTTGGCTGCGTTGTGTGATGGCTGCGTGTGAGTTCTCCTGCTGTCTGCCTGTTACACGCAGAATTTTGTGCTTAGCTGTTGTAGGCTCAGGGTAGGAGGACTTTACTCTGAGTTGCTCTTTATTTGTATTGGAGCAAAAGGTGGGAAGATTTTTGTGTATGTTTTTATCTCCTCGTCTGTCCCACAGTTGTGGAGAACTCAACTTTTCTTGCTGTCCCCCATGCAGGTGAGCTTTGTTCTGCTGGATGGGTAATTGTTTTCAGTGACAATCTGCCCTGGAACTTGAAGGTGCTTTTTTTAGGTACCTAGTGCCCAAATTTTCAAGATGAGGATCCTGAACTTGGTCTCTTTTTGGTGGAAAGTCTGTGTGCAGGGTATTGGTGTGCTTGTCTTTGAAATGCCAATTCCTGCACACCTGGCTGTGAAAGGTGGGGAAAGGGGCAGATGGCGGAGGTCTGGTTTCTACACACCTGTATAAGAAATTCTTTTCTAGGCAGAGTTTATCAGGTTTTCTGCCTGCCAGAGCTAGCTTTTGGCATAGGCAGGGTAGGCGATGGTCAAGGCTGGCAGAACAGCTCTAGTAAGAAGTCGCCATTGCTTTGCTGTTTGATTTGTCCCTGCTTGAGTGCAGTGCTGCTGTCCCAGGAGAGCAGTATGACTGTAAGGATTTGCAGGCAGTGCCCGGATCTAGCCTGAGCATTAATAGCTGCAATGCACTGGCCAGACCTGCCAAGGTGCAGGGGAAGAGGATTTCTCAGTCCCAGCTGGCTCATTCCTCAGGTGTCCCTGGCCACCTAGTTTACATTTGGTATCAGCTCTACTCAAGTGCCTCTGCCTCTCTGCTGCTGGTTTTTCCTAAGCAAACCCCATTTAGTGTTAATGAGCAGAATAAATAAAAAAATGTTGACACTTTCTGCCTGTTTTACACATATGTCTTCCCACTGAAGCGCTCCTGGTTGTAACTCTTCGAAACACTTTTTTTTATCAGGATTGTGTTTCGTGCCTGGATTCAGCTTCTGTACTTCTTCTGAACTTTGAGCTTCTGAACTCACCTATTGGGCAGTTCTTACAGGAATGCTGTGACCGCAAGTGCTGAGATGTGGTAGAGTAGTGTGTCGCCTGTCCTCTGCTGGAACTTGAATTAAGGTGTTGATCAGTCCCCTGAGAAGCTGTACGTAGGCACTGGGCAGAGAGCTAGTTATGGTGGAGCACCACAAGCGAAGGATCTGGTGATGGGAATACCGTCCTGGTGCTGGTTGGGTGCGTTTCCTTTCTCCCTGCAGTTTAGTCTTCCTCAGTAATGAGCAACAGTGTGGATGCATTCCACTGCCACCTCTAGATTGTGTTTAATGCTCCAGGCAGGTCAAGGGGGACAAGAATATCCCTGCTGGTGGGAGGAGATGGTCTATCAGTACCATCAAAGTGGTTTCAGCTCCATACTGGCCCTGACCCATGTTTTATCCAGTCTAGTTTATTTACGTTATTGAGATTGGCTTGGAGGTGGCCTTTGAGTAGCTTCTCTGCAGCCTTGCTCAAGAAGAGAGATGATGCTGAGCAGTAGATTTCTAGAGCAAAGATACCCTGATTGGCTTTCTTCGGTGTTTGTAGGGCTGTTGCACCTACAGAGCTAGCCACTATGAAACCAGTGTGTGTTGTTAGAGCTGTATCGTGAAAAGTAAACCGCTGCGGTGATACGGCATCACCTGGCGTGGTGCAGAGCTGTTGGATGGCAGCCTTGACACCTTGTGTTTGCCTAGCAGGTCAAGGCATTCTCTAGTCCTGAGCTGTGTCAACAAGTAAGTGCATTGCATGACTTGTGTTGTCCCAGGTTAACCAAAGTCCCGTGTATGCATTGAATGAGTAGATGTCGTGTGAAAAGCTGTATCATGAGCTTAATGCTGGGTGTTCGGATTCTTTGCAGCTGGTACTTTTCATATCTGATTCATGCTTGTATAAAGCAGACCAACTTTGTTCCAAGACTGAGAAGTCTCTTTTCCCTTACTAGGAAGAAGATCTCTTAAACGATGTTTGCAGGGAAGTAGTCGAGAAGTGGTCTGAATCTCAGACTGTTGACGCCAAAGAGAAAAAAGAAGGTAGTGTCGCTGCTCGGTGTGTCTTTCCTTGTGGTATGAGTAATTTGCAGGGCCTTCCCAAGATGAGAACTGTGTGTTTGTCCTGTTAGGAGTTAACACCAATGCTGCTAATATGTTTGCAGATCTGACTTGCTTATCATTGCCATTGCTGCTTATTTGCTGTTTTGTCTTGAAATATGAAATGAGGATGAGTAGTTTCACGTTTAGCTGTCCCTAGGATTCTGCTGCTCTTTGGGTTCATAATCCTGCAGAGGAAAAGCTCTCTTTTTTTTTTTCTTCTTTTTTTTTTTTTTCTGTAGGATTTTTTCAATTTCCTTTCGCAAAACACCTAGGGCTTTCTCTCCATTCAATGCTAGCAATGTAGCGATGGCAGCTAGCACTCTGATGGTAGATGCAGTTGTTATGATGTAAAATGCCTATGCTACTTCAGTTTATGCTAGTTTGGAAAGCAGGTGTTGTTAATACAACTACAACTGCACCTATGGAGAGCTGTGCTGTCCCTTCTGCTGCTGCTCACCCCAGTACACATCAGGAAAGCATCCTTATTTTCCTCTTTCAAAATCTTCTCTTAAAACTGTCCTTTTTTTCCATAAATGCTTGTACGGGGGGAAGCTCTGTGAGGCTGCTGCTGCTATACTAATGCTGCTCCTTTCCCAGTCATGTATATAGCCCCACTGTTTCTTTGTACCCTCTCTGAATTCATCCCTCATCTTCAGCTGTTGGCTCGGGAGCGAAGACCTCCGTCTTGTTCTTGTTCATCGGGGGAGGCTTGTTCTGGTCATTGAGCAGAGCTCTGGAGTACAATGAAGTCATATGCTGGAAAGATTTTGCTGGTTTAAGCATACTACATGGATCAATTAGTCATCTTCCAACTGCACGGACCTAACCGTAGCCTGTGACAATGTAACATCCCTTTTGGCTAAATCCTGCTTTTTGTTTGCTTTGCATTTTTTTGTTGGTTCTGGTTGCAAACAGAATATTGTCACCGACTGATGTCATTCTAGAAGTAGTTCTCCCAGTGAGCCCTTATGGTGAGGCCTGTGTTTATATAGTGCTTTTCTTGTCTAAACCTCAGCATTTCACAAATACCACTCACCTCCTCTTTATAGATGAGGTGGCTGAACCACGCAGTGGTTCAGTGGCTTTCCCTGAAAATTCACTGAAGTCTGTCCTTGGCCTAACCTTGCCTCTGGCTGGGGACAGGGAAAAGTTAGGCTATTCTGTGCATTAAATAAAATAAATCTCTCTTTTGGGGACATGTGATTGGAATTGCTGGAACTGCTGCTGGACTCCTCCTGCTCATACCATTGGTTACCTGCAGGGATTTTTCTTACTTGTCACAGAAAGAAGGTAGCAGTATGTGTCTAGGTGGTTAGAAGTGCAAGGATTTAATTATTTCACTGTGGTTCCACAAAAGGATAAATCCCCAATGAAGTCAGAATAACAGAATCCTGAGGATAAGTTATTAACAAACTAAAAAAAATTTGGTGTCAAAACCCGAATGTAATTTTAAGAAATGGGCAGCAGAACTTCCATGTTGAAAGGTTAATCAGCTGTTTGTTTCCCTAGGGAGGTAGAAAAGAAAGAGTATTAAACTCATCAGCCACTTTGGGTTTTCAGAATTTCTATTTGATGTGGTTTTAAGTACGTAGTTAAACAAACATATTTAGCTGCTTTTAACCAGAAGACAATGCAATTGGGAGTAAAATGGATTTTCATTAGCAAGAGTCTTATTATTTCAAAGTTTCATTGTGAAACTTCCCTTGCTCCAGGAAAAATAGCATCTGATCATGGCTGTGCGCAGCACGGGGGAATTCCTCCTTGTGAGGAGAAGCTGGTGTCACATCACCGCATCAGACACCGTGCTGGCCTGAACCATCCCCTCGGTGGCTCTTCAGCAGCTCGGGCTCTCTCAAGTCTGAGACTGAATTCCCCAAAATGGCTGGCTCACTGTGCTCTGTGCGTTGACAGCACCACTAGTGACGTTGTGAGAAGGCTCGTGGGAGGAGGGGAGGGGGTGAGGCTTCTCCCTTTAGCTCTGCGTGTTTGCCCCCAGCGACAGCTGCCTCCCTGCAGATGGGACGCAGCCTGGGACAGTGGGATGGTGCCTTTTGGGGACTGCAGATTTAGGAAGCAGCGGCGTGTGGCATCTCTTAGCTGGGACTTCGCTGCTATGTCTGCAGGGACTGACTGATGCTCTGAGTCTTCTCCTTGCCAGATGAGATCCAAGCCATCGCCAGCATGATGGAGAAGCAGGCCAAGATTGTGGTGAAGCCAAAGGAGGTGTCCCAGGAAGAGAAGCAGAGGAAAGCTGCCCTCCTGGCCCAGTATGCCAATGTGACGGATGAGGAAGAATATCCTTTTCCTGACCCAGTTGAGACTTGGTGCTTTAAAGGACAATGATTATTAAAAATCTCCTAAACCAATGCCCTCCCAGCTTTGCAGTGCCTGGTGGGGAGAACTGGGGAAACTTTTCAGTCTTCCTTCTCCATGATAGAATAACTTCCATGGAAAAAGACATGGAAGCTCCTAGTTTGTGGAGTGCCATAAGCAGATCTCCTTTAAGTATGTTTCTCCGCCATTTCCAACATGTGTTTGGCTGGGTAAGGTTTGCCCAGTCCAGGTGTGTTGCGGAAGAGGAGTGAATCACCTCCTGGTAGCTGTGCACAGTAGTTTATGTATTGAATTTATGTCTTGCTTTCTGGTGAGAAAACTGTGGAAAAGATCCTCTTTAGAGACAGTATGTGTAGAGTGGGAGAATTTAAAGTTAACTCTTCATAGTGCTGAAGAACAAGTTCTTCATTGAAGAGCAAAGTTGAATAGGAGGGAATCGTACCTGGCACTTGAGCAGCAGGAGGGAGCTGAATACGGGGGTTTGTGCTTGCCTGGTCCTTGATTGTCTGCATTAATTTTTAGCTGCTTCCTTGTGGCTTGATAAAATTATTATTTGACATGTTTTGAGTTAAGTGTGACTGTCTAGAGGCACAAGTTAATTACTGATGTCCATATTTCCTTAATTCTCTCACTGGTGAGGATGAACAGGATGGATCGACTGCAACAGCAGTAAATATTGGATCGGAAAAATGTATCCTTTGAATTCTCAATGAGTCGGGCTTTTTGGAAGGAAGGCAACTTCCACGGTGAGCTTCCCATCCATCCTTATCCATGTTGATACTCCCTGTTTCTTGAGGGCCACCTTTTAAGTTTGGTGATTCATTTTTCTTTTCATGTAGCCTGACCTTGCTCATAATGAAAGTTAGAGGTCCATCTGCTCCCTGCCCTGTGTGCACAGCTGAGACTGATCCCATCATTCTCTCTTCTCTCTATTCCTTCCTTCCCTCTTCTACCCTGTCTGAAGCTTCACAGAACATGCTTATTAATAAGGATAATTCTTAATGTTAACTAGTGTCCAGAGAGGTAAATCACATCAGCAATTACTAGAAGTGCAACAGAAACAAAAACTACTGTGAACACTCATAAGGCTGTGGTGCAGCTGAATGTTAATGGTGGACAAGGACCAAGTATCCCATATTTTTCTCAACACAATAATTTGGGACATTCCTTGAGCTCAGCAGCTGGCAGGTTTAAGATGGAAGAAGGTTGACGGTTAGGAGGGAGAGACAGCGGAGGAGACGCCCACTTGCTCTTTCTCATGCTATTCCCAAAGCGTTTTCCACTAGTCACTGCGGGAGGGAGGACACGAGACCGTGGTGATCCTTGGCATGAGCTGCCTCATCCATTCCCATGTCTGCAGTCTTCCTCTGGCCGGGGGGACAGGCGGAGCTGCCCCAGCCAGTGCTGTGCGGCACTGTTCCCACCCCATTAGCTGGGACCGGCTGTTAGGGAGCTACTGGGGTGCCTTGCACCTGCTGGCTGTCAGCTCCCTGTCTCGGGGGTGTCAGCTGTAACCACAGTGTCTGCAGATATATACACATATGTACATGTATGTATATGTAAAAACATACATGTCATATACACAGCTGTCACGAATCCACTTGAGGAAGCTGTGCTGTATGTGTTATTTTTCTTCCCATTAGGTTTGTAGAGGTTTTACGAATTTTTTTTACATATCAGTCTTAAGAACCTGTAGGCAACTTGATTTTTCTAGGAAAAAATCCTTTCCTAGAGAGCATGTATTTACTCTACATGACTTTTCTATTTAGAAAAACAAGCAGAGATTCCTTTTTCTTTCTCCATTCCTCGTTCCCAAATTCCTTACTTGCTTCGCGAGGAAGGTGAAGAGGGGGGTAGAATAAACCAGCCCATGTGTGGCTTCAGCCAGAGCGTTGTCTGCCCTTAACATGCCACCAGCGCTGTTCCGAAACACAAACGTGGAGGATGTCTTGAATGCCAGGAAGCTGGAACGGGAGCTACTGCGAGATGAGTTCCAGAAGAAAAAAGAGCAAGATAAACTCCAGCGAGAGAAGGATAAGCTAGCCAAGCAGGAGCGGAAGGAAAAGGAGAAGAAAAGGACACAAAAAGGCGAGCGGAAGCGATAGCTGGGGTTTTCCAATTGGACTCTCAAGGGATAAAATTAATGACAAATATGGTGTGTGTTTAAAAAGCAGCAGAAATTCTGGGCACGTGGCTGGCGAGTGGTTCTTTGGAAGCGCTTCCTTTTTTCTTTTTTTAAATTTAAAAAAAATTTTTTTTTTTTTTTACATAGCAGAAAAGAAATTTCAAGCACCTCCTAAACTCGAAGCGTGCCATGTGCTTGTGGTGTCAGATGTCCCAGTCGGTTATTGTGGCCAATGTCTGTACCAAAGAACGGTGAAGTGATTATGTCCGTGTCTTTAAATTGATTGATTTTTACTTCTAGCCACTTCAAGCAAAGCAAAACAAGATGTAGGAGAGGGCTTTTAAGCTGGCTGCGTCCTCCTGCCGGCCTTGGTTTGCAGCAACAGCGTGTTAAGATTTGAGAACAGAGCAGAGCCCCTTTCTGACGTGTAATTAAGGACATGCTGCTACAGGGTGAATGTGAATTTATTTACACTAGCCTTGAAAAATGTATTTACAAATACATGTATTTATGCTGCCATGAACAATGCTATGTCTTCGTTCTGGCTGACCTCAGCGAGGGCGAGTGCTGTTTTGCAGCAAGAGAAAGGAAACGTTATGAAATATATATGAGTTGCAGCTACGAGACTGCATCACCCACAGGCTCTTGGTGAGGTAAAGGCTGTGCTGATTTGAGCATCAGCCGCAGCAGTAGCAAATCGGTCGAGTCCTTACACTATTTTAAGACTTCATGCCGGTAGCTGGAAAATGGTGCTCCCCTGATGTTTCATGTGGGTGAACATTGACTGTTATTTCTATGGCAGTTGCCAGGGCGAATGCTTTAATGCAGGCTCAGTGCTGAGTGGCTGTAGGCGACTTGGATGTGCTGGGTTTACAAGCCAGTTGCTCTCACCAGGCACAGCTGCAAGTGGGAGCTGTCTGCGGGGGCTGAATGCTTCTCTTGCCCCAAAGGGCTTGTTACTTGCTGTTTCCAGCCGTTTTCGTGATGGTGTCACCTGCCTCTGGAGAGAACACTAATTTCTGTAAACTGAGTGTGAAGGAGGAGCTGCAGCACTTTCAGGGGCACAGAAGGAACGGGCATGCCTCGCCCCTGTGCTGCTTTGTGCTCTGGCTGTGGTTTGCTGGTGAGGTGCGCTTCTAGCAGCAGGCGGCTCCTGAGCTGCTGGTGGTGCCTGTCCTCATCACCTGCTTTCAGCACTGGTCTGATTAAAGGGTCATGCCTCCTGTTTAATTAGCTGCTGCAAGTGTGAGTATCTAACTGCTTTATCTTTGGACTTGAATAATAAAATTGGTTGGCCAAGAAGTGGGTTCCTCTCTGTCTGTCTAAACATTACAGTTAGCGATTGCGGTGCCTGGTGGTGTGGTGTGGGGGCTCTCCCCCAGCCTGTCCTGTGTCCTCACTTTCCCCTTACCCAGCAGCAGTATTTCTGAGGGCTGACCTGTTGCTGCTGTGGTGCTGGTCCTCATTTATTCACACCTCATTTCCCAAGGCTGCAGTGCCTCCCTTCACCTCTTACCTGGGGCTTTGCAGGGCAGTGAACAAGCTGTGCTTGTCCCCAGGGCTGGGGTGGTGCAGTGGGCCCTGGCTGCAGTGTCACATTTCAGGGTGGTTCAGGCAGCTGCCAGTGTGCAGGATTGCAGCGTGATGGGGAGGTGGGGGGTAGCTGCTGAGGGAGAAGGGTGTTGCAGAACCACTGCTGCACAGGGCCTGCTCCAGCCCCAGCACTGCGGGCTGGCTCACACTTTCTCCTGCGACCTGAGGCCCTTCACACAACCCCTGGGCTTGAGGCTGGGTGAGGGCACTGAGCTGTGGCTCAGCACCCATACCTGAAGCCACCTGGGCCACACGTAGGTTTGAGAAACCTGCTGGCTGTTCGGGGCCATCTAACACTTCCACTGGTACCTCAGTTGCTCAGGCAGCAACAGCTGCCCTCCCCTGCTGGCAGCAGTCTTGTTTTTTTCCCCCATGTTCCTAAGCCGGACACCTGGTACTGAACTTCCCCAAGCCTCTACTTCCAAGTGGAAAGCAAGCCACAGGCTGGAGCTGCCCATCTGCACAGGTGCTGGCACACCAGAGCAAAGAGCTGCATTCACCTCCTCAGGACAGGAACTGAACCCCCGCTGCCCAGCTCAAGAGCCAGTTGAAAAACAAAAGGTTACACCCCATGTGCCAAAATGTGTAAATTCAACAGAAGTGTGTATGGGTTTAAGAAGGGTGTAGTCGCAAGTGGACCACAGGTACTCCCTCTCACAGATGGGTGGATCACCTTTGCTGGTACCATTCATACCCTGCACAGGCTGCAAGGTTCAGTCTGTCATGTCTCTCTAGCCAACAGTTCACTCCTGCACTTAAGAAAGGCCATTTTAGGGACAGGAACAAAGGTTTTCAGCAGGTAGCCTGGGGCAAAGTGGGAGGACCACAACTATCCAGCAGCATCTCACCAGGACAGCTTCACCAGCTTTTGGTGTTGGCAACCTGCAAGCGTGCTGTAGTCTTGGGTAAACACACAGACACAGGAATCAACAGCACTCAAAGGGTTTAAGCTGCCCTTGGCTGTGAGCCCATTTCAGCACAAGTTGGTGCTTCCCAGCTTGTGAGGCTGCAGGTCTGCCTTCAAACCCCAGAGCTGCTGTAACCGAGCATCAGTAATTTTTGCTATTGATTCAGTGCTGAGGCAGACGTTGTGTCTGGAGAACTGAATGCTGATGCTGGACTGACACTCAGGAGTGCATTGACTCCATCAACACCAAGAAATGTATAGGGCAGGAATACTCCAGACAGACTGCTAAGATTTCCAGTTGCGGATACTGAAATCATTGCCTAAGCTTTCTCTGGCAGTACAGAAGAGCTTGTAACTAATGAGATACTTGCAGGGAAAAAATAATCCACCACTTTGGCTTCACTGCACTGATAGAATTTTCCCATGGTTTGTCTAAAGTTATAGTCCTTTCTCTCTATGAGAGAGTAATTTCAGTATCACCATTGTGTTATACCTCAACATACTTCAATAACTAACTGAAAATTACAGTCCTCGTTAACAGATCAAGTTCTAGGAGCTGAGACTGAAGACAAGCGCAGAACAACTGCTCATCAACAAAAGCTAATTTATTTCTTATCAGACAGACTGAAGTCAGTACAGCATTGCTTTTAACATCAACATAGCCTAGGTTAAACTTAACAAATCTTAATACAGTGACTTGTGGTATGAAGATGCGCTTTGTTCTCCTGCCCCAATGAACTCACTCTGGCAGTGCTTTTGGTCATTTCAGTGATCAAAATGGTTACTCCACTTTCTGCTGCATTCTCATTCGGTTTCCTTCTCACATCATCTAATGACAATTTATGTGGTGCAATCACACCTTTTGCATATCAGGATTTCCAGAAGGAGGAAGAACAGAGACATTTAAAATATCAGGGTATCTAGGCAAGGACAGCTAAATAAATTTAATCCACACATTATAAACACGATGCTAGAAGTGTTAAAACCCCCTATCTCCTGAGCCACATAATACCAATATTTTGTATCAGTGAATAAGTTACTTATATTCCGTACAGATTAAGATATGCAGATAGATAAACACCAAGTATTAATAGCTGTCAAAAAATGCAGAGGTAAACTAATAAGTCTAAAATATGACAAGCAAATTTCAAACCAAACTAGTGAAAGAGTAACTTCAAGAAAACCTAAATTTCAGAACTTTGTGATACCTCTTCCCATTTTGAAGGTATTAAAAATAATACTCATTATTTCAGCTACTGCACAGCTTTTTAAAGGATAATCCTGTGTGCATGTTATATTTTGATTATGTTTAAATACTTTAAAACAGAGGTTCTTTTCTTCCCAAGAGCATGCCCAAATGATTTGAACACATTTACTAAATTGCATGGTTTCACAACAGCAATTTTGTCATACCAGTAATTTAGTAGAACCCGGTGCATCTCCTTTCACAAACTTAAGATTCTAAAATCTCAAATTCATAAATATTTGTATTTTAAATATTTAATTTTACATGAATATTGGGTATTCTTAGCATTTTTCCTCCTGTTTCCAGGTTTTAGTCCGATAAGGAAACCATTTTTACATCACAATCTTATCTGATACTAACCGGACACCCCATTAGACTACAGTCTTTAAGATTCATTATTTTGAAACCTATTTCCTAAAGCAAAACTAAAAGAAGTTATCAGAAGAGTTGTACACCAGGGTTCCCTTGCAGAAGTTAAATAATGTCTTGGCTGTTAATTAATTAGTCTGATTATTTTTTAAGTTAGCATTCACCAGTTTGGCTTTACAATATTCTGATGCTGACTGTCATGTTAACAGTTTAAGTAGAACCCGAGAGCCCTTAAAGCAAATTCAACTTCTCATCAAGATACAGGTTTAAATATGAATATTAGTAGTTCAAACTTTACAAATAATTAAAAAGAATTAATGTATCAATCATCTCTCATACATACACACTGCAGAGTGTATTTTTGCATGCAACTGGTATTTCATTAGTGCTTGCTTACTTCAGCCCTCTGATTTAGGATGCCACAGTTGTTTGTGTTTTCGCACACTTTTTCTTCAGGTTGCTCAGTCTCCCGAAGAGCTTTCTCTGGATCTAGTTTTCCAGCTGAAGATTTCGGTAAGGTCATCTGGAGCGCGCACCAGAGAGTTGTACGTGCTTTACGTGTTGCTACGCTCATGTCTTTAATTGCCAAAGCAAGAGCAAACACATCTGCAGGGAGGAAACGGCATTTTAATCTTTATTACACAGGTCATCAGCAAGCACTATTTGGGATTAATTCACCCTGGCAATGCTAAAAAGAGCAGAACTTCTTAGCCCCTTTTTAGTGTCCGACTTTGCCTGTCTCTTTGTAAGATTGTAGAAGTTGAATCTGAGAAAGTAGTGATTTTTACGCCCTCATACAAAGAGGCATGTACATAGAATTTAGGTACTTATTTTGTTAAAGGTCCTACTTAGCTGTCACCTGTTATCAGAAGCACATAAAGCCTTATGGTCAGCTCTGGTTTTGAAACTATTCCATGTACACACATATTAAAGGTATCTCGCCCCTTCCTGTGCAAGCTCCTTGCTGAATGTTCACAGCAAGCCCTCCACATCCACAAAGTGGATCCTTTGCCCATCTTACCCAAGAAATTAAGCCAGGTGAAGGAATAGTTAATTTATGGCATTTTATTAAAGCATACAGATCATGTTCTGCAAACATGTCAACTCCCACCACTTTAAAATAAAGAGTAAGGTGGTGCAGTGGTCCATTTATTCAACTGCAATGACTTAATGCATAGGTAATGCTTTGATTTTAATTCCAGCCTGTGTGTGAAGAAACAAATTCAATACCTTCTTCTAGGCACTGGAGTCTTCAGCCAGAACTTGCATGTTATTTTGGGGTAGGGGCACACTCACTCCTCTTGGAGCTGGTTCACACTATGCCATACGCTGGGCTGCACAGAAAGCACGTGTGCACTTGCCTCCCTGCTCAAACACTTCCATGGGATTTGGGAGCAGTGGAAGACTTTAAGTCAAAGTCTGCTCTTCCAAGTGCTTGTACTCAGTAAGCACGAGTGCAGTTTCATTTTGTTGCAAAAACCTGGCACCCACCTTCAACCAATGTTGTTGGATTCACTGTTCCAGGTGAAAGCATGCCCCTCTTGGAGGTACTGGGGGTGCCTCAGAAAAGGGCAGAATTTGAAGACCTAACCTTATCCCCTCACCACCACTCTTTACCAGCTTGTCTGGCTCTCACTCCCCAGGCTGGTTCCTGTGAAACTCATTCTGAGACATCCCTCCTTCCTCCTGCACAGAGTGACTGATTCCTCTACAGTTACCACTGCTAAAGCAGCTGGAAGGAGTGCTACACAAAATTGATTTAGGTAACTGTGAAGAATCACCATGAAAATCCACTTGTCCAACACAAGTGTCAGCTATCCAAAGAATTTTAGAAGGTAGTGTTTGGAAGGATAACTCCAGAGAAATAAAAGAATAGAAAACACAGTGGGAGGATGTGATTATCAGGTCTTATATTTTCAAAATTCCAATTTCCACACCAAGCTTTGTGGAATCCAGAAGAGACCACAGGAATGGTGTCATCTGGACTGCCTAGAAGCAGCTAAGAAACAAGTGACACATAAATGTGCATCTCAGAGCTGTAAGATATGGTTGGCATTTGGGTCACTACCACTGAAGAAAGGAAAATCGCATAGTAATAAGGAAGGGTTGTTTTAAAGTCTTTGGCTAAATGCAGTGCCTGAGAGTTACAAACATTAAAAAGGTCTCTTCTCCCCTCAGAAGATGATCTGTAACAGCTATATCCTTCTGAAAGATCCTGAAAACTAAATCTAGGGCAATCTCAAAGCAGAGGTATGCTCAGACAGCCCTGAAAGGCTTGATGGTTGTTCTGGGTGACAGGTGGCACTCCGTAAAACCCTTTTTTTGATCATTGTGATTTCTTCCAGAACTTCATTAAGCAGTCAAAAACATTTACAAACAACTGCCAGATACCTCATACAGTTCCATAACTTCAGTGTGTAATAGAATTTTTCAGACCCACGTTGTGCATGAATACAACTGATATGAGGCAGCTCAGATCCATCTGCTTCCCACTGAAGCAAATCTGCATTGCAACTAAAGTGGGGGAGCTGGGAGAAGACAAGACCATGGCTCACGTATGAATTTTGTTTAAATCAAACTTCCTGGAATAGAGGACATAATAGACAGGTCCTGCCTGATAAGACAGATACTTAATATCAGATCAGATGGAACAGAAAGGTGCTGTGGAAACAGGGTTGGGCCAGGGAAGACCTTTTCTCAAACAAAACAAAACTATTAACAAGAAGAAAGCTCTGCCAAAGAGAGGAGATGCACAGCTTCAGGTATTTTCTTCAAGGCTTTCCCAGACATACAGCAAATATAGTTACTACATTCAGTAATCTACTGTTTGAAAAATCCTCCCCAATTGCCACAACAGGCTAACACACCTTGGAGGCAGCCAGTATGGAGGATGAGAGGTAGACAAAGAAAGTGCAACCCTTCTAGTTAAGTAATCAGAACACATTGTGCAAAGCCCACTTCTTTCCCTTCTCTTCTCAAAGCAGCTGGACCGGGGAGCAGATCCTGAGGTCTGACAGCTACTCTTTCCCAGACTACTCAGTTCCAGAGCTCACTGATCTGGTTAAGAAGTAGCACCAAGTTAAGCTAGCACCAATTATTTTCATGGGCTTCAATGCCCCCCAAACCCCCTTCGTCTTAACAAGTCACATAATTTTCAATCAAGGTAAAGGGAAACAAGAATGACAGTGAATAGGTGAAAAGAAAAATTGCTATAGTCTATCTTTTGAAGTAAACTTTAGAATTACAGAAGTGCATGATGGGATACCCCAAAGTAGTAAGATAATCCATCTAATTCAGTTGTGGAAAGAAAGGCAGGAAGTGAACAGAGGACTCAAATGTAAGAAAGCGTCCAACACAAAGCAGTAGGTCAGAGTGTCACAGGTAGCAGGAATTTATTCTGACTCACATCTAAGAGAGAACGGAATCTGCCATTCTGCCTGTGCACTAGTGAAAGATTAAGCTGAATATTCTGCATATTTTGGATACCATTAAGAATAAAAACATTCTGACCAATATATTTTTGTGTATCCATCCAAAATGTGATTTGTGTTTTATGTCAATCTACAACAGAACATGCTTGAAGAGGAAATCCATTCATAATGCAAGGCCATCTTGGTCTCTTTACATAGATTCAGCATGGAGATACCAAAGAAGTTCTACACAGAAATACAGACAGGGCTAGTGGGGTGACGGGAACAGGAATACGAGGGGCAGGGAGAAGAAAGAAGCAATAGCTTAATATCATCTCCAATCCCAAACTGCATTACAAAAAAAAACCCCACTACCATTTCATTACTTGCTAGTTTATTAATTGAATAAATGCACTCCAAATTGATTTAACCCATTTATCTCTATAACCCAGTTTTAGTATCCTCTCAAAACCATCACCTAAAACCCATACAGTCTGCCTTTCTCAAGCTCTAGACACTGAAAAATAAATTAAAACTTTAATACAAAACCCCTCATGCTTTTTTTTTTTTTAGACTTGCAACATGTGTAGAATTTTTCAGCTACCTTATAAAAGTATGTAAGCATAGTTATACCTCTGTCATCTTGGCATCTGGGAGCTCCTTGCCTCTGTCGATTTGAAGCATTTACAATTTCATCTTTTCTACGCGACTGCACTACATGAATTACCTCCAGATGTTTATCAAGAGCAGTAGAAATGTTAGCATGAAGGGGAGAACTGCGAAGGCGCTCCATTTTTCCAAGTAAAGTCACAACCTAATGAACATTTTACACGTTACAGGAGTTCAAACTATACTCGTCTAGACTTACAAGAAAATTAACTAGATTAGGAAGAACAGATTAATGATAACCATTTCGAGAACAGTTCATAAAGTTATAGCTGAAGTAGATTTAAATTCTTACCTAGGATTTCTTCTTCTCCAAAACTGAAGCTGTAGAATACCTGGGTGTGCACAGCACAACAGCAAAGCTAAAATACCCCAATATTAGGACACTCAGCTTACTAGTTAATAATAGATATATACAACTTTGAGACCACCATGTAACAGGACATGACAATGTGCATTCCTCTGAATCAAGACCACTACAGTCCTCCCTTTCATCAGCACTCCTGCAATTATATGGGTGAAAACCAATCCCACAAAGACCAGCCAGTTTTCACCCAGATTATCTCCTTGTGCTGTGCCAGTGCAAAGCAACTGGCAATGTGGGAAAGCAGCAGTCTCAGTCTGGAAGCTGCTGTGGAACCACACGTGTAGGCTGACTTTCAGGATGGTTACTCAACACTAAAGGAACTCTTTCAGAGAATATCAAGCACAAGCATTCAGAAATAATTCAGTTTTGTTTAGTCAATTGAGAATCTGCACCTTTGTTGTCTTGTTTATCTTACAACAGTCACATTACTATGAATTTCCCCTTGGTGAGTGATTCCTCAACCATGGTTCACAGACCACTGAAGAACCTGGTTAGTGGTCTGCAGAAAGAGATAAAACTAGAAGTTCCGAAATTGTAAAGTTCACTGGGCAATGGCTACGCTTGATGACCTATAAATAAGCCTGATGATTAATGGTCATCCACAAGTTAAAAAGAAGAAACAGAGGGTCTGGGAGCAAAGTACAAAATGAAGTTCTTGATGCTTCCTTGCAACAGAATGACTGTAGGCTGCCCTAGGTAAAGGACTGACATGGAGTTTTTAAAACGTAAGAAAGGGTGGCTAACAAAGGCATTTTAACTAGGACAATTTGCCCTGTCTGCCCCAAGTATCCTCAGAGGAGGCTGTTGGCCAAGACAGTTATTTTGATAACAGCATCCACAACAGCAGAACAGAGCAGCCACTCCTTGCTAAGGGCTCAGGAGAGAGCATTCAGGAAGGAGCAAGCTCCCACTGCCAGACTTGTCCTGCTCTCCCTTAGATCCAGCAAAAGCCTGGCAGGGGGTGGAACATAGGCAGGAATAAACTGCGCAAGTTACTGTGACAGCAGCAACAACCAATAAACTCAAAAAATGACATTTCACATTTGTAAGGAAGCTAAGAGTTTACAAAAAAGCGAAGGGAGAACTTCACACAAACAACTGAGGAATAAGCCACTAGGATAGGAAACTAACACTGGTAAGATTGTTTGAAAATCACTAGATTTGTTTCTGAAGAAAAAGCCAGATTTTAAGGAGTGGCATAGTAGGATTACATAAGCAAGTGAAACAAAGTAAGATGAACCTAACAGTCATTTCCCAGTGTTACTTAATAGTACTTCCACATCCACAAAAGGACTTACGTTCTGAAGACCTTGTTTTCAGGTACCACAACCTCATCCAGTGGGATCCACAGCTGATAGTTAAATGCCTATGTTCTTTATACTAAGCCTGGGAGCAGTGCCAGGTGTCTAAAAGCAAAATCCACAAAAGTCAGCAAAACTGGGCTGCCCCAGCAACCCAACAGGAACCACCAAAGGCTCAAATGCTCTCTTTCCTGTCCCCTCAGGTTTTTCAGAAGTTCATCCTGCATTCCCAAGAGACCCTTCCTTCCACTCACAACTCAGAGGCATTAACTAAATCTGCCCTTCTCTTGCAAAGCACAGCTGATCCCTTTTGACTGTCACAGGGCTTGCCAAGTCATTTAGATCCTTCACTGGGAAAAGCAGCAAGCCAGCAGTGACACTGAGGCTGACTGCTGGAGTGGCAGGGTCCCAGCGAACAGCCAGCAGACACACAGACCCTGCAGTCTAGGGGTGAGCATACTCCACGAGATAAGGACTGACGTTTCAGGCCCAGCCTTGATGACTGTTTTTCACAAAACAATGTATTTGGAATAGGGACCATAATGCTTTCCCCAGCCCATACAGATCGCCTCACTACTAGAAATAAGCTCCCATTTCCTCTCTCTGGCAAAAATCATTACCAGTCCACAACAGAAGAACTTCAACAGGACAAGCTGAATGTCCAGCCTCAGAGTACCCCACAGTGGGGTGACTATAGCATTCTCCATTTACAACAGAGCTGTGGATTCACACCTCCCCAGATACAAGGGAGATGAGATACAGTCCACAGGCAGGAGATCCTGGTTTAAAGTTTGTTCTTTGACTATTAAGTGGTTTTAATAGCTACTGATGATATAGTGAAGGAAGCTACTGTCACCTCTCCATCAGCTATGCTTTGTTCTGGAACTGAAAGCAACCGCAAGTGGAAGTCTCAAATGATAAAACCAAAGTAAAGTGTGTTACCACCAAGAAGATTTAACTAGATGCTCCACACTATGAAGAGTTAATCCTAGATTCAGCCAGCTCAACATCCACTTGAGCCTTTGTACCAGTGTTTCTCTTTGGCCATCACTAAGCTTTTTGATGTTAGAATCCAGGTTCAACAGCCCCACTGTGCTTTTAAGCGTTCTTAAAACTACTTTTCAGTTGCTACCTAACAAGAGTCTGAGGTTCTATACCCTGAAGCTTGGTTCCTCAAATGGCTAGAAAACATGAAGTCCTTTTTTAGATGCAGTTTTAAAGTACTAGGACAAGGACAGGCAAGCCTTCTGAAAGTGGAAACTTCCTAACACTGTTCTTTTGGGGTTCATAAAACAGTAGTTTAAGAAGTGTACACTAAGCCTATCAACACATCTTTCGCTGTACTCTTTACTAGGCTGTATGAACAAAGCCAGGCCACAAGACAGATTTCAGCAGGCAGTAAGCAGACATGGCTCCACAGCTTATTTCACCTATGCGAGACTGGTAAGAAGGACTGCTTCTTACCACTGCTGCCTTGGGAGTGACTGAGCTCAGGAGTCCTGGTTCCTCCAAGAACCAGCACTTCTCAGAACAACAGCTGCTGCCTTTAATCCCACATCCCCTTGCAGGGGCCGGCTTCAGCTCTGCGCTTTCAGCCCACATTTCTCCTCCTTCTGCAGCATGAGCATCCTGGCTCTGGCCTCTCTGCCTCAGAAGAGCCAGATCATACCCTTGCTATTCTGCTGGCAGGTCAGATAAGCTCTGCCTGTTCTCACCTCCTCCCTCTAGTCTCCCTTGCAGAATTCTGCACAGGCTGCTCCCTCACAAAGAAGCACGATACTGCACACTGGCACGATCGTTTGGCCAGAGTCACAGGCAGCTCAAAAGACACAACTCGTGCTTGCCCTACAGGTTATGGCTGTTTGGCTTAAGCAGCAAACTAGTAACATAAAAATTCAGGCTGAAGTTGCATCAAATAACCATTCTGCATGAAAAAAATACAAGACTCTCAAGCATATGTATATATATAAAAGTCTTACAAACATTAATTAAACTTGCTTTCCTCCCAACAAATACTTCCTCTAATACAGTGTCTACAAATCTACAGTGAACATTTGTCTGCTGAGCTGCTCAAAACAGAAGAGCTCAAAATGCAGGCACACCTTAGAGCTGTGCAAGCAGTTAGGCTAGATGACTGGATTCTGGCATCTCATGCACGCTCTTGTACTAGGAACCACATCCTCCTGGCATGTAAACGTGAGCCTCAGCCACTCAGTGGGTTCCCTGGTAACAGCAGCAGTGAACCTGGAGCTGTAGAAATTCTAGCAGGGACTGCTGAAATATTATTCCCTGCATAGCGTTTAAGAACAAAGCTATTTTTGGAAAAGCTGCTCTGATCATCTTACATATCTTATACTAATCTAAGTTCTGTGTGATAAGTTCAATAGATTGGTTTTTTTAAGTCCTACAACTCACTCTGGCTTGTTCACGCAGCTGATCCACAATTAAGCGATCAACTCTTGATGGGTTTGATGTCAGCCTTGGAATCGGAGTGTTGTTAGCACTGGAAACCTTTTTCCCTTGGAAATTCTTAGCAAGAGCTGATTCAGTCTGCAGGAAAACAAAAGAATAACTCCCTAAGAACATAAGCTGCAAAGTGTGCTTCATTACAGAAACAAGAAAAAAATATTAGATATACAGTGTCTTTCCCTTAGGGTTTTGGATTTTTTTTTTTTTTAAAGCAGATAATGAGGATTCAAGCATTTGGGATTTAACCATTTGGTAAGACAGTCACCTGTTTTAAGTGAGCAACCGCTTTACTCAAAGCAGTTCAACTAAAGTAATTATGCCAACATAATGGGTTTCAGAAGTGCTATGTCTTCTCACACTCTGACTACAGCCTGTACTAATTCTGCCTGTGAATAAAATGGAGGCAAGTCAGAATTACAAGGCAAAAGAGAATGAACAAACAGATGTGGACCTCACCCACAAAATTAAAATAGAATTATTTAAGTCAGCAATGAACCTAAGTTTTGTACAGATTAGTCAAACTACAGAAAGCTTTTTTTTTTTTTTGTTAAAATGAAATCATATTTTATTCAGCCATCAGAAAATTACTTTGAAACCTGACTGCAAGATTTCAAATTTCAATCTCTCCCAGGCCATTGTTATGTCACTCTGGAACACCTGTAACAATACATAGCTAGCTAAATCTGTTTTAAAATTGCATTTCTTAGATTGTCTTGTAGTGGTTAACATAAAGCTGCTGCCTAATTTTCTCCACGCCCTCCTCTTCTCAGCACGTGTCAACTCTTTCTCTTTTGCACTTTTCTATGCAAGCCCAGACATCAATCTCCCCTCCTCAAGTCAAGCTCATTGTCACCCTAACCCCTCTATTCAAAGCAACAGCTGGCTTTTGGCAAAAAAAACCCGTGTTACATCCCCTGACAATTAAGTTTCTTTTGTTGGATTGGCACAACAGAGCTTCCACAGAGAAGCTGACAGCCAAATGGCCCGGCCCCACGATTCCCAGGTAACATTTGGTCAAGCTTCCCTCTCAGAAAGTCACAGCTCCAGGTCGTTTTTGAATTTCAATACCAGCTAAACTGATTAAATTAAGACAGCTTTTACACTCACCAAGGGTAGCCTGAAACACTTCCGCTGATTACCAAAAAGGGCAATTGCTTTAAGTAGGGCTTCATACAGAACTACCGGAATCTTTTAGTTCAAGTGTTTTAATATTAACCTTTCTTCAGCCTCTGTTTCTGGGGAAAAAAGAGCCCCTTCAAATACATCTTCAGTTTAAAACTTCAGGGAAACAGGAGGCGAGAACACCACATTGAAAGAACTGACAGTGGAGGGCCTAAGAAATTTCATTAATTCTTGAAAGGATTAAAGTTTAATCCCAATTCAAAACATAATTATTGGATTTGCTTTCAAAGTTTCCAGATGCATTGTATTTATTGTATTAAAAAAAAAAAAAAGCATAACATGGCTTTGTTAGCCATACCACACACCTTCCCCAACCCCAACACAAAGACTGAAAAAGTCACCGAATCCCTGCTTTATGTGCGACATGCAATACAACATTAGTTATGCTCCCAACCAGGCTACAAACCTTCAAAACTTCTGTTTTCAGTCCCAAGTATACACGGAAGCAAACTCTTTTAACTTTGAAGTCCCATTAAGCATATCAGCTCAAAAGTGAACATTACCCATGCTCTCTAACTGGACTGATTAGGACGAGATCTACATAAAATCTGTGATATGGCATATTGATTTAGGTTGTGGTTTTTTTTTTTTGTTGTTTTTTTTTTTACCTTCTTTCTTTCTTTCTCCAAAGCTCTCCACTGTTCATAACATTCTTCGAGTCTAACATGAAGTTCGCTGGCAGGCCCACTACGGGTTTTGACTTGCCTTTGAAATCCAAATGCTGGTACAAAACCAGAAAAAGAATTGTCACCATACATCTTATCATTAAAATAAGGGTAGAAGCGTTTTAAATCATCATGGGAGAACAATTCATGAGACTCCATCAGAGGGACAATGGAACGGCCAAATAGATGAGCTGATCTCAAGGGGAACGCACTCGAACCAAGCTGCTGCTTACGTCTAAAGTCACCCATCACGCAATTGTTGGAAAAGCTTGGAGCCTGTAGGCAAGTCACAGGATTGATGCCATTGCTGTCTCCGCTCCCCTGCCTGAGATTAAGCTGACCCTGAGACTCCATTAAATCTTGGTACATGTTCTGCAACAACCCATCTGCATGTTTTTGTCCTTCCAGATCATAATGCTTACTGCGTGGCTTCAACTGGAAACGGTGTTTGTTCATACTTTCAATGATCCCAAACTGCTGAGCTGAATAATTGTCACAGAATCCGTTTGGCTGCTTTAATTTCTTTTCACTTAAATACTCAATGACATTCTCTTCTCCACTTCTAACTAGTGCTTCCATGCAAGCAGCAGATCGAGCTCGTTCTGCAGTATTATAACCAAAATCAAGACTTGAAAAAAATGAAGGATTCTCTTGACAGTACTTGTGAAATAAATTACTATTTAAAGGGAAATTTGAAGATGGTAACTGAAAAAAATCATTAGAATGACTGGAACTTTTTGGAAAAGCAGGTAAATGATTATTCAGTTTCAGCAAAGGACTTGGATTCTGAAAGGGGACAGAAGCAGCGGTTTTAGTTTGAACGTTCATCCAAGCTGGCCTTACGTTAGCAGCTGCTGAAAGATTTACTGAGTTTGGTAATAATGGAAGTGATTTACAGTATTCAGAATTCTGAAGATCAGACTTTGAAAACTGCTGCTTTTCTACACCATTTGCACAGTCACTATTCCCTGGATAAGCTGCAAAAGACTTCAGTCCATATTCAAATTTTTGCCCAAAATCAGTGCAGAATGAAGCTTCATTTGCAAATTGTTTTTCTGATAGAAGTCCTACAGCCTTGGGAAATGTAAAGTTTTGCTGATCTGAAATTCTATCTTCTATTTTTTTCTGAGTTCCTGATTTAACTTGAAATAATTTAGTATACGGTTCTGTGTCCAGAGATGCTGCCTCAGTAGTTCCATTTACTAACTTATTTTCTTGGAGGCTACAATTGGTGCTCTTGTTAGGCTTTGCTTTACTAGCATGAGAATATTCAGTGTATCTAATATAATCTGCATTTTCATTGTATCTGTGAAACTGTGGAAGAAACGCTTCTGCCTGCTTTTGGTGCAACTGTGCATCTGTTCCTCTGGGACACACCTTCTCCCTTCCATAAGAATAAGCATCAGCTCCTGAGTCTTTGATTACTTCTGAATACCCAACTTGGGGCGTAAAGGTGTTTTTTATGTATGGATAGTTCTGATATATGGGTGTTGTCTTAATATTCTCATTAGTCTGCATGTTGCAACAGTTGGCATGATCATTCCTAGAAGGGTATAGACACTGCTCTTCGAGGTCTATGCCAGTACACCCGTGATAACATTCGTCTACTTTTTGCTGTGATGCAAGATTACCACTTTGCAAGTACTGTTTTTCAGCAGCAGATACAGATTCGCTACTATAAAAACCCTGTTGTGAGACAGCTCCAACTGGTCTTTTAGTTTCTGGCAACAGGTCATGGTGGTCTACGATTTTGGTTGCATTCATGGGCCATACTGGCTTTAAGTTGGAAGGGCAGGTCCTTGAAAAAACAAGAAAAACACGTGTTAGATTCTTATCTGTGGTGCTCCTCTTCCATGCCCAAATGCAGGAAAAGGTTTAAAACCCAAATTCTTCCCTCAACCATTTCTTCTGATTGATTCAACAATGCCTTACTCCAACTTCTGTCCACTACTGTCATCTTCGCAGTTTCCCTTAACTAGATAAGAAAACTGATTCTGGCTTGTCTAAATCCACCCGTATACCTTAGGAGCTGCCTTCAAGCTGTGATCTGTACACACCAAATTATGGTCAGTCAATCCTGTCAAGGGATTTGACTATCCATCACCACCAAAATACTCCTGGTTAAGCAACAAGTTAAGATAACCAAACTTCTGAAACTACCCACAACCTTTCAAAGCCATGTCTTAGCACTCCAGACAAAACACTACTCTGTATCATCTTGCTCGCTGCTTCAGAATCGCTTGTGTTTTACACTGGCTTACACTGCTTCCTGCAGGTAAATCAAGAATAAGCATCTCAGCACATTTCCTTTCCTTCCGCTAATTACCATGGATTAACACAGGACAATCAATCACTGACTGTCGAGGAAAACTGTAAACAGACTAAGTAAAAATGGAATTGTGCCTGGAAGTCACTAAAGTCACAGCCAAATTTGGCAGTACTGAAAATGGAAATCCAACCTTAACTGTCTGAAGCAAAGGAATTAGAAAGACCTCTTGATCAAGACTGACTCTCAATAAAGTTTTCCCCCACTTCAGCCACATAACTCAGCACACATACAGAAATAATTGGAATTTTGGGAGGAGACAGAACGGAAGAGTGGTGCCTGGCTTGGGAACCTTGAGAACTGAGTTCTCTTTCTTATCCCTTAGACCTAGAATGCTCAGATTCAGGCAAAAGACAGTGAGCTCTCTAAGTATCTCGGGGATGCTGGATCTGAATCTTTCTATGTCAATCTATTATGACTATCTAATAGTTTTTTTCTGGTGCTAGAATATAGGCATAATAAATCTGACATTTAGATATGCAAATATTGCTCAGGTAGCACTAACATCAAGAAACATTCATTTTGCATGGAATTCTTCTCTCCTGCCAGTTCAGGAAAGTGTGAAAGAGTATGATTTCATGTTTTGTGTATTCCTTCTGTGAATTGAAATTAATTAAGAAACAAACCTAAAGTCTGGATTTGATCTTAATCTAAAAAAAAAAAATTAATAGGCAAAGGCATATATTCAAGGAGATGTATTTGAATACAGCATTTCACAATGCTTGTTAAGGACTTATTTTAAAAAAGCCAATTAAAAAGTTCTCTAAATACCAGAAAGCCAGAAGCTACCATGTAATCCAAGTACCTAGATAAAAGCTTTAAAGTATCACGAGTGAAATAAGGGGGAGGGAAGGGAAACCGTAAAGAGCATGAGGACTTGCCAGGAGCAGATGCAAAGATGACTAACAGAACACAGATACTGAGATCAGCAAGGGTAGTTTTTGTCAGAGGAAGAGAATGCCAGCAGTGCTTGCATGGCAACATACTTACCCCTCAGCACAATATGGCTGCGGTTTATCTTGTTCTTCCAAGATGTTAGACACAAGTCCATATAAATCCGTTTCACTGCCATAATCATTCCTTTCAGGCTGCAACCTGAAAATGAATTGCATATTAATTAAAATGATTACTTCATTCAAAATATTTCATAAGTTAAATTAAACAAAAAAATATAATCCATCTGCTCCATCAACACACACATTCTCTCTGTCAGAAATGACTACCTGGACTTCATATTAATCTGGGAAGCAGCAGGCTGCTTAGTATCATCTCCATAGGTAGACCATGGTGCATATAAAAGGGAGGAGTCCACCGGTGCAGAGTAGTCTGATGTTGAAAGGGAAGAACTGTAGGTCTGAGGTAGCTCTACATTTTCTTCATTCTGCTTTTTATGTACAATAAAAGCACTGATTTTAATATTAAACACATCACATGGTCATTTCATCATTCTACGCAGTTGTACCTGAGTTCACTCTTGGAGTAACCAGAGCATGAGAAGCAAGCAAGCCACATACTTTTTGACATAACGCTACAGATAACTTCTGCTGGTGACTGCCCAGGCATATACGCGTAGGACTAAAAATTTCAGGCCATGCCAGCCTAAAACATCTGCACCAGTTTCTAACAGATGATCACTGACAGGAATCAGGTGGCATCCCCTTCCCCCCCAATCAGTACAGGTTATTTACGCTACTGAAGAAAACTTACAGCCAATCCTTCTCTAGAGAAAAGGTGTCCTACTCTAAGTGAAAAGGAACATTTCCATGTGTGGTTTAAACACGGTATGCTTTCTTAGCTCTTAGTAAGTGAAAAAATTAATGGTGCTTTCATAGGGTTAAATGTTAAAGATACACGATACACTCCTTTACAAAGCAAAGTTGTCTAGCAGCTACAGAAAGCGACACACAAAACCATGTTTTATTCCCAGTGAGACTTTCTGCCTAACTAAAGGCAGGTCTCTCTACTTCATGTCTCAGTTCCCCATGTCTGTAAAATACTTCCGTAAGCGAAAAAAGATGCCCAGTTGCTGGACTGAAAGACATGGGAGGAGCAAAGCCACATGTATCTCGGATAGAGTAAGTAATACGTCTGTTCTTGAAGGTACTGGAAATGACTTTTCATTCATTTATTTGAGTCTTTTACCTCAGTGAAAGTTTATGAGTACAAAAGGCAAAATGAAAAGAGAGATCTGATGTACTTAACAGTCATGGCATTTTCTACTGGTCAGACTAAGAACCCCCTGTTCAACAGGCTGGTTTATACGAACGTTTGGACTCTATATCTGTGGTATGCCATAGAAATATCTGTTGCAATACCTAAGCTTCTGCTTCTTACTGACTTCTCAGTTGTCCTAAAAATAGTCATTTGCTCCTCACTTTGTCTACAATTGTTTATGTTAACAGAATAATAAAGAACACAGTGAAATACTGTTCTACGAAACACCACATATTCCTTCATCTGTGACTATTAAAAAAAAAGTCACTGCCCTTTCTGATGAACATTACCACCACGGACATTTATTATCAATGTATCAAACATGGTGATATATGCTCAGTGGTATAAGCAACTGTATTAGAAATATTTTTTGACCATTTTGTTTACAAACAACCCAAACTCTTACACAGATATAAAAAAAATTCATTTATAATCAACTGAACCTGTGATTTGTAGCAACCATATAGCGAGCCAGCGCCTGTCATTACGTTACTGAATACATCAGTCAGCCTCCCACCAGCTTCTGTGCTACTCCAGCAGCGACTGCCACCTCTGAACGCAACTTTAGGCTATACAAGACAAGGAAAAACAAAAGTGGTAGGACATAATTATACATAGACCTGAGAGTTGTGGATTTTATAACAACATTAACTTCTTTAACACTTTAATCTACCTGTGAATTCTGTTCCACCTGAGTTTTCAAGGAATTAGTTCTACATATTGACATGAGAACATTTTCATACTTGCCCTCAGAGAAAAGCTCAACCCAACAAACCACAAGAAATTCACAAGGTGTTTAGAGACAGAGGAAGCACAGATTAAGAGGAAACCTGCATTCTCTCCATTTACACTAGCTGAGCTTCCAAAGGGCTGAACCACCACACAAGAACATCAACTACAGAAGTGGGAGAATTATCATCCCTTTTACCAACAGCAGCAGAAGAGTCACTTAGCCTTCCACGCACGGCTAGACACCTCTCATCCTTTCATCGCTGTTCCTATTACATTGTTTACATTACATGAATGCATGTACATGCATTTTCAGATTTCAGAGCTAGAATTTTGCTATAAAACACATACCGGGAGGCACAGTGGAAGCTTGTCCCATTCCATAACTATGGGAGAAACAACTTCCACCTAAGAAACACCCCTCTCCCCATCACCAACCTGGAAGTGCTCAGAAATAGGTGGCCAGTAGGAGCAAGGTATGAAAACAAAACAAAAAGTTAGGCATCTTTTCTTCCCTTCCTCAGAAGGTGAGGTACACAAGGAAAATTTAAAGTTAAAATAAAACTGACTAGCTAAAACCTCCTTTAGTTCACAAATAAAAGTGACATTATTTGCACAATATTTAAAATATTACTGTAGCAGCTCACTTGAAATGCTTACTAAATTCAGAAAAAGTTCAAGTTTCACAGGGCTAGCATTCTGAAAGGATTCTGAATAAGCACTCCTCTCTCCAAAAAATTGTTCTTCTATAGCTATCCAAGGATGAAAACTGGCTCCACATCTAACATACACGGTCTGCAGCATGATATTCCCTCTAGTTTATGCCACAGTTACACCAATGTATTAACACAGTTTTTCTCAGACACATTTTACAAATATGTGAACACGCAAAGCCAGAATTAGTGTGGAACACAGCTCCCTTTCTTATACTAGTTATGCCACATTTTCTTAGTTATCTCCTTGTTCAGTAAGGACACCTAGTACTTACATGACGTATGAGCTCAAAGAATTAAGTACAATGAGCTGCTACAGATTTGAGACACCCCCCCACACCATACACACTCATTTTTTTTCCCAAATTGAACTTTTTTGGGACACTTGTTTTCCCACCACTTCTGACCTCAGTTTCACAGCACCCGTTACCACAAGACAGGCCCAGGCCTCGACGGCCCCAGGCGGCCCCACACAGGAGGGCGCTGCGGACCTGAGAAAAGCCCGGCCGGGGCAGCAGACACCTTGCGGGGGGAAGGGCGCGAAGCCTCGCCCAGCCTCAGCCCTGCCCGGTTACCGGCGCCGAGGCGAAGGCCCAGCCCCGGGACAGCTCCAACCATCCGCTGGGTTTCTGACAAGAAGAGCTGCACGGCCCAGCCTCTCCCCAGCCCGTAGCGCGGCCCCGTCCCTCACCTCCATGAGAGACCCCCGGGACAGCGGCTGCCGCGGCAGCTATCGGCAGCGCGCGCGGCCACCCCTCCCGCGCGCCGCCATGGCGGGCCGCCTGAGGCGAGGGGCGGCCGTTAGCCTCGCGCCGGGCCAACCACCGCCCCGCGCGCTCGAGGGGATTGGCCAGCCCCTGAGCCGCCTGGCCAATGAGGAGCCACTCGGCACCCTCGCACCTCCCCGCACCGCGTGACCCTCTCTCTTCTCCACGCGGTTATTAGACAGCGAGAGCCTACAGCTAGTCTCATGGCAACGGAGCTTTATTTCTATTGGCCCCTATCCGCCAATGAAAAATCACCTCCCTCGTCCCTCCCGCCAATGAGGAGCTGCGGAGCCGTTGTTCACCCGGTCACAGCGCCGCGGCCGTTGAAGCGGTCTGGGCCCCGGCCCCAAGCGCTACTTCCCGCCCCGGGCGCCGTCCCGGCATCTGCCCTGAGAGCTGCCCGGCAGCCATGTCGGGGCAGGGGGCCTTCCCAGCCCCCCGGGCCCTGTCAGCGAGGCTGCCCTCAGCTGCTGCCACCCCGTCTCCGCGCTAGGACAGTCCTGCCCAGGGCTACACTGCCCCCGAGACTCCACAGTCCTGTGCATCGCCCACGGGAGCTAGAGGAAACCTCCTCACCAGTGACAGAGCAGTCCCCGGTCTCAGGGCCTGCTGGGCTGAGAGCCTGCTGAGGAGCTGTCGTTAACTCTATCCCAGCCAAAACCAGCGCGGCAAACAGCCGAGGGTGCCCCAGACCCCCGGGGTGCTGGGTTGGAAGGAGAAACCACAGGAAACCTGATGGAAAAGGGAGCCCAGTTCCAGCAGCAGGGTCACTACGCTGCCAGCCTTTGTTTCTTTACGCTTCTCATTGCTGCTGCTGGCTTAGATACTCTGCCAAGCGTACGAGTATCACTGTTTTCACTAAAAAGGACTAAGAAAAGCCTAAAAGCCCTGAAACCAAACCATACTCTTGTTTTCACTCTCAAGCTATTTTGCTTTTCAATTCTCAAGCTATTTTGCTTTTCACTTCTCAAGCTATTTTTACGGAATCTAGGGACATAATTTTTGCTGCCATCTCTATTTGGGCAGATAAAGGCAGTACATGGATAACTTCATGATGATAGAGGCATCACTTTTTTATGAATTGTGGGCATTTGTGTTGTGATACATCTCTCTCATTTCCCAGCGCAAGCTGCCCTCCAGCCTTCTTACTCCCTTCAGCGCGCTACCAGCCAGCAGGTTCACAGGGAGGTTAGTGGGACGAGCCTGGGGAGCCAGATCCTGTCCCTTCCTAAACCCACCCAGGGAGCAGGGCCACCCTGCCACCCGGGGATTCAGGATGCAGATGTTGTGTCTGCTGGAAACCAGAGGTCTCACTCCAGGAGATCACGGGCACGTGGAGGGGTCAGCCCTGAAGGTCTTGGCTCCATAGCATGCACGGTCCCCCTGCTTCATCTCTTGCTCCCTGCCCTGGGGAGGGGCTGGCTGTGGGGCAGAGCTTTGGGACATGCCCCGGTGAAGGTGCTGGCCTGGTTCAGAGCCTTGTGCCCAAAGCTTCTCAAGGTGTAGGCCTGTTGGCTGGGCAGACAAACTGCAGCTGGAGCTCAGGACCAAGCGGGGGTGGGCTGGGGTCCCCTTTGGTCCCAGACCTGAAGATGAACTGATTGGTGCAAGCTTCACGTTTGGTTTGGGGAGCTTTGCTTTCTTTTTTTTTTCCCCTTTGAAATGGTGAAAGGTGAGGGAGCATGGCCACCCTGCCCTTGCCATCCCCTCACCTATTTCCCTACAGATTCAGGGGCTGTATTTCTTGTGTTTGTTTCTGCAAGAGACTCCTTCAAGGCCACATGGCAGAGAGATTTGGGAAGCTCCAAGTGGTGAGAATCCCCGCAAAATTGTATCATTCAGCTGGAGTTCACTGCTGGGGATGCAGCAGCAGCCACCTCCTCCAGGGACGACCCTCCAGGCCAGACACCTTTACCAACTGCAGAGGAAAATGCTGTTTTGGCAGACACGGGTGTTCCCCTGTTGGTCTGACAGCCTGTTTCACATGTAACTGAGGCCGGGAAGCAAATCCCCTCCGGCAAGAACTGCCTGGCAGTTACCTGCCCAAAGCCAAGGGGTTATTTGCAATATTTAACAACCACTCTTCAGAGATGTTTCCCCGGTGCAGTGATTTCTACTGAGGAAGGGATATAGACAGAGAAACTCTGCTCAGCTGCTGTGCAAGCAGGAAGAACACCATCTCACTGGGGGAGACCGAATTCTTGCACTGTTTAGATCTGCCCACAACAGATTTAGGTATCGACCCGATTTCTTTATCCACTGAATCCTGTACTCATACTCTGCACTGAGGTACATCCGTAGCCTGAGGTATCAACCACTTTGGCCCACTGCGTTAAAGTGGTCCCCCGAGTTTTCCATGAACTTGGCATTTCCCTCTTGGTTACAGCTGACATTGCTACCTGTTCAAAGCAGCAAACTGGCAGTTAAAATCAATGTTAATATTTTATTATGTTGTCAAAGCCCCACGCAGGAAGCTGATGTGAAAGGTTGCTAATGCATTAAAGCTCGCTCCCTGAATTGATTTCCAGGCTGTTGAGGTCAGCTTTGGAGACAGTATTGAACCTTGCTTTGGAGTCCAAGTGTTTGCCGCCTTTCTCCCTCAAAGCAAAGTCACGACTGAAGACGATAATTGGAATTTCATTCTCCTGCAGAACATTACACAGGGGGACACTGCTCTGTGAACAAGCTATTTTCATCTCTCAGCATGAGACAGTTTATTCAATATGATCTGTTGCTCTTAGGAGTGAAGCACTATTTCAACCAGACCCCAGGAGTGGGCCCCCATACAGATCCATATCCAGAAGTCTGGCTGCAAACATTCCGTAAGTGCTCAAACAGGACCAGGCTACACCAGCTCTGTGTAGAAGCAAGAGCTGCAATGAGCAGAAGACACCCACGTTGTGAGCAAAGGCCTAGGAATGGGCTTTAGAAGCCCCAAGCCCTCCTTACCAAAGAATGAGGTTAACTCCAGGCTTTCATATGTACTGAGAGACCAGAGTAGGAGCTCTAAGCTCCCATTATCTGGCTTTCAGGCTCGCACACACCTGTAATTTGTAGCACAAAGCATAAAAACATGCCGTTAGTATAAGCCAGATGCTGTTGAATGGAGAGCCACTTCAGAAAAAAAGGTAAGCCATTAGATGTACTATCAGAGGAGGCCACGGCACCCCATTTAAAGCAGCTGCTCTATTGGTGCACTGCCTATCTGGAGCAGTTCGACAGATTTTAAGTCCCTTTTTTTCCACAAAGCACTGTAACCTGCTCACTGAACGCTGTTTAGGACTCCATGCTCAGGGGCCCAGAGACGTGAGAGATCTCCAGGCCCTGACAGACCCCTACCGATGCCAGTCCTCCTGCGGGCAGGGAGTCTGCCGGGAGGCCTGTCTCCACTCAACCCTGGCCCCACAGAGCTTAGCCCAGGCCGGCAGTCCGCCAGCCCGCGGCCCCGCCAGACGCCTCAGGCCGCCGCCCCTTCCCTCAGGGCAAAGCCTGACCCATCCAGCCCGCAGCCAGCGGCACACCCAGCCCCGCCTGAGGCCGGCTCTCCGGCCCCCGAGCCTGAGTGCCGCCGGCAGGCCGCCCGCTACCGGACGCCGAGAAACCCCAGACCGCAGCACCCCTCGCTCGCCCGCCGTGAGGAGATCCGCGGCTCCTCCCACAGCGCCCCGCCCACGGCCCAACCGGCCAGTCCCAACAGCGCTCCCAGCTGACGTACCGCAGAACACCCTCCCCCCTCTGCCGCTAGGCCAATGGGCGGGCGGTACCGGGAGACGGCCGTCTGTGCCTGGACGCTGCGGGCAGAACGGCCAATCCGGGGCCGCCGGCCGTGGAGTGGGCGTCACCGCCCCGCAGCCCTCAGGGACCCGCCCAGCCCGGCCGTGGCGCCTGCGCTGCGCCGCCCCCTGGCGGCTGCGGGGCGGGACCGTCGCTGCGGCGCGGCTGGCAGGCGGCGCGGCGCTGCGGGCTGTGGGCGCAGCGGCAAGATGGCGGGGCGGGTAAGTGGCGGTGGGGGGGAACAGGGACGGACCCTTCCCGCCCTCGCCGCTAGCCACCCCCCGCTTCTTCCCTCCGCTACCTCTTTCCCCGCTACCCCCCTCCGCTTCTGCTCCTCGCTGGGCGCCGGGGTAGTTCTGTGGTTTCTCGCAGCCCCGCTGCCGGGGTGGTCGTTCAGTCCTGGGGGTGTGTGGGGTCTCCTGAGGGTGCTGTGAGGCTGTGGTGACCCCACCAGTGGTGTGGGGGGCCCTGAGGGCGCTGTGTGGCCCCTCTCCCTGTGGGGCAGAACGGTAGGGTCCCCCAGGGGTGCCGTGAGGCAGAGGTGGCCCCTTGGTGATATGGGGTGAGGGACAGGACTGTGGGGTTCCCTCAGGAGTACTGTGAGGCCAGGGTGACCACCCTCCCTGTGGGTGTGAGGCAGGATTTAGGGTTTCCTAAGGGTGCTGTGAGGTTGCGGTGGCCCTGTGGGATGCAGGGCAGGATTTTAGGGTGTCCTAGAGATTCCACGAGGCTGTGGTGACCCCTCAGTGCTGTGGGGTGAGCCTCTAGGGCTTCCTCAGGAGCACCATGAGGCTGGGGTGACCCCTCTCCCTATGGGGTGTGGGGCAGGACTGTGGTGTCCCCTAAGAGTGCTATGAAGCCCTAGTGATCTTCTGGTGCTGCTGTCAGGATTTAGGGTTTTGTAAGGGTACTGTGAGGCTGCAGCAGCCCTCAGGCCCTATGGGGAACAGGGCAGGATTTTAGGCTGCCCTAGGGGTGCTGTGAGGCTGTGGTGACCCCTCTCCCTGTGGCTTGTGGGGCAGGGTCCTCTAAGCACGTTGTGTAGAGGGTCCTCTAAGGATGCTGTGAGAGTGGGGTGACCCCTTGGTGCTGTGGGATGTGGGGCAGGATTGTGGGATCCCCTGAGGGGCCTCCATGAGGCTGAGGTGACCCCTGTCCCCATGGGGTGTGTGGCAGCATTTTAGAATCCCCTAAGGGGGGACTGAGGCCCTGGTGACCCCTCAGTGCTGTGGGATATAGGGCAGGCACCTATGGCTGTAGGGTTCTTTGAGGCCCTAGAGACTCCTCTGCCCTGTGGGCACCAGCCAAGCATCATCCTGTGATGTGGGCCCAAATTGTGTTGTGTTAAAACACACCTTAAGGGTTGTGCAGTGGTTTTATCCTGTATTTGTCTAAAAAATAAAAAATCCCTTATCTGTGACTCTTAGATAACATCAGCAAGTGGCCAAAAAAGTCTTAAAATGTGAAGGAACAGTCTTGTCTCTCAAATCAGTTTTTGTAGTGCCCTGTATATCCCTTTTGTTTTCAGGTGTCCATCTCCAAGTGCCACAAGATGCGGTTAAGATTGCTGTTCTCTTTGCTGTGACCTCAGTCATGCTTTGCTGGATATCAGCTTGTGAAAGTCACATTTTTCATTAATGTGTGCTTCAGGCTGAAATCTTCTGTCTTGGCCAAAAAATTCAGTGATTGAGATCTTGGGGAATAGGTTTTCTCATAGGTTTTTGTATTATGGTTTGTCTGATGGATACAATGACAGATGGTGCAGTGGTGTAATGCAGAGCAATGGAGGTTAGAGCAGTGGTGAGAAATTTGGCCCAGTGATAAGCTGTGCATCACAGGTGAGCAGATCTACTCAAGTGCCACCTTTAAATTGCTGCCGATTAATTTAGAAAAAAATCGCATGTTATGCGGTTTCTTTCTTGTTAAGAGCTTTTCTTCTGTCCCTGCTCCAGATACATGGTCTCGCTTTCTTCCTTGCACTTTTTTCTTCATTCACCCTTTGCAGCTAACCCAGGAGAAATTGGTGTGTTTTGACTACTTTTTTTTTTCAGCTTTCTGTTGCTGGAAACAGGAGCCCATGCTTTTGTCAGTGGTCCAATCATTTTGGCAATAATGAACATTGTTCTGAGACTCCTCGTAGCCTAAACCAATATGGCTACAGTGGTCTTGTCTTACCCCCTGCTCACTTGCTTCCCTGAGCTTTTTCAGCATGCTAAGTTGACAAAGAAAACTATCTATGTATTTTGAGTTAGTTTTGAGTTGTCCTCCTGTGCTGGAAAGGCTCAGTGAATGGTCTGAGTGCTGGAGCTGGTGACTGGGGATGTGGGGAGGAAGGACAGGGATCAGCCCCAACATTTTCCTGCTGCTGTGAGGTTTTGTGCTACTAAACACCTGAAAAAATGTGCCTTTATTTGGCCACCTTGGAAACCTGGTGGAGGAAAGGGGGGATTTATGCAAATTTAAGAGAAAGATTGGTGCTTAATTGCCTCCTAATCTGACAATTCGAGTGGGTGATGCTTTCCTTGGGTTACCAGGAAGCTTCTTACTATTCAATGTTTTCATGATTTATCTACAAATATAGTTGCAGAATTATGAGATTATTTAATGCTGTAAAGAGAGTTCTTAAGCAAGGTGTTTAATACCATTTTCTGAGCTTGATCCAGTCTTGCAGCATGTTGAGTGCTGTTAATGTAAATTAACAAATGAGTTGCCTGCTCCCTCCAGCTTGCATGTGGGATAGCAGCAGCTCTGAAAAGGATGCAGAGGTCAGGGTGAGCAAGCAACAGCGTACTTTTTGGATGTGACATTGGAGCTATTGTGATCCTTGTCTGTATAAATAAGGAATAGTAGGTAGGAGGGTGGAGGTGTGTGATATCTCTAGGTACAACAGGTGAGTCTGATACTGGAACACTGATGCTGTTCTGTTGTCAGCATTCTTAAAAGGTGCTTAAACCTGGAGAATGGGTAGAGAAAGCTTCAGTGACTACTTCTGACCTGAAAAAACGTCCTGCAATGCAATTTAGAGCTTAGTCTCTTTTATTAGACTCATGTGATTTGATTTGTGTATGTATACTTTTACAGAGAGAAATGAATGGCTTTCCTGCTGTAAAAGAGAGACAAAATCTTTAAACTTCTAGTAACATTTTAAATAATTTAGACAAATGATAAGCCAAATGTTATTAATTGCCTACTGCTGTTGCAGGTATATTACTCTACCCCCTTAATTGCACTGGGTTTCCTCAATTGCAAGGAAGAGACAGTGATTAACGGTGATTGGAGTTTACAGGAAAAATAGTTTATGGTGATTAGAAATAATGGCTGTTTCTGTTATAATTTATTCTGTATCTCTCTCTGCATGGTAATCATTAGGCATGCAAACAGAGCGCTAAGTCTTGCCAAGACATCAGCCAGCATCTACTACAGAAGAGGAAATGGCATAAAGCTGTCTAGCTGCATCCGTAGTTGGTTATGGATCCCTTGTACCAAGATTGGACCTCTGGAAGTTAACTGGTTCTGTCAGTAGTGGACTTCTGGAAGTTAACTGGTGCTGTCTGTAGCTAATTGATTTGAACCTCAGGAAGTAGTTCTCAAAGGGATGTAGAAAGGCCAGATGATTTCTCTGCCTTGTTCCAGCCAGTGTCAAGCTGTTGACCCAGAACGAGCTGCGTTTCTGCTTGTACTGTACCATACTGGAAAGCTATATAGAGAAATGGTATAGGAAATGAAACAGGTCTATGTGGCTGCAGCTTTACTCTTGCAAGCTGACAGGAGGCCTGGCTTTCTTCAAAGAGGAAATCATGTGTGCTGAATGTTGATATGGTAGCATGGATGTTGGTGATGATCCCCTATCAAAGAGGCTGGTGTCTTTTTCTTTAAGGAATATTAAAGTTTTGTAATAGCTGCAACTTGTATAACAGTTCATGATGATTAGAAATGATGGCTATTTTATATGGTATAAATGGTATAACATATTAATTTTTCTTTATTTGCTATTTGGGACTCATTTGGAGTGGTATTGCCATTAGCCCATTGATAGGAGCCACTTGTCTGCTTCTCAGAAGAGATTCACATCTGTATTGGGCAGGAGATGATTTTGGTTTCGCTCAGGTACTAGTAGATGTTGGTTTACCTTGCAGAACTGTGCCGTAACTCCTCTAGAAGAGCCTGTGACTTGAGCAGAAGATTCCTGACCTGTTGAAATCAACTGTCACATTGAGAGAGTGTAGCAGTAGTGGGAAGAGTGGTGAAGGACATACTGTATCCCTCGGTGTTTCATGGTGCTGAAGACATGGCTGGACTAATGCATGCTCTCTTGTACTCCTTGCAGTCAATCCCAGGGCAGTTTTAGGTTGGATACTTTGGTAGAAACTTCAAAATAATGAGGGTTGGATTTTACATTTATGGGTTAAAGCTGTAAAGTCTGATTTCTGCTAACATATGGAATCAGCCTTCATAGATGCAGGTGTTATCAGGCAACTGAAGAAACATTTGTGAATCAACTTAGTTCCTTCTTGCAGTGTGGGACTGATCCTTCTATCATCACTTATCTTTTTTTAGTGTTTCCTAATATGTAATATGATGAAATAGGTTTTTAGCAATGTTTTAGGGAAATGGGAGAAAACTAAATCTGAATCTCTGTTTCTGAGATCACTTCTGCAACTGTGTACCTGTCTGGTGAAATCATCACAAATAGACTTATATCATTCTTACAGGACTTCTGCATTATAGAAACCCATGCTAAATTATTTAGAATAAAATTCTAACAAACGTGACCATGTGAATGTTTGTGGGCATGGGATATCTGATTAATTTGTTGCTTGGCTTAGTGTTGCAGAAGCAGTGTGTCCAAAGCTTATACCTAAAAAGACAACGCAGTAGGGAGATGTCAGTACTGCCTCTCCATCTCCAGTCAGGGCGGTGCTGGTGTGTCACACCTCTTTTCTTATTGTGGACAGGCCAGAACGACTAAATTTTGTTAAGAATTTTTCTTAGTAGGAAAAATTTGTGAAAATCAAAGAAACCTTTTGAGGATCATTTCAAGTGTGAATTTCTTAAATATTACTTCCCCCCACCCCATAACACAGCAAGATCATCTCTCTTCCTATTCTCTGTTCTGTGTCCTATACCTTCGAGCACAGAGGTCATTTGGGAGAAGACCCTGTGTTTTAGGGATGCCCTAGCTATGAATTTGGAGGAGGTTCTGTCATAAAATCAGATCTGCTTGAGTCCCCAGAAAACCAGTCCTTAGAAAATAGTGGTACTTATATTTTGCTAAATTACCCACTGGGCAGGACATGGTTTTCAGTGGAATAAAATTATCATTGATTCCTTTCTTTACATGAAAATGTATGACACCCCCCCCCCCCTCTTAAATATAGGTCCTTATGTCATGTTTTGATCTTTTTTTGATCCAGGAGTTGGTGGATACTGTCCAAGTACACTCGCAAGTGTGAGAGAGGACAAGCTTTAGGAAGACCTGGTGCAGTGAGTGCTAGCTGACCCCTGAGCAGTGTGACAGATAGCGATGATCTTAGTCACTGCAATATTTTTTTGAAGGACAAGGTTCAGACTGTGGTCTCTACATGATGCAGTCATTCGCATCAGAATGTCAGAATGCTGTCTCAAATCAGGGAAGTTCTATGGCAGAGACTGGAGTTTTGTGACGAAATTTCCATATTGGCCATCTTCAGAAGTGTTTTTTTGACCTCCAGGAACTGGAGAGTTGTGTTGAAGAAGATCTGTGAACAGAAACATTCAAGCAAGGAACACAGTCGCTCCAGTTAATAAAAAAGCTTTCAACACAGTATCCTATTACTCTGCGTTGAGCCAACTGATAATACTACTGCTTGTTAAATCAAGGCTGAATATATAGTTCTTCAGGCGCTCTCCGGCCCTGTTGCTGTGCTGGTATGCTCGTTCCTGTGTATGTCTGTCAGATGCTCAGTTCAGGAAGGTCAAATACTTGCAACATAAAAAGATTTAACACGTTTCTCTAGTCTCCTGGGATGCAATAAAACAATGACCTTCTGTCAAAATATCTGGAGTAGTTTATGCCCTAGAGTTGTATCAACTTACATGCTTTTTTTGTAGAAAATACAGAAATACTTGCAAGGTATGGCATCTTAAAAGCAAACTGATTATAATTGGGTAGCGTTTGGTGCATTAGTCAGTGTCCTGGAGAAGTTGAGTGCCAGATGCAGCCCATCAGCGGTAGGATGAGTTGCAAATATGCAGGGATAGCAGCATTGCAGGCTTTCTCAAGGCAAATTCCAAGTCTAAGGGGATATTTTCAACCTTGTACCTATTGCCATTGGGTAACTTTGCTAAGTAAATGCAAAGAAATTTGCATCCATTAGGTGTCCTCACAGTTAGTGTGTCAAAATCCTGTGACTTGCATCCTAGGCTAACATCTTAGACATGATTGTGTGATGTTTTGTTCCTTTAAGCACTTTTAAAAGAGGTTTAGATGAAATAGAACAAGTAGCAATTCCTTGTAATTAAATTGTTGATCATCTTGGCTCACGGAAGAAATGTGAGGCAACATCCACTCCAAAAATGGATGTGTTAATTACAAATGCACATATTCTAGGTCGTTATTGCTTAATTGGAAGGTGGAGTTGGTGTTCATGCTAAACTGTCAGGAAACAGCTTCCTGGTTATATGGCACAGCAGCACAGGTACAGATGTATTTTCTGAAATCACTTTACTGATTGTATTGTAAAGAACTGGTGTGGAGAATGACATCTTTGGACCGAGCTACCTGTTTAATTAGAGTATAGATGCTGTACAGTACTAGTAGCTTGTAGAAGTTCTCCTTTAATGCGCTTGTTTCTTCTGCTCTTTTAGATCAGAGAAACCCTTCAGTCTTGGAACTGTAAATTGTATTTCTGATAACATGGCAAAATAATGGAAATAATACAGCCAAATTTCCAAAACTACGTAAATCTTCTTAACTGCACTGGGTGAGATAGTGTTGGAGTTACAAAGCTCCTGTTGCAGAACTGAATTCATTTGGCTGTAAACTTTGCAAACAAAGGGTAAGCAGCAGTCACCACCATAAAAACCAATATCCTCTAATTGCTAAGATAGGCACTTCCGTCCTATTAAAGTGGCTTTCATGTGCTAAGACGGAAGTAATTTCTAGATTACTGCCCAGGCCCATGAGGGGAGCACACGTCTGCTATTAGATAAAGAAAATGGAAAATGTGTTAAGTGTATATTGTATATAAAGAACTGCCAGTGAAGACTAGTTGGTGTCTGTATTGCTAACCCCCACTGATGACTGGGCTGACCTTCTTTGCTTATGTAGATAACTGTTATCGGATGAGAAAGAGAAAGTTAACAGTGGCGCAGGCACAAAACAATGCCGGGAAAAACGTTCCCTGTTTAATTTCCAGCCCTGGATGATTCAGGAGGTGGTGATGTGAACTCTTCCCTCTCATATTTTAGGCTGTTTCGGCTTCTGTGTCGGCCAGTAGCTGGTGTGTATGCGGCGTAGCCCTGTTTGCCTTGGTGCCTCCTTGGCAGCCTGAGCCAGCACAGGGAGGTGATTCATACTGGTGGGAGTGTCACGTTTGGGGGGTGTGGGAAGGAGGATTGCACCTCATCCATCGTACTTGTATGGGCTCTGTATTGAGGCTGTCTTGGTGTTGGCTTGCTCAAAGTTCCTTGGCTTTGACAAAAATTTGAACATTAATTCTGAGATATTAGCTTTTCTAATGCTTTTCTCTTAATAGGAGAAGAAAATTGGTATTTATGAGCTTGTTATCAAGAGAGAATGCAGCTCCTTCCCGACAAGTATAAAAGCTTCCAGCAAAGTGAACTAGAGGTCAAATGGAGCAGATGGAAAAGCTGGTCCTGAGCAGCCAGTCAGGGCTGCTTGTCCCAGGGGACAGTGTGCTTAACCTGCCAGGCACAGCAGGGCTCTCTCTGAGTGATTGTAGATCTGGAAAGGAAACCTGTCTTGCCAAGCCAAGTTATTTGTAGGTGTTTGATCTCTTCTTGTAGCTGCGGAACTCTGGAAGCTTTATTCAAGTTTTTTTTTTTGAGATGTCCAGAAAAGCCTTCTGCAAACTAGTAACTTCCTTATTTTTATTTTTTTTTTAATTTTAGAAACACAGCATTTAGTACATCTCCTGTTGCTGAGTCTGGTCCCTGTTGTAGGCATCATGTTGACATTCCTTTCATAAGTATTACTGAATGTCTTCTTTAAAGGAGTTTTGCTTTTTTCTTTACTGTTTCCCATTATCGGCTATTACAGTGCTGGCTTCTTCTACTGGTTAGGAACCCTTTCTAAACTGCTACTCATTAGCTGTGATAGTGTAGGTATCATTTTATACCAATTTATTCTGTCCTTTAGTGTAGACTTGTTTTTCCTCTCTGTTAATTCAGGTCCATGGTGTATGTGCGTATGTAGAGAGAAAGTAGCCATAATTTTTTTCAGGCTTTCCTGTGCTGGGAGAGCTTGATTTGTCTCCTTCTCCCAGGCTATTGCTGACCCAGCTCTGTTGCAGCTCATCTTTCTGTGTGCTAGTGCTGGTGTTTGTCATCTGTGCGCAGCAGGCTCCCGATGCTTGCAGTTTTAAAGTTCATCTCAGATCCTGTTGTCACTTGGTCCATTGGATCTTTAGATATAGGCTGTATTGGGCAACGCTTTGTGCATGTCTGCTTTCCATCAGGAGCATAGTCCCGGATAACGTAGGGTCTACAGATTATCATCTCAGTTCCCTGTTTATCGTCACAGCTCCTTTAATATCCTAATTCTTCCTTTCAGTATTCAAACTTAATTTTATTTGCAGACTTTCAGTGGTGAATGAGTGTTTGAACACCTTTGAGTCAGCCATGCTACCACACAGCCACCAGGCAGGCACACATCTGCTCGATCCCTAGTAAATAAGGACTAAACTTCCTTCCTTCCCAAGAATAACTCCTGCACAGGTTCTTTGTCACCCTCTTTGGGTGATGAAGCTCTGGGCTTAGAAGTACTTTGATGCCTAACAGCTGTGATAGTAGAGCTTAGATGCTTTTTGGAGTGGGGATCCCCATTTCTATGCAGCTGGCAGTGAGCTCTACATAGGAAACCTAAATGTCTAGTACTCAGAGTTGTCATGTTTCTTAACACTTGCCTGCCAACATCTGCATGACAGAAATTATATATATGTAGATATGCATATACATATATGCATGTATATCTATGTATGTTTTACACAAAATAAATTTTTTAACATATAACACTTTAACAATATTTGTCTTACACAAACCACGTAGAAACAGTGCACAGAACAAAACCTGCCTCAGCTTTAGAAGCTGTTTCATAATCTCTTGTGTAGGATTAGGAAATTAAATGAGTTAAGCTGTTTCCAATGAAGAACATCTCTGCCATGGCATTTAATGTTTTCACTCTTCTCTTCACTAACAACTGACAGGTAGTAGTGCACTTCTATTATGTACCACCAGCTTATCTCCTGTGGGGTCTGAGTAATGAGAAACATGTTTTCTTTAGCTTCCTCTATCATCAGCCTTAACAATTCACAAATATTAACCATATCTTTGTACTATGTGCTCGCCCACGCAACAATGTAATATAGTCTACTATGTGTAATATTCCAGAGATTTTATTATTCTTTCTTTTCCCTAGTCATGTTTTAAACCAGCACTGCTTTGCTTTTGCTTCAGATGCTTGTTTTGAAATTCAGAAGGAGAAAAGGTGTGGTTTATGTATGTATGAAAATGTCCGAATAACTTAGGATTGCTTTCTGGGTTGAGCTCTCCTAAAATGCAAGAACAACTCAGTTTCATATTTTTGTAGAGGAAAACTGGAATCCATGCAACTTTGAAACAAAAATCTCTGAAAGATCAGATGTTATGGTGGTTGTTTCTGTTATGAAGTTGTTTGTTCTTGGAAGCAACTTTTACTTTGTAGAAGTAAAATATGTCAGCATCATTGAGCCTCCTGGCGCTGTATTTTCATGGTTTAGCATCAGCTCAGTAGCAGAGGAGTAGAGGCGACATTACTGCTTTGTCATAAATCCAAAGGTAAGGTCCTTCACATTTGTCTTTCAGTGTGAGATTTATCAATGCATTATGTGGTCTCATTTTTCTCTTGGTAAACAGAAGGAATATTGCAGTAGACCTCTGCGTAGACATGGATTTAATAGCGGATACTGCGTGACCGATGATGAATGCTTCTAGCTGAGGATTCTTTAGAATGAAGGCACTGTCTCAGATGTGGAGTCACCTCCCTAGAACTTCACTGGTCTTGGGAGTCTCCTTCTTGCATAAACCAGAACAATAACTGGAGGCAGGGAAGACTCCTTTTGCTACTTTAAGCTTAAAATATCTGTATTGTGGACATAGGTGTAACTGCAACCTGTGACAATGTATATGTGTCACCTTCAAACTAGTATTGACAGCAGTGTAACTGCAGCAGATGGCATTCACTGTCAGCTGCAAGATCTGCTCTAGTGGTTTGCTAGAGCTGAGCTTTATGTTGCCTTGCCTAGTTGCTAGCAGTAACCTACTAGTTAGCTTAAAATTAGCTTGTGTAAATATACTTGAAGATTTCTTAGAAATACTGCTAAGGATTTTACTTCCTCTGTTCCCTGATGAGTGGTGTGCAAGTGCAGGCCATAAGAGTGTTGGATGGCAGAGAGGGGAGAGGGTGCAGGGTTTGGGGAGTCCTTGTGCTGGTGTCCTGGGAAGCTGGAACCCCAAATGCAAGAGCTTAAAGTGTTCCTTGACAGTACTACTGCCGGCATGTCACAGCCCTCCAGGCTCTGGTGGCTCATGTTACAGCTCTGGACTACTGCATTTATGCTGGAAAAATTTAGGAGCAGCCAATGCCTGCGTCCTTGCTGCGGCAGCTCAATTGCTTGAGAGACAGACAAGAATCCCTGTGAGCAGTAGTTCTGGGGATATGAGCACTGGGGTGAGGAGAGGGGAGGTGGGAGGAAGACCCTGCAATTCACTAGAAAGGTGTGTTCCTGCTTCCTCACTGGGTGCTTTCCAGTTTAATCATAATCTCTTACATGACCAGATTTCCTCAGACTGTCCCTTGTATGCTCATGAAAACCTGCGTCCACTGACACCTGTTTCTTGCATGAGCTGTATTATGCTAAAAACACTTGTGTATATTGATAACGTATTGAAGTTCTGCAGAATCTTGGAGCTTGAGGATGGTATATACTGGAGAGCTGGGAGTCTAGAGTAGGTTATAGATGCGGTCTGAAATGTTGGTCATTGCCAAGGGAGAAATGGGCTTCTGCCAAACACCCCAGGAGAATGCACTGGACTATGGGATGGCTAGCACAGCCAGTGCTGATACTGCTGCAGAAGCAGCTACATTATTTCACGTGTCAGATACCCAGGGATGTTTTGCCATGCATCTATCATATTGTGGAGCTTGCAAAAGGAGCACTTGGTGCTGGATTTGAAATAGTTCCTCTATACTTATGCATTTCCTTAAAGTGAGGCTTGCACATTCCCAAATGCAGACAGGAATAACACAGAAGAATGGCAAATTTGCCAGGCGCTTGCTGTTAACGTGTAGGAAGCAGTTTGTCAGTAAGGATTAAAAATGCAGTTGAGGACTAGTGCTGTAAAAAGGTTTAATCCATGAGCTCTGTGTTCAGTTTTCTCCAGAAATATCCTACTTAATGCGTTTTATCAGGGCATGCCCTTCACAAAATAGTCCCTTTGCAAATGGAAGGAGAAATGATAAAATGGTGAATGCTTTTTCGTGTGAAGTACCCAAAGATGGTGAGCCTTAACAGGCAGGTTGTGTATTTCAGAAGTCCACTGATGGTGATATATTTTTTTTATTACAAGAATATTTAATTGAGTCTCTTATTATGCTTCAGATTCAGGTAGATGAATCTGTTTCGAAGCTGAAAATGGAATCCTTTTCTGTTGTCACATGTCAAGGGCAATTGAGCATTAGTCAGTAAAAATAATGAATTAGTCCTTTTCTAAATAGCAAGTACTCTAGAAGAATTACATTACAACATAAAAAGTTGACTTGAGCTATAGGGCAGGCTTGCTTTAGTCCACATGGAGATGAATTTTCTCTGATTCTTTTCTCAAATGGCCCAGAGGGGTAGGGGGAGAAAGGTTGAGCAGGCTGTTAACTCTTGGGAAATTATCTGGATGTGTGTGTTAGGATCAGTGCATTTCCTTCTCTTGTTGCTGGGATTTAAGGGCGTCTTAAGATGAAATCCATTCTGAATTGCTCTTAGCAATAGGTTGACACTGACAAATAGTTCTGTTGTACTGCCTGCAAATTTGTATCTGACAAAGAAAATAGTTGTGCTTTGATTCTAAAAATAACATCCTGGGGGGTCAAGTTTAGCTTTTCTCCAAATTAAATTTTTTCAGTCTATAGCTAATGACAGAAACATCTTGCTTTTTCCATGCTTTTCTCCACTTCTAGAGGCATTTTGAACTCAATTTTCATCTTTCAACCATTGTTTTGTGGAATCATTCTGCAGAAGCAAATGGGGTTAGGGATGTAGGATGGGGCTGATGTTCCTCTGCTGCACTCCCCCATATGCTATATACTGCCTTGTAATAGGATGGGGCAGCCTGGGCTGAGAGTGAAAGTATCTGGTTATTTTAGCTGCTGATTCCTGAGTAATGATGGAGGGGAAAAAAAATTGAACAGATACTCTTAAACTTAAAATAGGATTGCTCCTTTAACTTTAGGAAAAAAAAAAAAAAGAGGGGGGTAGGACACCCCCACAAAATTTGTTGCAGTAATTTTTTTAATAATGATAGGCTGGAACTGACTGTTTAACTTAATTTTCTTCTGTTTGGTACTGATCTGTGATGTTTCCTATACAGTAGGAAATATTTGCATCATGATATTTCTTTTGAGAAGTTTTATAGAGAGATTCTGTGTGGTTGGATAGCAACTGGCTGAGAATTAAACCTTCCTGTGGACCTTCAGTGCTGCCCTGTACTGTGGTGTTTAAAGTATGTATATCCAGAATGGATGTGGTCAAATTTCAGTGTTCTGAGTAATGTCAGGGAAGAAGAAAGGTAACATCTCTATTCCAGCCCCTTTTCCGCGCACAGTGGGCAACCCAGCACAGCATTACGAGATACGGTTACCCAGGGTTGTAATGGAGCTGGTCTGTCTCTAGGCTGCTTTGCCTTACCAGCTTTCAAAATGTCCTACTGTCTTGTTACTTGGCAAGAAATGCCTTCCAGTGAATGCTTTCCTACCTGCTGGCTTGTAGCGGGGTTCAGGGAAGTTGCATGAACACCAGGGTTCACTAGCAAGTTAACAGCATTTGCCTTGCAAGCTTTTTCCTAGGTAATCTTTAAGTATTTTTCATAGGTATGGTAGAAAATATAAGGCGTACTATACTCACAAAATGCAGAGCTTTTGGATACAAATATCTGTGACACATGGAAGTGTTTGGAGAAACCCTGAAGAGGGAGAGGAGCTTGTGAATGCCAGTGGACTATGGTCTCAGAGTATGTCAGTACTCATGAGACCTATTTTGTGTTTTATGGATTTACAGAAGCTTTGAGGCTTGGCTTAGTAAAGGAAAAATAGAATTGTATTTGACAGTTTTTTCCTTCCTTTCTTTCTCGTAGTCTATGCAAGCAGCAAGATGTCCCACCGATGAACTGTCATTAACCAACTGTGCTGTGGTGAATGAGAAGGACTTCCAGTCTGGGCAGTAAGTGTGCACTGTTGCTTTTTCAACTTTCAACCAAAAAGTAATTGTTTTCAAAATTTGGATACAGGTGGAATGAAATTTCAGATTTGGGAAGGTGAATACAGTAGGTTAATTAACAAAACTTCTGCATATTTAGAGACCAAAACTTTAAATGTGCCTCTCTCTCAGAACTGGAGATACTAAAAAAATGGTAAATTTTTCTCTGAAGCATTTCTTCCTTGGGAACTGGATCTGCTTAACTAATTGTAATCATTATTTTAATGAAGGACTTCAGGCCTTTTTTGATTTTTTTTTTTTTGTTTGTTTTGTTTTTGCTGTTGCTCCTGTTACATAGAGTATTTGAACTATTTCAAGTAGATTTTTATGATTTAATTGCATTACTCGGGGCATCTTCTCACTTTCACATCATACTGGAGTGCTGAGCAGAGTCAGTAGAAACTCTCTCTTGTTCTAGGGGTTTTCATGCACAAGAACAAAAGAGGAAGGCAACCAGAGTGTGGGCACAACAATTTGGATTCTTTAATTACAGTTCTGGGGTGACTGATAGAAGCTGACTCTGGGTTTTGCTTTTGTGAGAAAGGTAGAAAACACATTAATTTTTCAGCTCAGCCCACACAGAATGGCTTTGTATTAAAAGAAGCCAATTCAAATAATTAGTTTCCTTGCTTTGCTGCAGCTGTATGGTAGCTCTCTTAAAGACTTCAATATGTAGATTGTAGACAGAAGTAATTAATTTCAGCAGAAAGAGAGAGTATCTCATGCAGTGGAAGGCGGAAGAGCTTGGCTTTGAAAAATAGGAAAAAATGTTAAAAAAGATACTGAATGATACACTTAGGGCCTTAGCATAAAATACCTGGCCCAGATGAATTCTGCTAAAGATGGAGAACGAAGTAGCTCTGAACTGCAGGGAACAAGGGAGCAATGTGTTTTAAGACTTGCCTCTTTTTGTGCTGTCAGTCTGCTGTGCTGCTGCCCTAGAGAGCTGTCCTGGCCCTTTAGTGAGTAACTGAACTGTGATTTCACAAGCCCAACTTTAGTATAAAATGCCAAAACAAAACAAAACCACTCCCCCTAAAAAAAACCCAAACAAGCACAACTTTTAGAGTCAGAAGCAGGCAAAAGTGTCTGCTTGGACAGGATAGTGTCCGGGTCTCTTAAAATTATGTTTTTCCCCAGGTAGATTTTTTTCAAAGTAATTGACTTACAAAAATACCTGAAATGAGCATTGTACCTCATGCATTATAAAAATGTTAATTTCCTCAAATATGAATGTCCTGGAGGGACCCAGCTTCCAGACCTGCAGCAGCCAGCTGCTTTGCTTTCACTCTGAGAACCCTCTTTCATCGCATTTGTGAAGGCATGCAGGAAGCAGTATCCCAAGACTTGCCTGCTAAGCAGGCTGGCCATGATTCCGGCTGTACTGATTCTTCCCGAGAGAGCTGCTTATTTCTAGAAATTGGGGCTCATAAAGAAAGCAGCATATGTTTGGTTGTGAGCAGATGCTATAAATCGCTTTGAAAAGCGTAAAACTAGAGTACAGAGAAACATCACGATATTCAGCTACTACTGAAGGATGTAGTCATTCTGCTGCATTGCAGATGTACTGAGCAAGACCATCCTTATGATCTGCTGCAGTAAGTTGCACGCAGTCAGCAGATTTGGTTTGTTATCATCCTCACCATGACTGGCTGCACAGAATATTTTTGGTAACAGTTACACAAAGGGCTTTGCTTTAACACTTCCATTTGGTGCTCACGGTGTAGAGCTGAGAGTTTGACCTTGGATCATTGAGATGGTTTTTCCCCAGGATGCTACTGTAGATCTTTTCATGCTTTATTTTCCACATCCTGTAAGTTGGACAAGTATGAATCACCATTTTGTGACACATGAGTTCATGGGATGCAATGCATTATTATAGTACCATGTTGGTTTGATAAGTTGCACTGTCTTAAGCTCCAGTGACATACTTCTATCTTGAGGACTCCCAATGTATTTTGGAGAGAGAAACAAATGCTGAAAGGTAGTGAAGGGGACAACAGGCTGGAAGGAAGCCAGGGCAGGTTATCTCAATGGCAATTTTTTTTGTGTTGAGAATTGACTAATTATTATTACCTTTTATTCCTGCCTTTTAAATGGGAAGACCATGCATCTTTTCTCATGCCAGTTTAGTTATCTGAAGAGCCCTCGAGGAGCCTCACTCTGAGTAATTTACGTGGGTTTCCAAACATGCACCAAAGGAATATCTGCCCGTATTGTTCAGATACTTACTGGCACCTTTGCACAGATATGTAAGTTACCCTCTCTCCCTTACAAAAGCTATGGTCTTTCTTCACTAACATAAAAACTAATGGACATGCAGGTTAATATTAGCTATTATAATTTCTGTTGGTTTGCTCAGCCTGGCTAGCAGACTTACCAACAGACAGTTTCCTGTGCCTGGTCTGGAGCCCTTCTTAAGAATTGGCATCACAGCCATGTTTTTGTTCTGATAGTTCAGGCGAAGCTTTACGCATGAACTAGAGAAGCAGTTTCATCTGTTAGAGCTCTTGGGAGATATCTGGCACTGGTGACTCATTGTTCTTCCTTTTGTTCATTTATAAGCAGAAGCTGTTAATGAGGTTGAGATTTCCCCCATGTGTCTCCATGAGCTCTCCAAGCTCCTTCCTGGTGAACCTCAATGTAGGAAAATGCATTTAGTTTTTCCTGCTATTGCCTTATTTTGAACGTTCTTAATACTTAGGTTGCTTACAGCCTGTTGGAAACTGCCTGCTCCTGCTGTCTTTGAGAAGAAACACGGTTGTTCCTGTGCATTTTGCAGATTTTTCTCAAAAGAACCTGTCAGGATTTGACCTTTCCTAATCATCTTACTTGGCTAGGGATTTCTTTCAGAAAGCTGATTTTTTTTTCCGGTTTTTTCTTTTCTTTTTTTCTTCTTGGCATCTATTTGCCTGCTGTCAGGCTCAGCTATCTTTGTGGTTTTCTGGAAATGTTTTTGGTGAATGGTATGCTTCAATATAGTAATTTTAATTTGTATCAAATCTTTGTGGATACTCCCCAACTCCACAGTATTTTTACCAGGTATCCTCATTTTTTTGCATTTAGCTTTTTTGAAGTGAAACCCAACAGTGGTGGAGTTTGTTTCTTCCTGCAGAGATGCTGAATCTATCCACGTTAAAGTCACTGTTGTGTTTCAAGCCAAACAGTGCACTGTGCAGTATCCATCTCAGTCTTAAGAAGCTTTAATCTTGGGTCTTTTACTGTCTGATGAGCCACTTCTAGTAGGGTGTTACTTGTCATCAAGTGTATTTCTCGGTGAGGTATTCCAGTAGCATGGCTGGAACTTGTGTTTTGCCTACAGGCATGTTTGTCTAGTGCTCTGCAATGTATTACCTTGCTTTCCACTTGGTTGTGTATTGATATTAATTTGAATTATTCAGGCTGATGCACTCTGTGCTGGAAACCTCCTGATTTCAGTCCTGGCTTCCTGGAAAGCTTCTCTATTTTATCTACTACTCAATTTAAAATGAAACAGTCCTTGGAGCAACATTCAGTCTGGGAAGGATCATCTCCCTGACCTGATGGCAACGCTCTTCCTAATGCAGCCAGAGATGTTTTTGGCCATCTTTGCTGCAAGGGCATGTTGCTGGCTCATGTTCAACTCGTTGTCCACCAGGATCCCAGGTCTTCTTCTGCAAAGCCACTTTGCAGCCAGTTGTCCCCCAGCCTGTACTGGTGCATGGGATTATTCCTCCCCAGGTGGAGGACTTTGCATTTTCCTTTGTTGAACTTGATGGGATTTGTGTCAGCCCATATCTCCACTGTGTCAAAGTCCCTCTGAATGGCAGCACAATCAGCAGGTGTGTCATCTGCAGACTGGCTGAGGGTGCACTCTGTCCCATCATCCTGGTCATTAATGAAGAGTTTAAATAGTTTTGGCCCCAGATGGACACCTGTAGTAGGTACACCACTAGTGAACTGCCTGAATGTCACGGTTTAACCCCAGCCAGCAACTAAGCTCCACACAGCCGCTTGCTCACTCCCCCCTGGTGGGATGGAGGAGAGAATCAGAAGAGTAAAAGTGAGAAAACCGGTCAGTTGAGATAAAGACAGTTTAATAGATAAAGTAAAAGCCGTGTGCACAAGCAAAGCAAACCAAGGAATTCAGTCCCCACTTCCCAGGTGTTCAGCCATCCCCAGGAAAGCAGGGCTCCATCACGTGTAACAGTTACTTGGGAAGCCAAATGCCATCACTCTGAATGTCCCCCCCTTCCTCCTCCTTCCCCCAGCTTTATATGCTGAGCATGATATCAATATGGTATGGAAGATCCCTTGGGTCAGTTGGGGTCAGCTGTCCCAGCTGTGTCCCCTCCCAACTTCTTGTGCCCCCCCCAGCCTACTTGCTGGTGGGGTGGGTTGAGGAGCAGAAAAGGCCTTGACTCTGTGTAAGCACTGCTCAGCAATAACAAAAAACCTCTCTGTATTATCAGCACTGTTTCCAGCACAAATCCAAAACAGAGCCCCATACTAGCTACTGTGAAGAACATTAACTCTATCCCAGCCAAAACCAGCACACTGAAGCTGGACTTCATGCTGCTGATCACAACCCTCTGAGGCCAGTGGTTCAGGCAGTTTTCAATACACCACACTGCCTGCTTACCTTGTCTGCATTTCATCAGTTTGTCTATAAGGATTGTTGTGCAAGGCCGTGTAGAAAACATTACTAATATTGAGATAAACAATATCTGTAGCTCGCTCTCCATCCTCAGAGCTCGCCATTTCATCATAGAAAACTATAGTATTGGTCAGGCCTGATTTTCCTTTCTAAATCCATGCTGACTATTCCCAGTCACTTTTTTGTCCCTTAATATGTTTGGCTTTCAGGATTAGTTGCTCCATCGCTTTCCTAGGGACTAAGGTGAGGCTGACCAGCGTGTAGTTCCTTGGATCCTCCTTCTTGCCCTTCTTGAAGACAGAAGTGACATATGCTTTCTCCCAGTCCTCAGAAACCTTCCCTGATCAGCATGAAGCACCGATAAATGTCTTGCCTATCCCACTGTAAGATTAATAAGGAACCATACCACCTATAACGGGTTTCTGGATTTATGCTTAGGGCAGGAGGAGATGGAAAAGGAAAGGCGCATGTCCTTGCAGCTGGGGTTTTAGGCAGCTAATGGGTGATTTAGGGCCAGAACCAGTGAAGAGTCAAATCACTGGCCCACCTGAGAGAGGAGGTATGTATCCCTGTGTGGTATGTTTAAAATGTGTTCTTAGCCTGCTATGCCATCAAGTGCTGGCAGTTCATGGAAAGGTTTTCCAAGCTTCCCTGTGTGTTTGGGCTAAAGCTAGTGATGTCTAGTGTTTTTGGCTATGCAGGCCACACATTTCCTCTAGTCTCAAAGGGCCATATGTTCCTTCCTACCATGTGGCTGAAGCTGTTAAGCATACATGATGTAGCCAATGTATACGTATGCAGCAGATCAGCTTTTGGATGGTGCTGGATTCGCTGTGCATATGCAAATGAAGATATACAGAGCATATGTGCATGTAATACATTCACTGCCAGGGAGGGAGGATGGCCAGGAGCGTGGGCCTTGGCTGTTAGCATAGTTCATCTAGCCCTTAGTTTCTGACCGTGGGTAGGAGAGTTGGTGAGAGGGGAACACCACATGAGTTCGTGGCCTCATATACCCTATGGTTAGTTAAAGTACAGGCAGCTGTGAAGAAGAAGATGAGGTAAAACCTGGTTCCACTATCGTCCCTGCCACCAGTGCACACAAATCCCACCTTCCTCTTGTTTTGCTTTCTTATGCCAAAAAGAAGTCTGCCTATCACATGATGAGAGCTATCAGGCATAGTCTGAGGATAACTATAAGCAGCTTTTGAGTATCTTTGTTCCTGACAGCTTGACTTCTGAGAGTGATAGACAGGCACATGCAATTGCTGCTGCTGTGTCTGCTCCTGACTGTATTGTTCTGTTTTTATAACAGTGTTTCTGGTCTTCAGATGCCGTCTGACTTCAAGATCTGTTGGTCACTAGCAAACAGGAGGAACAGCCTCAGTGCTTATGTAATTTTACTTTTTGTACAGAAATTCCTTCCATTTTTTCTGCAATCAAATTTCTAAACAATATACTAAGATCTTTGTGTAGGCTTTGCATCTATTTCTTGTTGAAATCACAGCTGGGGGATACTGCTTGTATTGGGGCAAAATATTGATGTTTTGGTGTTAGATGCTTGAGATGTGAAACCAGTGGTTTTTTTAGATATAGCAGCCTTTGTGGTTATAGTTTGGCGTTCTCACATTTGTATAGTGCAATTCCTGAAGTAAAGGGCTACTGGTAGGGGAATGTAAATAGTAATTATTAGTACAATGTCTTGCAGTTGGGCTTTGAGATCATGTTATATCACTGAAGATGATGGACTCCTGTGAAAGACTGCTGTGTGCCTGCATCATAGTGTAGGCCTAAAGCTTTTGTTTTTTCCTTTATAGGACCAGATATAAGCTGGCTTGTTTTTTTCCACAGCACTGGGAGCAAGGCAAAATCCTACTCAGTATATACCAAAGTAAAATACTTTTCTCTCTTCTAGACATGTTGTTGTGAAGACTTCTCCCAACCACAAATACATTTTCACGCTGAGAACGCATTCCTCAGTTGTTCCTGGCAGTATCGCGTTCAGCTTGCCCCAGGTACTATATGGTTTGACTTACTGTTTTGCTATAGAATAATCAAAATCTCTTTTGAGGTCAGGATTGAAGGTTAACTTCTAATTGGAGGGAGACATCTGTGTAAATGTATGCTGCAAATTTGATTTCTGACAGCAAAAGTTCAAGGAGACTTTTACTATAACCGAAGCAAACTTGCTTATATTATTTTGATCTATTTTTAGCACATGGTGGGATAAAGATACTAGAAAATGTGTAATTTAACCTTTTAAAAACCCAGCAGAAACAAACTATTTCAAAAAGAAAAGCAATGTCTGTTATTCCTTGTGAATTTTTATTGTTCCCTGATTTCCCTTGACTTTAAAGGGTTTTCTTTGCTGTTTTGCTCTTTTAAAGACCTGCTGGAGGTTTTTATTGACTAGATGAAAAGTGCAATGAAATACATAAAATAGATTTAACTTGTCTTCTCTTTCTTAATTAAGTTATCGCATTTTAAATGATGGCTAGAATAAATAATTAATATAATTAACTTCTAAATAGAAAAATGAATCTTGTAGCCTTTAACAGCCTTACACAGTGAGTCACATAATGTAAAACTGCAACAATCATGGTCACTGATTTAATGCTTTTGTATTTTTCTGCTAGTAACTGGACTAGAAGCCGAGTCTCTATGTTGCAAATGCAAGACTTTTTTTCCTCAACAGATGTCTTGGCATAGGCCCCCAAATGACTTTTTGCTTTTTGACATGTTCAAATTCAGATTTGTCCGGATGAGCGGGTGAAGAGGATGTTATGTTAACCATATGTCTAGCTATGATTTGTGATACCCAAACTGAAAAGCAGTTATCAATAGAAGATATTTGTATCACAGGGTTAAAGTAGATGCATTCATGGTAGATTCCAGTAGTTGTTGTAGAGCCGGGAGAGCTCTTCCGCTACGGAATGAGGTAGGTTGCCTACCTCTAAAAGGTGACTATGGTAGTAAGTGTTACAGCTACTGGTATATGAATGTTTTATTTGAGTATTCCTGATGCTGGGTTTTAATTTCCAGTATTTCCTGAAGCCTTGGGTAATTGCAACCAGTGTTGCACAAAATGTGCGTTTACCTTATGTATTCATGCATGGTCATGTAGTGGACACAAACTCTTAAGACCTCCAAGAAAGTCTATTTGTTGTGCATTCATTATGCACATAAAGTTGTTGACCACATTTACTCTGTAATAATCTTAACTCAGGTTTAAAGACCAAAAGCCCTGAAAAATCTTGTATACTGCAGAGCTCAAAAGATGAAGAGCCGTGCAGTGATGACAAACTTCCTAGCAGAAAAACACCCAAATGAACATAGGAATTGAGCTATATCTCTTGCCACGGAGAAGATCCTAACTAATCTTTCTAGCAGAACCTGGACAGCTTTCCTTCTTGTCTTGAAATTTGGTGATAGGCTTCATAGGCTTAACCTGGAGGGTTTAAGCAAAGCCCAGTGTTTGCAGGAGTACCAGTGTGCCTGCCTACCATTCTTGCCCTTGTGGTCACCAGTGTCTGGTTCTTCAGATGAAGGTGAGTTTAGGATATCTTTTGCTGATGAATTGGAGTGTCAAAGGGAGGGGGAAAACTATTCCTGGCCTTGCAGGTCAACAGGGGAAGCTGTGAAGCATGAGATTAAATATGGAAACATAATTTGTTTTCACCTTCTTTGGAATATCAGTAAGTACATGTAAGAATTCCTGCTCAGGTCTTTGATTTCTAACAGGTCGATCTCTGTTATGCCAAGGGAATTCCTTCCTCAAGCTTCAACCATGAACATACTGGAGGGGGTGTATAGGGGGAAATTTTCATTTTTTAAAAAAGGTCATTGTATTCCTTCACCCAGTCTTGTTCCTTGCAGATAAAAACCCAAACATAAATGATGGTAAAGGACAACGTTTCAAATGTGATCTTACCAGAGCCTTGTGTAATGATACTTACTTATTTTTGTGATTCGTGCCTCTCTAAGGTTTAGATATTTGAGAGACTGTGAATACTGCATAGCCTGAGATGTGGACTGTGAATACACACTATCCAGTCTGTAACACAAGAGCCATTGGAAAAATACCATTTTTGCAATTATCAAGCCAGAACTGTTGGCATAGTAAAGGTCATGGATTTTCATGTCACATAATTTTTGAACCATTTCCCACTTCTCATGCAGTTCTATGCTGCACAAATCTTTTAAAGGAATTTGAAGGGACCTAAAGGATTTGAACAGTTTCATTCTTACTAGTTCTCTGAACAAGTTTTGGTTTAGGTAATATTATACCTTAAAGCACATGACAATGATTTTCTGCAACTAGTACATATAAGTTTTCAAAATGATCATGGAGTGTGTTTCTTGCCTCTTGTACTACATGTTGTGTGATCAGCACCTAAGCTTTGGTAGAAAATGAGCAGAATGACAAAAAGCCCTATCCAGTATGATAACTTCTGCCTCCCAGATGGTGGGGTGACCAATAACATGAAGGAGGTTGGATAGAACAACCTCCTGAAGTCAGAAAATAGAATTACTAATGGAAGTGATTCCATGTTTTTGACTTGTTTCCTGTTAATTTGGGGGTCTTTGTAAAAACCCATTCTGCCTTTTTTTGCTGCTTCTTAAGGTTCTCATGGGGAGCCTACTTTTCTGAGTGTGGATGCTGACTTTGAGTGGGCATTTGTTCTACTGAAGGACAGGCTTTCTGAAGTTTTTGTCTTGTTTTTGCAGAGAAAATGGGCTGGCCTTTCCATCGGACAAGAGATAGATGGTAAGTTAGTCAGCAGCATGATCGTGATGTGTTTATAAAAGCTGAATTGCATGTTTCCATACTGAAGTGAAACTAAATTGGAAAATCTCCAATCCTTCAGACCTCCCCGGTAATATGAGGCCCTCATTAGTGAAAGGGAGTTGCTCTCCTATCTGCAGGCTTTCTGTCTCTTAACATTTTCAAAACCTGGAGGACTATTTTGACTGTTGAGATGACTACTAGTATATCAGCATAGCTCTGTATGGGACATCAGCGTCCACATGCAGATGTGAACATTTAGCATGTCCTGGATAGTCTGTTCTTGTGGCTTTGGAGATCGCTTATCAGCAAACAGAAAACAGCTGTTGTCATTGAGGATATTCTTGGCATCTAAATTTGAGTATTGAGAATGGGGAAGTTTTAGTGTTAAGAGTTGCCAAAAGCCAGCAGTGTGCTCTGGGTAGCTGGAGTGATGAGCTTTGGGAGCAGCACTGATGTTTTCACCAATAACTGACTAGAATATTCTGCAGTATGATGAAGGGAAAGGGATGCCATCTTGAGTTTGTGCAAGTTGCAGATTTGTATTCCAATTTCAAGTCTTAACTGAGCCTGACAAGCTTTTCCCAGTGTTCAGAGGAGACTGATTTGCATCTCTCAGCTTGCATGCTCTGTTTTTCATTTATTCGTGCTGTCTGTCACCGTTACCTCTGATTTATGAATGAATGGCATCACTGTCAGTTATAGGTGCTGCTGTTTAATCTGTCTGTTGCTTCTGGAGTATTGACCAAACTCCTGGCAGCAGCTTGTAATAGGAAGGTCTCCATGTTCTTTGCAGCAGCAGATTGGGGTAATGGATCATGTCCTTTTCACCATCAGGAATGACCTGTGTGCTCCTGGGGGCAGCCATCTTATCCTTTTCTTTGACAAGGTTTCTGTGATGAAGCCTGCTCTAATGGTTGGCTGGCTCGTGGTCATTGAGGTGTAGCAAACTGTTAGGCCACTGTTTTGCCGTTTGAGGTGTTTACAGTGATTCCAAGGAATTCTCCTCTCATTTGAGGATTGTGGGCAGAGCCGATGACTGACTGCATCCTGTGTCAAAAAGTGAGGAGAACCTAGACTGAGAAGTGGTGCAGCTGTGGATGCGAGGTACTGTTAGGGAAGCTCACTCCGTGGCTGTTTGTTTTCCCAGCTCCTTTGGTCTCAGCAAGTTCCTGGGCATGGATCAGTACTTGAGTGTGAAGTCTGATGTCTTTGTGGATCTCTTTTTGTAGTGACAAGCTTGAGTGGGTCAGTTCGCCTCTCTACACAACTAGACACCTCACAGATCTTGCTTGGAAGCCAGTTCTTTTTGCTAGCTGATTTTGTTTTGTTTTGTTTTTTAAACTAAAGAATAACCTAAAATGAGGGGGGGAGACCCATAAATTGATTTGTTTCTCATGCTTGTTTGGTTGCTGATCAGTAATATGTGCCAGCTGGCTTACAGATAAATCTTGTTAGTACTAAAGTTATTTGAGGAAAGAAACACTAATATTCAGCATGATTAGCTGTTAAAGCAGACTTGTGATTGTACTTGTACTAGACCTTGCTATAAACTTACCAACTATGTGGGAACATGTATTAAGAAAAATAATGCCATAATTTTATGCAGAGTGACTAAATGTCATATGACTCCCTGCTGAGTGTAAAGGATTTGTAAAGCTATTCTACAGGTAGGGAGAAGTATTCATAAAACTAGTGATTTACTAGGGCTCTCTTTTTGTCTTGTTCCCCTAATAATGTGAAAACTGTTTTAAATGCCAGTTTTAAATTCAGTCCACTGCTCAGTGGTATAGTGAAGCTGAGTCCCGTTGAGCCCCTATTGATACGGTAAAGATTTTCCAGGTAAGTGAATCTTGTAAGTTTGCCTTTGTGGAAAGGTTGGGTGCCTTGAGTGGATGCAGTTGTCTTGCCTTGAGTGCAGTTCAGTTTCATCAGCTCCTGTGTTACATTTGGAGATGCACATCTGGAGCCAGGGGCTGGCTGCCTCAGCTGCATTCTCAGCACCAGGAGGTCACTGCTACCTTCTCAGCCTGCCTCTCTGTTTCTAGGATGTTACAGGCTTTTGAAGCTGGTGTGGTATATTGCTTACTGGAGTGCGTCCCAGTGGTGCATTACTGTTCATCTCTGTACTAGACACCCTCAGCATTCAGTCCTTGATGTAAGGACTACTCATATTCAGTTGACACCTCAGTTCTGCGATCTGACCAGATCCAGGGACTGATACTCTTTTGGGAAGCTTTTGTTTGACAAAGCTCTGAGATTAGGCAAGTAAAAGGAAGTAACTGCCCTGAAGTGACCTGCAAGGTAAGAAGAACTCATGTTGTCCCATTGCAGGACCAAAGTCCCTCCTTCATAAGCTATGGCTTATGTGATAACCCTGCTGCTATAGCTCTTTTTGAAAGAACTAGTTGATATAATAGGTATACCTCAGTTCAGGAAGTGGTTTGGTGTTTCATCTTTATCCCTATTTCCTGGAAGATCTTTCTTTGACAGCTTATTTCTAGTGGCCTATTCTTATACCAGGAAGGATCTTAAATGTGCATGCTGTGATGACCTATGTGTCTTCTTGTAACGACTTAAGGAAGAGACAGGCTCTCTTTATTCTCTTAAATTGAATTAATCATGTATCATAGCATGCTGGATGCTTGTTTTGATGTCACTTCTTCCCAGGAGTCTGCAGGTTTATTCTGGAACCATTCTACTGCCAAGAGGCTTGATAGGAAATAGTAGGTTATGTGTGAAGCACGTTTCTCTTATTCACCTGCTATTGCTTTATCCTTAGTTCTGACTTCTGTATCAGATGAGACTTTCTTCTCTGAATTCAAAGCAAACCTATAATGTTCGTCAGTCTTCTGGAGAGCATCTGCTTCTGTCCTTTGCTGCAGTCCAGTCTGTGAATTATTAGGACTGTCTGCTTTGTGAGATCCTGTCCTTCTGATCAATTGTGCTGAGACAGTATCCCTGAAGTTGTAGACCATGCTCTTCTTTACTTTCTATCCTCTTCCCTCCAGCAGTAACAGCCCTAAGTGGCCTCCTGTTTTTGACGCGATGTAACTTGAGACCTGTGTGGATTAGGTGCAGTTGGCAGTGACTGTGAAGTACCTTCCATGCCACTTTGCTTTCTGCCCTGTTTCAAGGCTGTTCAATTGATTCTGCATTGCTGAAGTTAACCTGGGGCATGTTAGGATAGGCCCAAGTGCACCTCTGGGGTAGCGGCTATTTCCTCTGTGTCAGAGATGAAGGGTAGTTGATGCTTCATTCTGGGCTGTAGAAGCCTGATATATTATATTACTGCACTTGAATTTGCAGGTAATCTAACTTTCTGCTACCTAATCTGGAGAAGAGCTAGTTAGTCTGTTGTTAGAGAAAACCAGTTATGACCTCTTGTATTGCTTTTCTGGGCAAGACTACTCTTATTGCTTGCTTCTGGGCTTTCTGAAGACATGCCCTCCAAACCCGTAGATGTAGATAGAGCTATCGTGGTACTAGAGCATGTGTGGATTTGCTTTCATTGTCCTCATCCCCCAAAGCTTGTATGGTGTATGAGCTGTTTTAAAGGAGACTATTAGGGTTTTTAAAGAAATGCAGGTATTTACAGTGGAGATACATTTGCTGTATTTTTGATCTTGTAGTAGAACGTGCATGTAAGAGAAATAAGGGTCTCTATCAGAAATAATATATTCAATTTTATTAAGTACTGATTCTGAATGGAAGAATGTGTATTGCCAAACTCACAGTATGCTTAATATATTGCGGAGGGATCTTGCTGTTCTGAAATGTGCTGGTTTTTTTTTTTTTTTTTTTTAACAGTTTCCTTATACACTTTCGACAAGGCTAAGCAGTGTATTGGCACAATGACAATTGAGATAGATTTTCTGCAGAAGAAGAACATTGACTCCAACCCCTACGACACAGACAAGATGGCTGCTGAATTCATCCAGCAGTTCAACAGCCAAGCCTTCTCAGTAGGCCAGCAGGTGTGCGTTTTGTTTTGGTTTTTTAAGGCCAAAATGTTCTTAAGTAACATGCACGTTCTTGTACTACAGTGATGTAAGATACTGAAGAATGCCTACATACTGACTCTGTGCTGCAAAGGACAGCTAATAGGCAGAAATTGTTCATTGTGTGAATGGTTTCTTTATGCAAAGTTGAACCATCGTGACTTTCACTAAGAGCCTGAGCAGAGTGGTTTAAAATCTGCCTTTTCCTTATCTAAAGAAATCTGTCTTTCATTGTGAGGAAAATCCCAAGGCTTGAGAGAGCTGTGTTCTCTCTCCGTTGTGGCCTGGTTGGATATAAGCAGCTCCTGGAGTCTTTTGAGAAGTCACTTTTGTCTTCCTTCTATATAAGATCAAAATGAAGACCCGTTTAAATTAATTCTCAGTAGCACCTTTCAAGCGCAGTGTATTTTATTGTAACATTTATTGCTACTCTATGGACTCCAGTAATAAAATAGGTATGAAGCATTTTACTTAGGGATTTCTGGAAGCTGATGTTCCTATAACTGAGCCTTCTCGGCTCTGCAGCAGGTGGGCTTCTGCCCCTGTGAACATCTGTGATAGCCTCTGGTTTGCCATATTCTCAGGACAGGTTGAGGTCTCTCTCTCATAGTAGTTTACAACTTGCAGGGTCTGAATCTCAAATCAGTGGCCAATGTAATCTTGGAGGAAGGGAGTAGCGCAGAGACAGCCTGCTTTTCTGTGGGACGGACCTTACTTCTTGTAATATTCATTCTGTCTGTCATTACTCCAGCACTATTTTTTAGGTATCCTTGTCAAACTGAAATGCAAAAGATCAAAAAAGTTTGAGCTAAATTGTTCTGCTTACCTAGCACCAATATTTAAAGTGAGAGGAAAATGTCAAGGGATGAGATAGAACATTTAGCCAGGGAGAAGAGGTGGGGGAAGGGAAGCTTTTCTTGGAAGGAGAGTTTTTCTTTGAGTTTTTCCAATTGAGTTCATGTTCTGCAACTTTTGCTCTGTTACTCTTAAGTATGGGACATGAAAAGGACATGTTCAGTACACCAGCCCTTTACAGGGTAAAAACTACATGGAATTTGTTGGGTGGTAAACTTAGTCTTCAGGCCCCTTTCTCTTAAATCTTAGTAGCCTTATAAAAATATTTTTTAGCTTTTTAATGAGTTAAAATCCCCTTCTGTTTTTTCTTTCCACAGCTTGTGTTCAGCTTTAATGACAAACTTTTTGGCCTGTTGGTAAAGGACATGGAAGCTATGGACCCCAGCATTCTCAAAGGAGAGTCTGGAGCAAGCAAAAAGCAGAAGGTAGGCTTGCAGGAATTCATGTTCATTCCCTAGGGATTGCAGAGATTCGAATACTGATCAGATCTTGCTGTAAGGATGAATTTAGGTGCAACTTCTCCAAATGCAAGTAACATTTGTTTCATCTGGCTGCGTCTTTTGCCTCAGAGAAGATAAGGAGAATTGTTTTCAGTTTAATGCAGTCTCCTGAGCTTGTGCAGGTGGGAGCTTAGAGTTGCACCCACTCAAGTGCAGAGCTGGGGAAGATACAAGGAATATCTTCTGGTCTTTAGATACTAATTCATGGAAACATCCTCTCTTGAGCCTTTTTGTCTTCCAGATAAGTCCAGTTTTGATTTTACCTTCTGTAGAAAGGACATAATTTTATTTTCTTCTTTACTTTCTAGATCTTGCTGAAATAAAATAATTGGTTTTGAACTAAACAAATAACTTTAAAAAGCCAATTTACTATACCCGATGAGCTTGTGCATTCAGTGATATCAGTTTTAGAGGAGGTGTTGGTATTTCGCATTCTTCCCAATTACTTTTGTATTAGAGCTTTTGCTGCTCTTTTTTGCCTTCTGTGATGTGCTCAGAGATACCTAAGGAGCAATCTGAAGTTGAGCCTAATAGCTTAATGTAATTATTTGTTTCCCTCCCTTTTGCAGATTGAGGTTGGTTTAATTCTTGGAAACAGTCAAGTTGCCTTTGAAAAAGCTGAGAATTCCTCTCTCAATCTGATTGGTAAGTGTTACTGTATCCAAAGAGATAAATAATGCTTGACATTTGCTGCTCTTCAGGCTTCAGAGACTTGAAAGCCTCAAAGTTTGTTTTTCTGGTTACATCAGTTGACCTAACCCATTGAAAACTGCATCTCAAAATGTCTCCCAGGTATCTGTTTAAACTCCAGATGACTGGATTTGATCCCTTAGGAACCTGTCACACCCTTTAGAAAGCAGTTTGTAGATGCTCAGGACTCTTGAAAACCACTGCACTGAGAAGACACCATCCCTCCATCAGACTTTGCTGCCTCTAAACAAGGGCTTTATAAAAGTCACTGTCCTCCCAGTATGAAGCTCCACAAGTGACCAACGTACTAGAGCAGTTCTGTGGGTCTCTATACCATGCTTACCACCACGGTGTATCTAAAATATACAGACACAGAGCTAGAAGGAGAAAAAGTGAGTGTGACTTTCAGAGATTCTGACAATAGTAAATCTAGTTAGATGAGTAGAGAAGTTAACCTGCACTCCTAGGCCTAGATTAGAAAGGCAACGTGGAACAGTAGCTTCAGCAAAAGTCAGCAACGAGTTGAAATATTTTAACTCTTTAAACATCAGAAAATGATATTTTCAGGGACACTAACAAGCCAACACCACTTTAATTGAATTTAATTAAAACAGCAGGAAAATAGGAAATTGCGAACTTCTTTGAATGTGTAGCCAAAATTTCAAAGTGAGTGCAAAACTTCTGAAAATCCCTTTTCTAATGAAATCTATTCTTCAAGGAGAGAGGACAGCTTCTGAAGAGCACTTCAATTTTCCTGACTTCTGAAAGTCCTGCTCTTCAGAAACTGATGACAGCTGCAAAACACAGCACAGTGGGTTCATTGTGTGTGTTTATTTTAATTGTTTACACAGCAAGATTATTAACAAAACTATAAACTTTTTTTTAAAGAGGCAGTTTCTAAAACCTCAACAAAACAAATCGTTATGTACAATTTCAGACTTTACTAGCAAAGAAATCGGGGAATAATTGATGTGTCCTCCACATATCCATTTAGAAAGAAACTGGTGTAGAGCTAGGGAGGAATCTGGTGTGTTCCCATAGAGCCACCAGCTTGAATGATGGGGACCTGGACCACAAAGTGGGCAGTGAGGGCCCCTTCCCTGCAGTTTGCTTTGTGTGTGCCCTGGGACTATGGTAGCTGTCCTGCAGAACAGATACACACTCTGTTAGTCTGGCTGTTCCTTTCCTTTTCTTATCAGTGTTACGAAGTGGATGACACTTGGCAAGCCTACAGTTGCAAATACCTTCCTTGCTGGTAATATGGCTCTAGGCGTTCTTTTCTGGGTGTGATTCAAGTCCTGTACTTGAACAGACACTCTTGTTTTTCTTTTTTCTCATTTTCTTTTCCTATTTTGTTTCCTCTTCCTGGAGTCCGTGAGCTAAGAAAACTTCTCCTTTTGCTGCTGCTCTTCCACAGATGAGAAGTGGCAGGTGGAGGCTGCTGTGAGTGGGGGTTCAGTGAACCTGGCCAGCTCAGATGAGCACTCAGTTGAATACTCAGTTGCGTTTTAATACTTATTATTTTTGCACTAGGCTTCAAATCACAGCTCTGCTTGACTGTGAATGCTCAGTACTTTGAGTATTTATTACAGAAATAAAACATCTGAGGGTAGTAGCCACTTAGGAAAGTAGAATTCAACTCATTCAGCATTGCAGGAGCTTGTGGCAGAGGCTGAGTTTTGATGGTGCCCTGAAGTGCCATCTTCCCTCAAATGCGAAGCTGTGACTCCATGTTCTGTAGTTGCCTGCTTCATGTGCTACAGTCGCTCCAGAAAATGGGGAGACGTGAGGCTGTTGTGTAATCACATACCTTGCATCTTATGTGGATGTTTTTATCTGAAAGCGCAGCCAGTCATCTGTACTGAAAAAAACCCCATCAGAGGTCCATAGGCTGAATTGTAGATGACTGTAATTAAGCATATTAACAACGATACAAGTTTTAAGAGCACTGAATGAAATTTGCATGGGCAATTAGTTCATACCTGTGATTACGTGATTACAGCCTGTTTAGTTTTACTGTGTTTTGATAGGACAGCTTGAGGTGAGTATTAACATAATCCAATTTATTGCATCAGAGCAAGCAGTGATATTTTACTTGGTTAATATCCATATAATGACCTGTGATCTTCCTCCTAGTATGTATAGGTGTGAAGTGTGGTCCTGTGGGAGAGCTGATTGATTGGAAATAGGAATCCTTCACCGTGATTCAATTTCATTGTCTGCAGACAAGACAAAAGAGTTGTTTATGCCTCAGTTTACTTCTGTCAGATTGGTACCTTATTTAAGCTCCTTATTGATCTGAGGCAGAGCTACCTAATGTGCTTTGTTATTCTCTGGAGAGTTATAAAGTTTTGAATAATTAAATTCTGAGGAGACAGAGGTAAAGTAAGCATCTGCCTTCAATAAAGGGCCTTTATATTTTTTTCAACAGAAAAGAATTGTAATCACTTAAAAAAAAAAAGTAAATTCTATTTCTTATACGTAGCATAAAATTATGTTTTATAAAACCAGTGGATGATATTTTAATTAAATCTGCAAGAATTTTATTGTGATCAGATGCAGCCAGAAGGGGGGGGGTGTAGGCTAAGCTCTACAGGAAGAGGAACATCCCTGGGTGAGTGGTCTGATCTAAAAACTGTAGTGGAGCAATGAGATAATAAGTAATCACTGAGTCAAATGCATACTGTGCCCTGCATCGTACTGTGTATTAGTACTATATGTTATACATACTACCATGTTGTCCCTAATGTGTTAGTTAAAGGCATGTTCTTGTTTGTTTTGCTGCACTTGGTATTGAAGTACTGATTCCAGCTGTGTTTAGACCAAGATTAATAGCAGTCTAATTCAGCTAACACAGAACTTTTGTTTAGTGTACTTACTGGACTTCTAGATGCTAGCTCATTGTCTGGCTTGCCTTGAAGTATCCCTAGAAGAGGTTATGGAACAAATCAGCAAAATGCTGGTGTAGCAATGCCAGTTGTAGTTTGCCATGACTGGCTTTTTAGGGGAGATAATGGTCCTCAGGGCCGATCCCATAAAGCACTGTGTAAGTCTAAGAAAATACAAGACATCCAGTTTCTGTGGGAGTTAAGGATAATCTTCAGAGTCTTTGCTTTCTCTCTGGATTTTTATATTACTGTTGGTTTTTCTGGTAGCTAAGCAAAGTGATGATGCTGAAAGCCATTTGGAAGCGTCAATCTAACTGATAAGAGTGTCAATGCTTGTTTATAAATTCCCTTGAATAAACTTAAGGTAAGACTACATGGATTTGACAGCATCTCAGCAGTATTCTTATAGGAGCATTTGTGCTTATTGTCTACATCCTAAATGCCCTGAGTACTTTAAAACTTCTCTGAAAAGGGAGTGAGGAGCTCTGTAAGACTGAAACACGTGTGGTTTGTCAGCAAAAGGGAAAGGAGGGCAGTTACACTGTTGCATGGAGGGTATAAAAACCTGTGCTTAGGGGATCTGGCTGAACTTGAAGTAGTTCTAGAAGAGGTCATGGAACAAACAGACAAAATGAACCGTAGTGGTTTGTCAAGACTGGCTTTTATTCTTCTGAGCTGTAAAGGATCTAGCTGACCTCGTAGTTGTTTTGTGTAACCTTGCTTAAAATTGTTCTGGTATCTGAGGACTGCAAGATGGCGAATGTGCTGTCTGTTTTTAAAAGGATTCTACAGAAGGTCTGGAGAGCTACAGATCTTTGAACCTGAAATCTGTACAGAAGAAATCAACAGAAACTGTAATAAAGAATTAAATTAGTGGATATCTATATAAAGATGATAACACTGGGAAGGGTCAGTCTGTCTTCTGTAAGGGCAGTCCTACTTCATGACCCCACCGGAGTTCATTATGGGAATCAAAAAGCACAGGCATAAGGGCTGACATAGTCTGCTTGTTTTCCAGAGCTCTTCCAGCATCGTTCTTTATCAGTGTTTCTTTAAAAAGAATCTAACCAGAGATCTGTAAGAGACAAGGTCCTTGCATGAGTAGGTGAGTGATGAAAGAGTAGAAGTAAATAGCCAGTTCCAGTAGAGTTCAGCATGAATCTCTACTGGGGCCTTTGCTTTTCATTGTAATTATTGAATAAACTGGAAAAAAGACTGAGTAATGAGGTGACAAGCTTGCTCTTATGGAGCTCAGTGACTAAGAAATAAAATGGCAGAGGAAATTCACTATAAATAAATGTAAAGTGATGCATGGGAGGAAAAATACTCCTAACTTCAGTCAAAAATGACTGCTGTTTTGGGCCAAGGTCCTAGGTATGATAATTTCAAAGAAATGCTGGACCTGTGCTCAGTAGCAGCCTGAGCCCTGTTGTTAAGAATTATTGAGCAGGGTTGTTGAGAATTATTACACATAGTTAATAAAGGAATATGAACAAAGCGGAGCATAATTTTGTACCTGTATTTAAGATACAAACAAAGCACTGCCTGTCTGTCAAAGGATGTAGTAGAAATAAAGAAGACTGAGAGGAGAGCAAGGGTGCTCAAGTGTGGAGCAGCTGCTGCATAAGGAGGGAAGAACAAGTGAGGACTGCTCTGCCTGGAAAAGGCACGACTGAGGAGGATACAGGGCAAACCTATTATCATCCCAGGTAGCCTGAAAGAGAGTGGGTACCGAGAGTATTTACTGTCTCTTCAGATGTAAGATTTGGGGGACATGAAATGAAGCTGGTAGGAGCTGGCGCAGACATGTGAAAGGAGTTGTTTGGTTGTGCAGCCAGTAGCAGACATGGTGAGCTAGATGCTGTAGGGCACTCTGGGTACTAAGTTTACATGGGTCCAAGGGGACCTCTGTAAACTTGTGGCAGGAAATCTACTGTGGATTCTTAAATACATAGGAGCAACACCTGGCTCAAGAAATCCCTGAACTGGACAGTTGGAAAGGCTGGGAAAATAGTTTACTAAGTAAGCTGAGTCTCTGGTATACTACCCTTGGCATCCTTGTCATAGTGCATCCTCCTGGCTAACGTTTGAAACCGAACATCAAGTTAGCTGGACATGGGTCTGACCTGGTAGAACTGTTCTGGTATTTGTACTTCTGTTTGTTTTAATTCTGCTATGCTACATGTTTGAAACGATTTCTTTTTTTTGCAGGTAAATCAAAGACCAAGGAGAACCGCCAGTCAATCATCAACCCAGACTGGAATTTTGAGAAAATGGGCATTGGGGGCCTTGACAAAGAATTCTCAGATATTTTCCGGCGAGCTTTTGCTTCTCGAGTTTTTCCACCTGAAATTGTGGAGCAAATGGGTGAGTATAATCCAGAGAAGTACGGCTGGGGTACAGGATGCAGGCCTGTTTCTGGTTTGTAAAGACTGGGTATCGACTAACAATCTTATGATGCTATAACATGGCGGTTGCTTAGGGATCTAAAAGACTAACAAAGCCTTTTCTTCCCCTGTTGCTCCCGAATGTATTTCATACTCTTGTTACTTGGCTAGAGAAGGGGAAACGCAGAAACAGTGCAAATACTCTACACTATACGTGAAATGTCTGAACGAATGAGATACATGGTTTAGCTGAATACTTCTCTGTTGGAACCGAAACGCTCCCTATTCTTTTGAATGCTTCATTTATTCATAGCAGTGAGACTGAACGCTCCTATTCCTGACTTACTGGCAATGGGCTGTCTGTATAGGTCAAAGGAAATTCTGTCTTGATGATCCTGACTTCTATATTAAATATCTGTTGTGCTGGCAGTTGCACTATAAATCTATGTCCTTCTCACAGCGTTAGCCCAATAAATGCAGTATCCTGTGTGATCTACGGTTGGTCAGATTTGAAATGCTGTAGAGGATGTACAGGCCTGGCACGTCTTGGAGTTTGTGAAATAAAAGCACAGATTCTAAATATAACCTTTTTTTTTTTTTTTTTTGGGTTGGGGGAAGGAAAGGCAGTCCTATTACTTTGTAAACATGTGCTGGCAGGCAGATAAATGGTACTGTTTTTAATTTTTAGTAAGCGGTATGCAGCTGCAGGTGTCTTATTTTGTCACATAATGTGGCTAAGGATGTTATAGCTGGTCCTCGTTCTCTGAATATAATCTCTCTGGGTTCATATTTAAACTTGGAATCCATAGCTGTATAATTTCTGTGTATGTTTATATTTCTTGATCCACCTTCCCTCTCCCCACAAATGAAGCAATCAAGATTTTGATTACAAAACAGATTTTCATCAGAAGATACGTCCTGTTTGTGTGTGGCTGTGTAAAGTGTGTCTGTTTCCAGTGCCTGTGGAATTGATGTTGAAGTAAACTTCCCTGTGAGGTGCGTTAGGTCTTTTCTTAGCAATTTGAATACTTATGGAGAAACACTGAAGAAACCCTGTAGGCTAAATCCAATTAGTGCACGATTCTCTCTCTCCTGCCTTTTTACTTCGTATCGATCTGATAGCCAAGGCCTTCTGGGAGCTGATCTTGGTTCTCTTGGTTTTTGCGGCTGTGAGCAAGTCTCAACTTCTCTGCCTCTGCTTGAGAATATCAAATGCTTAAATTTGTTAAATATTTAGCTGCTCTGCAGAGAGAGGAAATGAGAGAAATGCTGTTGGCTATGGAAAGAAAAGCTTTTACCTGGACACTCTGTTGTGTCCAGTTCAGAAATGATGCTGACAGCTGGCTTTTGGATGGGCCAGCATCCCTTACTTGAAATATTTTTACCTTTTGAAGCAACTATCATATGTATTCATGGCTGCAGTACAGAGTCTTTAGCTGTGACCATATGTGAAGGTAAAAGATTTAGACTTTGGGAATTCTTGTCAGTGTCACGGGACTGTCATGAGAAATACGTTAGTAGACTAGAGATAATTAGAGCTTGTTTTCATTTTGCTATAGCTTCACCTATTCAACTTCCCTGGCTGTATGCAGTCTGGCAGCATGTTAAGCAGTCATGTGTCAGACTGTGATTACTTTCCCTTGGTATTATCATTAGCTGAATTAACCTGACAGCTGGGCACACTTTGGTAATGATGTGCAGCAGCTAACTTTGCTGTGGAGGACCTACATCTCCATCAGGTACCTCTGGAAAAGGTTGGAAACCTTGCTGACTGCAGGGTGAGGTTGTGGAGCTGCTTTGCAGGGTATGCTGCTCAGATGGTTCCTCTTGTTAATTGGTGTTGCTTAATACAGGAAGAAGAAGATTCTCTGAAGGACCACTAGTATTTTGATTACCCTGGGCAATGAATTAAAGGTGTGCCATATTATTTACATATACCCTTACTTGTGCGTGTTTACACACATACTACACAAAGAAACATTTTTCTGGTAAGAAGTTAGACTCCAAACAGAGCTCTCTAGCTCTCTGATTAACCCTAGGGCTAAAAAGCTTATCTGAAATTTGAAAAAACAAAACTTTCTGACATTCATTTTCTTTGCCTTAGTTATAACTTGCTCTTAACTATATTTCAGATCTGAAATGTCAGTGTGACAGCTGTTCACCTTTGTGAATAATTTATTAGGAAAGGAAAAGAAAGAATTTGCTTGCTATCTGGTGCTCTAGTGCTCACCCATTTCTGTTTTTTACCCAGTGCTCACAGACTGCAACTTCCATGCCAAATGCAATAAATATTTCTGTCCTGTAACTACATAGAGGCTCTATAGACCGTTCAAAAATTACTTGCAATTTGTGTGTGGTTTATCTAACTTCCAAGGAATGTTCTGGGTTTGGAGCATATAAATCAATGTTAGTTAACCATATCATCCAAGGGTGTAAATACTACTCTGATGCTACAATCTTTGGTTTATCCAAGAAAAGAAATCTTGGATCAACTTCAGCTGGTCGTTAAACCTTGCCATAGCTCTCTGCTGCCCTGGAAAGGGGCAATTTACTTTTCCCTACCCATGCCTTTCCTGTACGCATATCTATCACCTCTACCATGGTAGCTTTGTGCTTGTATGGATCTGCAGAGAGCTAATACAGTTGGAAGCAAAAAGTACTGCTAATAAAAAAAATGTATATGGTTAGCATTCAGCTGGCTCAGCTCCCTGATTGGCTTGATGTGACATAGCTACATGAATGCCAGGGGCAGCAGGAGGAAGACAGTGGTCAGTAGGGGTAAGGTCACTTTTGAACCACAGTGGGACCTTCATCAATCTAAGCTGATTTCTTTTAAGGCTACAGTTTCGCAGTCGTTTACTGGAGATTCTTTAGCATCACGAACATCAGTGATGCTGCTGTCTTTCACCTAATGCTTGTCTCTTAATAGTCTTGTGACTGCCAAATGAAAATAAATCCTTACCCAGATGAGGATTGAGGAAGAAGGTGTCTTGAAACAAAAGTGGCACTCCTTTTTAATGCCATGAATGAGGCCTCACTGTCGTACAAATGCTTCTAAGGAAGGAACTTTACACTTGCAGGGCACTGATGGAGGTAGGATAGCAGTCACTTTCTTTCTGAAGGACAGCCCTACGAAAGCTGTATTTCTAGGGAACTGTCCTTCTTTTCAAGCCCTTTCCAGATCTCTATGATGTCCAGCTCATAGTAAAGCTGTGCAGTTTCATGGTGAACTACAGGCTGGTTTTGGTTACTCTTTGTTGCAATTCAAAGCATCCTCTTGCTCAAGCTAAAGCTTCTCCTTTTATTTGATAAATATTAGATTTTTCTAAACTGTTCTTGCAGATAAGCCCTTTCTTCTCATCCATGTTAAATGCTGTTTTTTCTGCTGAGACTTTAAATTCAGGTCATTCAGTGGCTTGTGCCATTGTCTAACATTAAGATGATTGCTGAATACTTATTATAACACTGTTCACTCTCTGGCTTCCCCCCCCGACTTCAACAGATATTTAGCCATTTGGACTAAAGTTTTTGATATTTGGTGCCTGGAGCTGTAAACTTCAACAAAACTGAAAAGTGGTGTTTTATCAGACCTGAAAAGAAAATGCTAGTATTGAACTCTTGTTTTTCTTTTTAAAGAACACACTAGTGTCTCCATGCATTGAAACACAATCTTGACTTTCAGGAGGGAAGTGATTTTTCTGACTTAGGTGGCACATTAGTTGTAGAGGCTGCTGAAAAAGCAGGTTCTGTATGTACATGTTGTTGTTACAGTTTAATAGGTATAGAAATGTTTGGTGTTACAGATCACTTTCCTTTTAATAGATTGAAATGGAACCAAAATTCCCCATCCTGTCCTGTTACCATCAATAAGTAGGTTAAAACAGACTTTTCCAAGGTGATTTCTATTTCCTGGTAACCATCTTAACTTGTCCTCTGACCTCTTGGGATAAATTGGTTTCAGTGCTCTGCATTTTTGAAGTACAGCTCACTATATAAAAGTGAAGTATTAACAAAACATGAGATGAACATTCACATTAGCAGATACTCGGATATTATTTTCTTTCTTGGATTCTGCCTGTGAAATGGAGGCTTGTCTTTTAAGTTATCTTAAAAATTAATACATTAATGTTCTTGAAGTACTCAACTACTAAGAGAAGAATAATAATGGAAAGGATCTCATCCAGTCTATTCTTAAAATAGGATAATTTTAATGAAAAATCAGTGTCAGACATGTCTAACCTGTAACTGAGGTTATAGAAATGCCAGAATCTCCCAAGGCAGCCTATTCCACTGCTTAGAGCATCTTTACTGTCAAAATTTTTCAAGTCTTTGTTCTCAGTCTTGTAGCAGTTCATCATATATTGTTTATTTCTTTTATGTTTTTGGACAAGGCTTTTACATACTTGTCAGTTTGTTTCTCTTCAGTATTCTTGAGGCTAGATCTCAGATTCTTAAACCATTTCTCATAACCTCTAGATCACCAGTTGTTGTTTCTCTTCCCTTGGTCATTCTTCACTGCTTAGAAGTGTGATGACCTAAACAGGGCACGGTAACTGAGGTGCTAATCAATTCCAGGTCAATTGGCAGGTTTTGTCTGTGCCTGGGTGTATGTACCTGTTTATAATTTTCAGTATGATTATTTTTTTTGTTTTGCAACATGCAGTTAATTATTCCTACTCCAATTTAGAAACTTGTGCATCAAGTTACATTGTTTTTAAATGAATTTAGTCCTGCCCGTCAGTGTATTTGTAGATCTTGGCTTTGTAATGTGCAGATTTAATAGGTGTACTCTGTTCCATCTTCCAGGCTATAAATAAAAGCACTGCATACCAGTAAATTCAGGATGGATCCTTTCTTGTTGTGCTTTAAAGTTTGTGGGGTTTTTTTTTCCATCCACTTTGTCTACCTTTTCAACTTCATTCAGCCTGTGTTTTTCCTACACGTTTATGAAGATGTATAAGACCTATTTACATCTTTATGAAAGTCTAAATCTCCCTCTATTGCTTTATTTGTTTTCTCAAACCCTCTGTGTGTGATCTACTCTTTCCTAGAAGGAAGTTGTCTCAGGCAGATCTAATAAATTCCTTTTGCCTGTTTCCTGTATCCTTGTTTTCTCCTACCTACTTAAAAAGGTGTTGTGCCATCATTTTCCAGGAATTAAGTTAGTGATAGGTCTATACCACACAATCAGAAAATAGTTGAGATTGAAAGGGATCTCTTGAGATTTAGTCCGACCCCATGGCTCCCTTTGGTTTTCCTTTATAACATTATGGATGACGTTCACTTTCTTCCGCGCAGTGTCTCAACCACCCTGTCCAAGGTCTCAGTGACTTTGAGATGATTTCACGCACTCTGAGTGCTCTTGGGTGAAGTTCATGTCCAGGTAATCTGTAAATATCTAATACTGTTGAGGGCTGTCTCTTGTTCTTTTCCTACTCCTATTTCCTATTCTTGCCCATTTGTCACTGATATTAATATTAGCTTCCACATAACACATGAAGTCTTCATTTGTGTAAAAAAAGTATCTAGCAGTTTGAACTTAGCATTTTCTGTTGTTAGCTTTTCTTCTTTATTGAGAAGTAGACCAATGCTTTCCTGGGTCTTCTCTTCCTAATGTGATTATAAAATGAAATGCTCTACTCTCTCTGAAGCACATGGTTCCCTGTGGCCAGTGGGAGGGATGTGAGAGAGAGGGCTTCAAAATTCTGCATGGCCAGGAAAGAAAAACGTTTGCTCTTTCAACATAGGAACATGGAAATGTGAAGTGAAGGTCACAGATGGCAGGCTTAGAAGGAAGGAAAGGGGCTTTACACTAAATGCGCTGCAAGGAGTTTCTGTGTTGATGGCCACAGTGATCACCAGATACTGAGAGGACTTTCACTCCATATGGTTGCAGTTGTGGTGTTAGTTAGCAGGCGTCATCACCACTGCTTGGCAACCACAGTTTTTCTCTAGCTGGAAAACCAGGCCTTGAGACATCCCAGTGACCCTGATATATTGGTACTTGTAACTCTGTAATGCTCTGTGGGTAAGTGTTCTATAAGGCGTTTACAGATTACATCATGTTGACTTTCTAAGTAGGCAGAAATGATCCAGCTTTATTCTAAAAAGTAGAGAATGCTGATGAGATTTATGGCTATTAACATCCAGGTGGGATATGACTGTAAACATCAGCTGCTGTGTTCAGCAATCAATCCAACAGCTCTGCATAATCTTCATCTTAAATTAACTACATTTTTATAGCTCCTCTATTAAGACACAAAGGCATTTACTCTTTTGCTACAGTGATGACTTCTTTTAAAGATTGGTTTGTTTTATATATGCTCTTATCAAAATCTCTTTTTCTGAGAGTCATGATTTTTGTTTGTGAGGCCAAAGGCATTCTGTTGGAAGCTTCTCTAAGGCTGATTTATTTTCATTTTTATCACATTCCATCAGAAATTGATAAATGTCCTGCCATTGTCGTAAATCTAGTTATTGCCTCCTTATATATGCATGCATTAAACTTCTCGCAGCCAAACAAGATATAGTGAGAAAGCTCTTTTCAAAGATGTAGAAGGAACTTACTGACTTGGTTGTCTTCTCCTTACAATGGCAAATGATTTGACAGATCAAAAAAACTGGCTATTGAGAGTCCACTTAAAGTAAAACCTTCTGTTTCGGCTGTAGCCCTTTCCCGGTCTCAGCTTTGCATTAAAAGCAGAAACAAGTTACTTCAGTCTTGCTACTTGTTGGTAGCACGTAAATCCTACAGGAAGATTAACTGGAGGCAGTGATGTAGGCTGGAATAATGCTCGGCTTACAGGATGAGAGGAGAGGGAAATTCCACCCAGCTATATTTTTGGGGAAATTTTGTCTGTGTGGCAGGTGAAGTCTGGGAACCCTGATCTTACTCTAACCTGCTTGAAGATTAATGTGCAAAGATAAGCATCTCTCCCTGATGTATTCAGGATCAGTACTTTACTATCAATGCAGATTCCCGATAGGTGCATCTGAATGATACAATCACACCAGAATGCTTTGATTTTAATTAAAAGGGGAATTACACTCCCAAGTAGAAAATCCCTATTATACTAAAACATTTCTTCTCATCTTTCAAAAAAAGTGAATAGTGAGAGTTGAATAAATAAACTTCATCTCGTCTTTGGGTAAGTGACATTCTGGTTCAAAATAGTGTTTGACTTCTCTTGGTAACATTAGTAACTCTTCCATTCTTACCAGTTTTTATGATTTTTTTTTTTTTTTCCCCTGATATTTTGTGTAGAATGTTTCCCATATTGGTATATTTTAGTTCCTGTTGACATACCTATTCAGCCTCTAACTGTATGTCATTAAGTTGCATAATTAAGTATCATGTTACAGGAATGACCTTTGATTTGGAGTCCTAATGGTAAGCTTAACGAGTTAGAGATGTCTGCACTACTAATAAATTGTGTTTATAAGATTCTCATAATAGTATTGACATTTGGACTGCATTGGTGAAATCAGCAAAGGGGAGATAAACTTAATCAAAATTCCTGTGTAGTGCAGAGGATCCCACTGTGATTTGAGACTAACATTTGTAGTTTGTCATCACCTGTCTATTTTAATAAAGTCCTGCTTGTGTTTAAAACTTTAATTTTAGCCAGGTGAATGTAGCTATACAGGGAAGTCTTTACTGGCATAGCTTGTGGCAATTTTATTTGAAGAGGACCTTATTGCTTTGGTTTTAGGAATGTTCTTCCACCTGACTAAGACCTAGCTCTCACTGTTGCCCATTCAGTGGCAACCAAGTCTTGCAGCAGATGGTCAGTAATATCCTTGATGTTCAGATGTGGGGCAACACACGTTTGGTTTTACTTGCTAAAGACTGAGTGTGGACTACCCAGTACTGGCTGAGCTTGTCTGGGTAAGGTTTGGTAGCTGTCAGGTTGTCTCTGGGAATCTGCTGTGACACAGAGCTTTTTTCTTTTTTTTTTTTTTTTTTTTTTTTTCCTCTATAGGGGTGAATAGCTAATGACATTGTACAGCTGAGGACTTTAGCAGGCAGCTGAAGCAGTGGCCTACCTTTGACCAGCCCTCTTCTCTTCCCTCCCTTCCCTCCTGCAACAGCTTCTGTCCTTTTTTTTTTTTTAAATTTATTTATTAGATAAGAGATGATGCTTTCTCATAATAAGCAAGTTTGAATAGGAAGAGTGTGAAAATCCTAGGAGGCTTCAGCTGCACCTGAAGTCTCATCTCCCATAGTGCTAAGGCTATGTTAGCTCATGCAGAGGAGGGGAATATTTGGGCTTTTCAAGAAGTTCAGGTTTTTTGGGCTGTAGAAGAGAAGCTTCTAGTGGGTATAACTAGGTTGCACCCCCTTCTAGGAGAGAGATTGTGAATTGCAGGAAAAATAGAAAAAAAGAAAAAAGGATCAGACTGTTCTTCGTGTTTCTTTTTTGAAAGTGTACTAGAGAAAAATGATACTCTGTGGTACAGTTTTCCTGCCTCTTTCAGGATGCTCCCAGGCCTGTTTATGTACATGTGCCCTGACTTGCCAGTAGCCTTTTGATAGTCTCTCTTGCTTGAGCAGAGTGGAGCTGTCTGAGCATCAGTTTGCTTGGGATTTTCCTTCAAAGCATCACTCATCATCGAAATCCTGCTTTGTGCTGTTTGGCTACATAGGTGATCATGTTCCTCCACGAAACACGTTAACAATACCTTTCGTGACATTGATTTGACAGGAATAGCTTTTAATTTATCTATGCCTCATTTGTTCCTGTGTGAAATTTGTCTTTACTGACAGTATATGTTGTTTATGTTTTTGAGTCGTAGATGCCTGAAAGTTGACTAATGAATTCTTCTTAGCTAGATCTCTTGATTTTTGTAGTAAATTTTTTTTTATCTGCAGAGAAGCCCAGAAAAATCTTTCAGCTTTTTATTACTGTGCTTATTCAATGCAGAAGTATTGTTCTCTGGGGCTTTGGTAGGGGATCAGGCGTTCCTCATAGCAATGTTCTTCTGAAACTTCATTTCAGTGAATGAACAACCTGAAAGAGAGAGCGAGCAATGCATGTGGATAATAGAAATTATTTTTTATTGAGCAGTTACTCAGATTGAAATTAATTCTTTATCACTGTAATATTCAGGAGTAAATGAAATCACAGTTGAGTATTGGTAAGTTAATAAAGGCGAAAAGTACTTGTTCTTTAAACGCAGAATGTTGCCATGAGGTCTGTGCAGCCGTGAGCACTCTTTTGTATGGGATGAACTTACCACGTAGCTGAGACAAGCCGAAAACCAGAAGGGAAGTCATTCTGTGTGGGTGACACAAATAACTCTGTGTGCCCAAGCTCGTGAAACTTTTGATGATGGTAGAAACTGAACTCGGGTCCTCTAAGTCTGAGCTCTGTGCCATCAGTTTGCTACTTTTTTGGTTTTTGCTTTCAATGTGTATCTTAAGCATTGCAGGACTCTTGGTGGATCGTTTGCATCCTTAAAGTCAAACTGCAAGAGTGTAGTACAAAATGAATGCATTGTGAATGTCATCTATGGCATGGAACAGTTTCTGCTAATTACTGTGTTGCTTTTTACCTCAAACAATTAATACTTCGAGCTTTCTAAGGTTTTAGATAAATTTTCTTGAAACAAAACATAGGGGTTTTTTATCTTCACATGTAGGGATATCTTGTGTTCCTCACTTGTCCGGAGAACATATGTAGGGATTTTGTGCAGCAGTGAAATGGAGCAAGAGAAAAGGAGAAGGTGCTACTGAATTCCCTACCTCTGTAATTAAACACTTGTGTTCAAAGTTGAGATTTTCATTGAGGCAGATTCCAAATGTGCTATTTTCCCATAGGCTACAGTGGTTTCAGCTTCCTTAGGGTCTCTTTCCTTGGGATGTCCTCGCTGGTCTGGTTGGTGAGGATGACAGTGGCGTGATTTAGTTATTACTCTAGAGGAAAGACAGTAGATGCAGGAGTCTGTCAACTTGGTGTTGGTGCTGTGTGTGGCCAAGATGGTCTAAAACATGAGGAGGACATCTTGACTCCATGTAGGCTGAGTGTTCTGCTATCTGCACATCTGTCTTTTCCATGGGCAAAGTGAAGCGATATAGTGAGGAACTAATGCTTCCTATTGTGCTTGAAATTGCATAGGAAGAAATAAATTACTGAAATACCTGCTGTGTCCTAAATGTTGAAAATAAATGTGTTTGCTTGTAGTTTTGTGTTTACTCTTTGGTCTTCAATATCAACTAGAAAATAGAAAAAGGAGGTCTGCTGGAAATACAAGGATCTAGACAGAATAAATTACATGTTTCTCTCTTCTCTTTCATTACCACTCTGTGACCAGACAATATCCAAACTCGCTCTCCTCCTGAATCTGTCTTGTACATGCCTTTTAAATTGGGCAGTGTATAGCTCCTGTGTTGTCTTCTCTAGGTAACTTCTATTTTCCTATGCTGTTTTTGTAGTTAGATGCCTCTGCTATGAAACTGTGGCTTTCTACTTCTTTGAGGCTTTCCCTGAGTCTGGTGCTCAGTGTTTAAAACTTGGTGCTGATACATGATCTCTGCTCTCCTGTTTCAGGGCTTTCCAACACCAGCCCCTTCAGATCATCCCAGGAGAAAGGTTTTGTCTTGATGCAGTTACTTTTTCTGTCTGGCTAGATCTTGTCTAAATGCTGATAGTCCCATTAAATGAAGAAAACAAACTTCATCGTAGACACATGCTGTTACCACAACCTCTCTTAGCAAAGTATAAGGCAGAGCGTGAAATATTCAGGCATAATGATATTTAGACAGTTGATAAAATATGTCTGCGGCTCACAAGCTGTATTCCAAAATTCCAGAATCCTTCAGGAAAAACTTTCTTGTTCACACTTGGGAACTTCTATCAGGAGTTGTGTGCACACTTAGGAAACTTGTGCCTGTTGCTGAATGGGACATGTCCAGCATTATCTTGCAACCATTATATCTTCTGTTTCCCTAGAGGAGAGAATTTAAACGCCAGTGCTCATGCACAGTGATCTGAAGTCCTGTTATTTGAATAAATGATAATGTTTCAGGTCTTTCTAGTTACAGGTCAAGCTTTTTGGGCTCATGGTTCTAGTGGTTCTTAGAGGCCTTTTTCAGTTTTCTCAATATTTGTCCTATGAACTTGCTATCAGAACTAGATGTATTATATGGGACTCATTAAAGCCCAATACAGGGCTAAAAAGTTAGACATTATTACATGATAGTCCTCATTTTCTCTTTCAAGAATCAGATTAATGTGTTTGATCTATGTCTACACTGGGACCTCACTGTCAGTTGAGTAACTTTGAAGGTCTGATGCTTCATTTTGCTTACATACCTGAAAATTAAACTCAGTTGAAACTCTTCTATGAAGGAAGGCTACCTTTGTAGGCACTGTGTGTCCCTCTAGGAGAAGAGATAAATGAACCAGATGCAGTACATGCTTGTCCTAAATTGCTAGTATGTCTTTGCTTGGTGTTCAGGGCATATGGTAATGTAGAAAAAGTACCTGCAGCTCCTCAGTACCTGGGGATGATCAGTATCCGTGGGACCTACTCTTGGGTTTTGTTGAACTTAAAATTGTTATTCACATGTTTACCAAGTGATCTCTGTTGCTTTGTATTACTAACGAGAAGTTATAATTCAAGCTTTCAGTCCTTAGCTATTAAGTTAGCATGCCTAATGCATGGGAGAGCATTTGTGCTGTTCTATGGGTTATTTTTCCTGGCCCTTGCCAGATCATTGGAACGACTCTGATCCAGTCTGGCAATTCTGTGTTTGAATTTCACTGATAAAGGCACTGACTAGAGCTAAGGCTAATGCACATCTCTGCCAGATCCCTGTAAAAGCACCCCTACTGTAAGCAGCAATTTCCTCTTCAATATATTGCTGTTACCATCATAAGCCTGCTTTCTAAACTTGTTCTCTCTTGTTCTAGGCTGCAAGCATGTGAAAGGCATTCTCTTGTATGGACCTCCAGGCTGTGGTAAAACACTTATGGCGAGACAGATTGGCAAGATGCTGAATGCCAGAGAACCAAAGGTGGTCAATGGTCCAGAAATCCTCAATAAATATGTGGGCGAATCTGAGGCCAACATCCGCAAGCTGTTTGCTGATGCAGAAGAAGAACAAAGAAGGGTAATGCAAACATAGATAAATAGCATGGTCAGTATGAATGTGCCTAAAGAATGACCGGAAAGGAGGTTTATAATCAGAAAATTACTGCTTGCATTACAAGACTGAGTCACTGCTTAGCTTGTGATTATAGTTATTCCTTGCAAGTCACTGAATATTAGTGTTTTACAGATTCACAGACTGTCAGTTGAAAAAACAATCTTAGAACCTGAAAAGGTAGTCGGTCTTCTAGCTAGCTATGCTGAAGATGGACAGTTTGTTTAAATTCCATGCAGAGTTATTTTAAAGTAATACAGTAGGGCCCATCCTGCTATGCTTTGTATTATGTGGTGTGTCACCTGCTCAAAAAGTGCTTGAAAATGGGATTGCAAAAATTTTGCTCTGTTTTTTCTTTTCTTTTGTTTTTTTGTGGGAGAGACATAATCTATTTGGATTTTTGCTACTAAATTCAGGTGGCACATAACATAGGATGAATTTCAAATAAGCTTTCACGGTTTCAGGTTTTTGGGTTACAGGCTTATTAGTGTAAGTAAATTATAATCCTTGAAGCATTATAATTGATACATTATTAATTTTTCTCAGCAGAAAGCCGATGGATGAGAATAGTGTCTTGAAACTTGACAGTCTAGATATTTGAAACTGGAAGTGGAGATAAAGATTCTGTTTTTTTCTAAACTTTTTTTTTTTATCCATTACTTCAGCTGGCTATCAAAAGCTCAATCTTTAGTTAGAAGGCGTAAATACTTATTTCATGTGCGCTATGGTAACTTTTCTCTGCTGTGGATGACTTAATCTTGATAGATTTTCTGGTAAAGAAAATACAATGTCAGGCAAATCACAGTTAAATGTAGGGAAGTCTTTTCAGAAGACATTAGCAAAGGACATTGTATCCCTTAATTTTATTTATGCCTAACGAGACTGCAGATTTTGCTAGTGGCTTGAAATAATTTAATTTTCTTCTGCAAAAGATTTATTAATAAGTAAGTCAGCTTTGCATGGTAACCTGTACCGATGTAAACAATCTTCTCTCTGGTTGTTGCAATATAACTGAAAGCTGTGAGCTTCTTTTCCTCTGCAATAACACACCTGTTAAAATAGACTTTATATTGGCTGGAGGGGATGGTCCTGATGACAAGTTGCAAGATTAAAAAGGTCTCGAAAAGGTTGGTATTGTAATGACTTGTGTCTGGGGCAGATTGCCAGTGACAGCACATTTACCCAGTGTTAACATGGTCTCCACTGTCCACAAAAGATGTTTTAGAAGTGGAATTTGAAGGGAAAAAGCTTCATAATACGGTCACAAAAAGTATCCTGTTCTCTTACCAGCTGCAACTGCTTCACCTTTGAGTGAACCTGGAAATAAGCAGTTCTGTTCCTGATTGTCACTGAGCAAATGGACTCCTTAAAAATATTAAGAACAAAATTACTCTGGCAAGCTGTATATTTTCTAACTCTAGTACAACCTGGGGTATTTCCCACATTGGGTGCATCCCTCCACAGATGTGCTTTGTTCTCTGTCTCCCTTCCAGAGGGCTTTCCCAGATACTGAGTACTGTGACCCTTTGTCTGAGCTGTATGTTCCAGCTTTGGGCTTGTGCTTTTCTTGTTCAGTCTAGTCCTCTTCCTTGAAACACTGCTGCTCTTACCAGTGTCAGCTGTGAAGTCCTATGTTTGGGCAAAGCCTACCAACCACCCCGTTTTGGAGGATGGCAAGATGTTATTCTGGAAAGGGATCTCATACATACGTAACGTGATACTAAAACCACTTGGAGGTATTAATGTTCTGTACCTGTGTGGCTGAGCTTGTTGAGAAGTTACTGTTTTGTTTGGATTGTTTTCGGTGATGACGTGGCATTCCTGACATGTTTTTCTCTCCAATAGCTTGGAGCAAACAGTGGTGTGCATATCATCATTTTTGATGAGATTGATGCAATCTGCAAGCAGAGAGGAAGCATGGCGGGTAGCACTGGAGTCCATGATACTGTTGTAAACCAGTTGCTGTCTAAAATTGATGGAGTAGAGCAGCTCAATAACATCCTAGTGATTGGTATGATGGTGCTTACTTTCTCTGTTATGGGGTCTGGTTGAAAACTGCTGATATTTTCCTCATAGCAGGTCAGCTAAGTTACTGTTACTGGTATTGGATCTGTTTGGACTAATCCAAGCTGAACGACTGCTGTTTGACAAGCATCAGTAGCAGATTTAAAGGGAGATTGTGCTGTAATCGACTGATATTGCTGCTTTCAACAATTTCCTCCTTTAGCTTTTGATAACAAATGTTTCATAGTTTAAGAAAACTTGCAAGGAATGATATGCATTGATGTATCGGCCTATGGAGGAGTGGGCCTTCTCTAGCTGTGTTGTCTAGTTGTCCTGGTGCCAGGAGCCCTGCAGATACAGTCACAAGTACAGGTTTGATCCCTGTTGCCCTGACTGTACTTCAGGGCATGACTTTTCCAATATTTCTGAAGATGGGTATCTTTTGTCTGTTTTCTTGAGACTCTCTGAGGTATCTTCTTAGATCTATGGGCTGTATTCAGGAGTTAGAGACCCACTTAATAAGCTCAGATAATGCTTATTTTGTTATTAACTTTCAATTTAGGAATGACCAACAGACCTGACCTGATTGATGAGGCTCTGCTGAGACCAGGGAGACTGGAGGTGAAAATGGAGATTGGTAAGCAAGCTAGCATATCACAATACATGAGCTCGTGTGTACTTACAATAGTAAAGCAAATGTATGTCATAATATGAATAATTAACCAGGATGGCATAGGTGCTAAACTTCATGCAGCTTCCTCCATAATATGACATGTAAATTTAATCAGCCAATTAAAGTACCATTTTAGACTTATCAGGTCAATGGCTTATCAGTAGGTATCAGTTTCTGTCCAGCAGAATGGATAGGTATGGGCAGGCAGGACCCTGAATCTCTTGCATGAATGAAAGGAGCTAAGTAATGGCACCAGACCATTCCTACACGGAAACTGCGGAACTGTTGAACTTGTAGAGTAGGCAACTACAGTGTGTGAGCAATTCTTGACTTGGAGAAAGTGCAAATCATTTTATTTGCATGAAGCGATAATTGTGACTTTCACTGCAGGAACTGCAAATGTGAAACAGCATTGGCTATTGGCTTCTGAAATCAGCAGGTCTGGATTACTTGTATCAACAGAACTAAAAGTGGGCTGAAGAGCTCTGTTGGCCATGTATTCTAGTGAGCTGGAAAAGAATGCTATCTGTCAGTAACTTAAAAGGGACTTCTGTAATTGTACACATCTGCCTGACACCAATGCAGATTAAATAATGGAATTTCTGATAATGTAGGATTTATTAAGAAATTAAGCCCAGACCATCTTAGATTCATGAAAACAAGTCTCTGACTTTGCATTTGAGGTCAAAAGTTTGATCAGTAAAGATCATGGTGGAGTCTAAAGGGTAAGTAGATTGTGGTACTCAGTTCTGAGATTAACAATTCACAGAACAAAGTTTGAATAGAGAATAGCCTGGAACTGATGAGAAGCTTAATGATCCTGTCTTGTAGTGAGAAACTCAAATTGGTTAAGATCTGTGTTTAATATAGAGATTGAATATGCAGTTTCAGGTGTGTAGTTTGGAAGAGTGCATAAAACATTTTCCCCTAAACTTCCACAGACATACAAATGTCACAAAATATTTCCTATGCTCTGTTACACTGACTATTGTAATGGTAAAAATTCTCAAACTGTAGTGATTCACAGAAAAGGAACAGGTAAGGCCATGAGTATTATGTTTTGTTTCCTTTCAGTTGCAGAAAATTAGATGAAAATGTCCATATAACACTAAAAATCATATGATATCATACTAGAGTGGCAGGCAAAATTGTAATTGTCAATGCTGGTCTGAACTGCAGGGAAACTCTTGAAATCTGATCTAGCAATGTAATCTTAAGAGCCTGCTAGGGATTTTTTTCTCTTATCCTTAAAGGGTAATGTCACTCTTTGAAAGAGCCAGAAACAGGAAAGAGTTTTTTGATAGCTGAAAGGGAAAGATTTTAGGTAAGAGAAGGAATGAGGAAGTGAAGCTGATGACTACTGAGGCAGCCGCAGAGGTAACCCAGGCAGGGAGCTGATGCTGATGCTCCAGAGTTAATGCTGTCCTTGAGTACTGCAGGAAACAGTTTATATCAGGCATTACTGTGCATGTAGGTCATGCAAGATGTGAGGACTAGAGAGACAACTAGAGCACTAGCTGGGGTTTAAAAACTTGTAGCACAGATAGCATGGATGGTTTAAAATGTGCCAGAGACTGAAGAGACTAAGACATTTGTTAGATGCAGGAAAAAATACTGAAAGAGACTTTTGCCTGTTCCTGGTATAATCCACAAAAAAAGGAAAATTGGAAGGGTATAGAAGTGTATAGCAGTACATAGAGAATTATTAGAAGTCAGGCTGATGAATAGTAATGAGAGGGAATTAGCATTGGCAAAAACTGTAGCCAGATACAGTCTTTAGAAATTAACACAACTACAAGGAATTGAAGGAAAGACTCAATAAAGAAAGTGTACTTTAGGGACAAAGAAGTGTAGCCACAATGACAGTTGCCTTTGAACAATCTCATACTTGAAAACACATGCCCAATAGTAACTGTTATTAGTAAACACAGGTGAGATTGCTTGTATTGCAGGTGTAGTACCTGCATCTTTAGTTGACAAAAATTAATTAAATTAAATAAATTCCAAGGACTGAGCAATGCATCCCTGGAATAAATTATCAGTTGATAAGGACTGAACACTGCTGGGGACTATGCACATTTTAAAATGTCTTTTCACATACCCTCAGCACAAATACTAATCAGCGCAAATTATCAGATCCTTGTAATAAAAGCTGTGAAGGTCAGCTGGAAAGTGAGCTAAACAGCAGCATGGTTTTACCAAGATGATGATGTACCAGACTGACTTGTTATGCTTTCTTTTAAGAAAAGGCTTTTCTGTATCTTCCATTTTATGCATTTCAGAAGGGACTTGCTAAGGTGCAAACTGGGAAATTATCACCTCAATTGGAGAAAATGAAAATTTTATGAGAATGGTATGGGCCAGGTGAAGACTGAAGTCAAGACCCTGAATTTTAGGAGAGTGAAGTTTCAGTTGATTAAGTAATTAGTGGATGGGACCCCCTGGGAAACTGCCCTGAGGGATAAAGGAGCAGAACAGAGCTGGCAGCTCTTTAAGGACATTTTTCTTAGCACGCAAGAGCTCTTGATTCGCACATGTAAGAAATTGGGCAAGGAAGGCAGGAGACCAGCATTGCTCAGTAAGGACCTCCTGGTCAAACTAAAGCGTAAGAAGGAAATGCACAGGCAGTGGAACCAAGGACATGTATCCTGGGAAAAATATAGGGACACTGCCTGGATATGTAGGGTTGGGATCAGGAGAGCTAAGGCACAGTTGGAGCTGAATTTGGCAAGGGATGTGAAGAATAGTAAGAAGGGCTTCTAAAGGTATGTTGGCCAGGAAAGGAAGATTAAAGAAAATGTACACCCCCATCCCCTCCTGATAGGTAAGACAGGAGAACTAGGGGCAACCGGCACAGAGAAGGCTGAGGTATTCAACAATTTTTTCCCCTCAGTTTTCACTGATAATCACTCTTCTCATCTCTCAAGTCCCTGAACCTCAAGGTAGGACTGGGAAAATGAAGTCCCTCCCATTGTGAGAGAAGATCAGTTTTGGGACCACTGAGGAACCTGAACATACACAAGACCATGGGGCTCAATAAGATGCATCCTAGGGTCCTGAGGGAATTAGCTGATGTAGTCACTGAGCTACTCTCCATCATATTTTAAAAGTCATGGCAGTCAGGTAAAGTCCACAGTGACTGGAGAAAAGGGAATATCGCACCTATTTTAAAAAAGAGTAATAAGGTGCACCCTGGGAACTACCGATCAGTTATCCTCACCTCAGTGCCCAGTAAGATCATGAAACAGATCCTCCTGGAAGATATGTTGAAACACGTGGAAGACAGGGAGGCAATTAGAGACTGCCAACATGGCTTCACAAAGGCCAAATTGTGCCTGACTAATCTAGTGGCCTTCTATGGTGGAGTGACTGCATTATTGGATAAGGGATGAGCTACTTCTGTAGAGCCTTTGATAAGGTGCACCACAACATTCTTGCCACTAAATTGGAGAGATAAGAGTTTGATGGATGGACTATTAGGTGGATAAGGAATTGGCTGGATGGCTGTGTCCAAAGAGTTACAGTCAGTGGCTCAATATCAGGGCAGTCCCCAACATCAGCACAGACTGGGGGATGGATGGATTGAGAGCAGCTTTGTGGAGAAGGACTTGGGGATACTGGTGGTTGAAAAATTGGACATGAGCCAGCAACGTGGGCTTATAGTCCAGAAAGCCAATCATGTCCTGGGCTGCATCAAAAGAAGTGTGGCCAGCAGGTCAAGGAAGGTGATTCTCCCCCTCTATTCTACTCTTGTGAGATCCCCCAAGGCAATGCACCCAGCTCTGGGGTCTTCAGCACAAGACAGACATGGACCTGTTAGAGTGGCTCCAGAGGAGGCACAGAAATGGTCAGAGGGCTGGAATACCTCTCCTGTGAACAGAGCCTGAGAGAGTTTGGGTGGTTCAGCCCAGAGAAGAGAAGGCTCCAGGGAGGCCTTCCTGCGCCTGTTCAATACTTAAAGGGAGCTTATAAGAATGACAGAGAAAGACTTACTAGGGCCTGTCATGACAGGACAAGGGACAATGGTTTTAAACAGAAAGAGGGCAGGTTTAGATTGAATATAAGGAAGAAATGTTTTACGATAAGGGTAGTGAGGCACTGGACCAGGTTGCCCAGAGAAGCTGTGGATGCCCCGTCATTGGAAGTGTTCAAAGTCAGGTTGGACAGGGCTTTGAGCAACCTGATCTAGTGGCAGATGTCCCTGCCCATGGCAGCGGGGGGTGGACTAGATCTTTAAAGTTCCCTTCCAACCCAAGCTATTCTTTGGTTCTATGATAATTGCAAGATGGGAATTGGGTTTAGGGATGCCAAGGGACTGACCAGATTGTCTTTGTCTAAAGTGAATTACTGGTATGGAAGCCTAAGAGCAACCAACTTGAAGCAACCCCGAGGAAAGAAACTAAACCTTATGCTTTTTCTCTCTAGTTTGGTGGTGATGCTAATCAGTTTGCCAAGGGCAATTAGTGTAATTGAATGTTCTCAAACAAAAAGCATTGTCAAATATTCTACTTATAAGAATGAATTGCTCATGGTGAGAAAGAGCCTTTGGAATTAGGACCACTGAGGAGAGGGGAAGGCTTTGCTGCAGTTGCTGTGCCGAGGCACTGATTGACATGCTTTCTGTTTAAAATCTCAGGCTTGCCGGACGAGAAAGGTCGATTTCAGATTCTTCATATCCACACAGTACGGATGCGGGAACACCAGCTGCTGGCTGAAGATGTGGACATTGCAGAACTGGCAGTTGAGACTAAAAACTTCAGTGGTGCTGAATTAGAAGGTTTAGTTCGAGCTGCTCAGTCTACTGCTATGAACAGACACATTAAGGTCAGTCCTGTCATCTCTCACTGTGGCAAAAAAAGGAAGATCATTACATTTGGAATCTTTTCTTGAATGTTCACTTTCAAATGGGTAATGGCATCTCAGCATATTTTAGGAGATGAAATTCATATGGACACCACCTTTTCACTGTGCTTTTACATGGTTCTGAATTACTTCTTTAATCTCCTGACCTCTAAGTTGCTCTTGCATAGCTCAGTGGGAATGGAAGGTGATTGTTTGTAAATGTATTTTGATAAAAACTGAAAGGAAGGTCTTGAGCTCAGTTTATGGATTGGAGCCAGGAGACAAGAGTTGGAATTGAGAACAGCCAGTCATATGGGAGGGATCTCTGCTGGAGCCTGTGCAGCTCAGTATATTCATAAATGATCTGCAAAGAGAGGGGAGAAGCGAGATTGCAAACTCACAGCTGTTTCGTGGCCATAAAGATGAAGGCCACCTATGGAAAACTGCAGAAGGCATTTGAAATAATAATGCAAGTGCACAAGATGTAGTCAATGAATTTAAGTGTACATTGGGGGGACAAAATTCAAAAAGATATAGGCAGTGATAGGGACCTGACCTGACCGTTATTTGGGGTCGAGTTCTTGGAGTTTTAATGATCTTGAAATATCAGCTCAGTCCTTATTGGTGAAAAAAGCAAGTGCGACATTAGAATTTACTAGAAGAGGTATGCAGAGCAAAAGTAAGGCTGTGATTATGTCATGGATAAAATCCCTGGTATATTTGAATCTGTGCAGTCCTGGGAAACCCACCTTGGAAAGGTTATGGTAGAGCTAGGATTTGGAAAGGCAGCTGGGAAGCTCAGAGGTATAGGAGGGTTTTCACTGGAAGAATGGTTAGAGTAGGATTTCTCAGCCTGAAAAAAATACGGTGAAGGGTTATGAAAAGTATGTGAAAACATGTGTACTGGAATCAGTGAATGGGGAATGACTGTTTACTCTTTCCTGATACAAGAACTCAGAGAACAGCAAACGATACCAGCCATGGCCATGATCACACAATGCACATCTCCTTTTCTTTGCTTCGAAGAAGTATGTAAGCTGTGGAAGGAATCCTTTGCTCCAAGATGTTGCTGATGCTAAAATCTTGGTTGAATTCAGAAGGGGCTTGTACAACATCTTCCATTTCAAATAAGAACTCACTTGACAGTCTCAGTGTCCATAGAGACTTGTAATGTTCTCAGCTCCCTCCATCTAGAGGAATATTGCCTTGTTTTCCCAATGTTTCCTGATTATGGGAGGTCAGTGTATCTTTAACTAGAAGGGAGCTAAGGACCATGAAATGTCAGGTTATATTAATCCAGATGCAAAACACAGTATTCGATGGTGTTGAAATATGAGATGATTAGTTTGTGAAGAAGGAGGCTGAAAGGCACAGCCCCTTTGCTCTAGTGGCCAAGAACTGGTGTGAATTACTGCAGAGAAAAGGCTTTGACATCAATTCCACAGCACTGGTGTATTTTAAGTAAAAAGTCTGTTCAGCCTTGAATATGAGGAAAGCAAATCATGCTTTCATTTAAGCGAGAGAAATCATTTTGTTGCTTAGACATTCGTATCTCTTGGGAGCACTCTTTTTAAAGGAAAAATGGCTCTTTCTGCTAATTTTTCTTGTATAGCCATAATACTTGAAAAGCTATTAATTGTTTCCTATAGCAAAAACCTACAAACATCAACAGTTTCTCATTTTCTTGTGTTCTGTCTGAAGAAAAATCATGACCTCTGGAGGTATTTTCATCCTTTCGCAAGCAAAACATTTTCCTTAAATAATTAATTTTGCTCATAGTTAATGTTTTTTCAGTGCTTGAATTTTGGGTGAGTTTGGGGACTATTAGTGTTTTGATATATTTGCTGTTGTGCCAAAATGTCACAGTGGGAGAAGAGAAAATGGTAATGCATAAATGCAAAAGAGCAGTCCCCTCCTTTAGGTTGGTATGTGATTGACATCTTAATAATATATGTATGTATATTCCAAATGCGAAGCAGCCATGCTTTGTTTTTCTTTTCAAACACTTTGACGTAGTATTTTTGGATAATCTTATTGTTTATTCTGAAGATGTCTTCAGCCAAATGATGCACTAAGGTATTTTATTCTCTCCTACAAGTACTGCAAAATTTAAAATATACATCATAGGCCTGACCTAGTTTTCAGAAGCACCTACGAGAAGTAAGAGCACACATTGAAAATCAAGGGGCATTATATTCTGAATCATTTAAACTCTTCTGATAATTTCTCAAAGTGTGTGTGTGTTAAAAATTAAAATGTATAACTCATTAAAGGCTAGGAAAGAAAGAACTCCCCCTGTTTTTAAGTGTACAGACAACTTCAGGAATATATTAATAGTGTTTCCAGTACCTTCACTTCCCTCTGCAAAGTAGAAGAGTGATCAACTCAAAGTACAGACTAAAGATCCACTAGGTTGATATATTTGGCATCCTGTATTTCTGCTTGGTGGGTGTTTTTGTGAGAAGGGACTCTTTCATTTCAGCCATCCTCTGGTTATAGTTATTTGTTTGGCACAGTGTTATTGGCCAGTCTGGGTTCCTGAGGTTGCTGTTTAGAGGCTGCATGTGCTACTCTACAAGACAGGCATAATGTGATTATTTTTATTATTATTTTTTCCTTCCCATGCTCGAGCGTACTCCTTGTTCTTGTAGATCATCCTGGTCAGAAGAGGATGTCTCAGACATGTCTTTGAGGGTTAAAGTTATTTGACTTGTCCATCACCTTGGTCTTAAGCAAAGGTGATAGAGGTTGCTATTCCTTCCAAGAAACCCTTTGAAATCCCAAATTTTTACTTCCTGAGCTATCAGATCAGGTAGGGCTAGTATACTCTCAGGTAGAAGCAGCTGGTGTAGTAAGACTTGGGTAACTTTCAATGAAAATTATATTTGTTTTGGAATCTAGAGAAATTTGTTATGGTGTAATTGGGAAATTCAGAAATTATCAAAAGTCTTTCAAGGCTGCACTTTAGTGGAAAAGAATGAAGATCTTTTGCCTTCTCTCTATGCTACTTACAAAATAGGTTTCTGCCTTACCACTTAACAGTTAGATGAATTGCTTTTCACAGATCAGCTTCTGCCCCCTCTTGTAACTAATCCTTTTTCTGATATATCAAACTCCACTTGGGATCCTCAGCAGACTGTTACCATAGGATTAGTATGCAATAGCCAGGTTTTGTATGCCATTGAGTGGAAAAGGCGAGCATTGGACATTGTCCACCTGGATTTCTCCAACGCTTTTGATGCGGTTTTCCACAACCTCCTCCTAGAGAAACTGATGTGTAATGGTCTAGACAAGTGGTGGGTGGGGAACTGACTGACAGGCTGCACCCAGAGGGTGGTGGTAAATAGCTCCTTTTCAAACTGGCAACCTGTCACAAGTGGGGTCCCCCAGGGATCGATATTGGGCCCAACGCTGTTTAATTTCTTCATAAGTGATCCGGATGATGGGATCAAGTGTAGCCTGATAAGTTTGCTGATGATACCAAACTGAGTGGGGAAGTGGACACTTTGGAAGCGAGAACCACCCTGCAGGAAGACCTGGATAGGCTGGAAGAGTGGGCTAACAAGACCCTTATGAAGTTCAGCAAGGACAAGTGTAAGGTTATGCACGTGGGAAAACATAATCCAGAAGTGCAGCACAGGCTGGGATCTACCTGGCTTGGAGCAGCTCTGTGGAAAGGAACCTGGGGGTCCTGGTGGACAACAAGCTCAATATGGGTGAACAGTGCGCTGCTGTGGCAAAAAAAGCCAACAGGATGCTGGGTTGCATCAACAAGGGCATCACCAACAGAGATAAAGAAGTCATTATCCCACTCCACTCAGTGCTTGTCAGGCCACACCTGGAATACTGTGTTCAGTTTCGGTCCCCGGTATGCAAAAAAGCTGTGGACAGGCTGGAGAGGGTCCAGAGAAGGGCCACAAAGATGATCAAAGGACTGGGAAGCCTGCCATATGAGGAAAGCCTGAGAGAACTGGGTTTGTTCAGCCTTGGTACAAGAAGGCTTAGGGAATACCTTAGCACCGTGTTCTGGTATTTAAAGGGTGGCTACAAAGAAGGTGGAGACTCCCTTTTTACAAGGAGTCACATGGAAAAGATGAGGGGTAATTGTTATAAGTTACTCCTGGGGAGATTCCAACTGGGCACAAGGAAGATTTTTCACAATGAGAACAATCAGCCATCGGAATAATCTCCCCAGGGTAGTGGTGGATTCCCCAACATTGGACACTTTTACGATTCGGCTGGACAGGGTGCTGGGCCATCTTGTCTAGATGTGGCTTTTGCCAAGAAAGGTTGGACCAGATGATCCTTGAGGGTCCCTTCCAACCTGGTATTCTATGATTCCATGATTAAATCAGTTTAATTCCTGATTGCTGCCCGAGGCAATCAATGGTCTACAAATAATCCTAGTAAATGGAACCGCTCCATATTGTGGAGCTGCAGCTATACTCAGTAATACATCTACAGCTGGCTTTGAAGTCTACAGACATCTGAATAAAGTCTCCAGCTTTAAAGGCTACTCTCAAGTTGTTTTCAAGAATTAAAAACTTTTACTGGCTCCAGAGTGAGCAGCTTTGGGCCACCTCCTAGTGGTATGTCTAGTTGTGATTGAGAAATTATTTACAAGAGAAGATTGCAGTAGTGCTGTCCCTACTGGGTGTTTGCTTCCAGTCTTTAGCTTTTAAGTGTTGCTGGACGGTTTGGGAATGGCAGAAGGGAAAAAGGTGATGCTTTTCATATAGAAAGGAGTCCACTATGAGCTGAGCTAACTGCAGCTTATTTATTCCAAGTAATACTGATAGCGCTGCCCTGGGAAGATTCACGGCTTTCATAGAACTGAAGCAAATGAAGACAAAGCAGAAAGAAGACTAGTATTTACCAATCCCCTTAAAGACTTTCTTGTATGGAGAGCAAAGTGCATGTTTTGAATAGAAAGCTAAAACCTTCTGAAATATGGGTGTGTAAATAACTCTTACTTTTGGCTTAGTTGCCAAAGATGGTGTGAACTAGATTCACAGTTGGGTTAAACCAAACTTTAATTTGTCTTTCTGAAAAAAGTCATGCAATGAATGAGGCTTCCCCTTCCCATACAGCACCCAGAAAGCATAATGAAGACTTTTTCCTACAGCCTCTAAATGGAAAGAGTAGTTCCCTGCTCTAAAGGGAACCTACATAACTCCAGTAACTTTTAGAAATTTAAACTTAGGTGAGATAAGTCCCACACTGGGCACCAGTCTGAGCCTCACTGATATTTGGTTTATGTAGTCAAGGTAGCACAGCAGCAAGGATGGTGCAGATCTTCCATCTTGTTCTTAGCTGGGGTGGCCTCTCTGAAATGTGAGGTAATGGCCATACTCTTCACTTCAGCTTTCCACCCAGTGGAGTGGAGCAACTGTTACTTAATGACTTTGTGGGGGTGGCACATGATGTCGTTCTGTGAAGGTGATGATTGCTCCAGTGGTATCCAGCATATGTCCAACAAATGTCCTGTTAAGAAGCATTTTTCTTATTGACACAGACCAGCTACAGGGTTGGATATGTGGATGGAAGTTGGAAGGGGATGGAAGGGGTTGTGTGCGGTGCTGCTGTACTTCAGTGTCTTTTATTGCCTTTATTAGGCCAGCAACAAAGTGGAAGTGGATATGGAGAAGGCAGAGAGCTTGCGTGTGACAAGAGGAGACTTCTTTGCATCATTGGAGAATGATATCAAACCAGTAAGTAGGCATTATGTAACTCCTGTAATAGTCACCCAGTACAGTTAATGACATGAGGTAGCAACTTCCTTCTGGGATCAGACATGCAGTGGTGCACCATGGGCTGACATACTGTGTCCTGTGTTGTAGGAATTAAAGTAGGGAGCCTCCTTCTGCCTGCATTGCTAAGGCTCTGTTTTGTACCTTCTGTTGCATGCAAGAATCATAAAAAGGAATAGAACAAATAAAAAGAGCAACTTGGAATTTCTTCTCGTTTGTTGTATGTACACTCTGCATTTTAGGCTACTTCAGTTAATGGATGACAGCTTTAATATGGACTGTAGTAGGAGGTTTAAGCCTTGTTTTTGAGAATTGTCTTTAAATGGTGTGGATTCAGAACCCATTGGCCACTTGCACTGATCAGAATTTGTTTTGAGGGTATATGAAAAGGTGTTTCTAAACGTGCATGGTCTCCAACAGTGTTCAGTCCTTTGAACTGAAATGTTGTGTGTCACCAATGAGTCTTCCAGTACTGACTGTCTCACTTAAGCATTTTCCAGAGTCTTGGTCCTGGTCACTTTGGTGATGTTTAATTGTTTCATGTTTTTCTGATGTAACGCAAAATTTCTCGCTAAAATACATGTTCCCTCTGTTAATACAGGCGTTTGGAACCAACCAGGAAGACTATGCAAGCTACATCATGAATGGTATTATTAAGTGGGGTGATCCAGTAACAAGGGTATTGGATGATGGGGAGCTGCTTGTTCAACAAACTAAGAACAGCGACCGCACTCCCTTGGTTAGCGTTCTTCTAGAAGGTAAATTTAAGAATAAAAAAAAAAAACAAAAACAAAAACCCAAGTGACTCCTGTAAACTATTCCTATCAGTTGCCCAAGTGGTCATCTGTTACATCCTGCAACTGTACAGAAAAGTAACACATGGGGGGGAAAAACAGAATTGCTCTCTTTCAGTTTACTTGGGTGAAATTGCTTTAGATATTAAAACTGGCTTCTCAGCCTGAGAGAAATCCTGTTCTTGGAACAATGGAGAAGTGAATGTACCCAGTTAACCTAAATGTGGATGCTATACAGTGCGAACATCTCTAGCTGAGTTAGTTGTCTAAATTCTCTTTGAAGTCACAGGAGAGCTCATCAGTGTAATTAGCTGAGTTCAGACAACAGTTTGCCTGGCCACATTTAGATGTCTGCTGTTAGAGGTGGATTGCCCTCTGTCCAGACTGTTATTGACTATGAAGAGTCTAGGAAACTAGTTGCAATATCTATGTTACAGATATTGGAGTAGAATTTGTTATATAGTGCTTCCCTCTTTCTTTTCCTGAAGTAAAAAATCTGGATTACCACTATTCCTTTTAGCAGTCTGTAGCTTTGAAATTAACCTTGAATAGATGACTTGAATAATTCTGTGTGCTTGTGGCCAACATATCGCTTGTATGCAATACCTTCTTGCACTCCAAATTGATTTGTATTGGGTGTATAGATTAAGAAGTGTCTTTTGTCTGTTAGAATTATTCTGGTGTGAATTCAGGCAAATAACACATTGTCAGTATTTACCTGGCATTCATGCTGTTGACTAGTTTGCCACAGTACCTGCAGAAATCATAGTTAGAAGGGGCATAAACATAGTTCAAGAAGTTTCTCCAAAATACAAACACATGCTAACTTTGGTGCAGTGGCCAGTCCTACAAAATGTGTAACGTCCTCTTTTGTGTTGGTTTCATGGCAAATCAGTCTGCATGTGCTCAAATACTTGCATTATTTCCTTCATCTGGAGGATTGGATTGCACTAGGAGTTAGTGTGTTGCTTCTGCAAGTAGAAGAAAAGGTCAATTCAAAATGCAGATACCTCTGAATGAGATTATAAACGTGCTTAAAATATCATCTGTGCTCAGCCTTACCAGAGCTGTTTTCTCTGTTTTTTTCATTATGTTTATCCTTTGTTCCAGGTCCCCCCCACAGTGGGAAGACTGCTTTAGCAGCAAAAATAGCAGAAGAATCCAACTTTCCATTTATCAAGATCTGTTCTCCTGATAAGATGATCGGATTTTCTGAAACGGCCAAGTGCCAAGCTATGAAGAAGGTACTTATGCATCCTACTGTCCTAGTTTCAGCTGGGATAGAGTTAACTGTCTTCCTAGTAGCTGGTACAGTGCTATGTTTTGAGTTCAGTATGAGAAGAATGTTGATAACACTAATGTTTTCAGTTGCTGCTAGTAGTGTTTAGACTAATGTCAAGGATTTTTCAGCTTCTCATGCCCAGCCAGCGAGAAAGCTGGAGGGGCACAAGAAGTTGGCACAGGACACAGCCAGGGCACCTGACCCAAACTGGCCAACAGGGTATTCCATACCATATGACGTCCCATCTAGTATAGGAACTGGGAGGTGGGGGCGGGGAATCGCCGCTCGGGGGACAAGCTGGGTGCCGGTCGGTGGGTGGTGAGCAATTGCACTGCGCATCATTTGTACATTCCAATCCTTTCATTATTGCTGTTGTCATTTTATTAGTGTTATCATTATCATTATCCGTTTCTTCTTTTCTGTTCTATTAAACTGTTCTTATCTCAACCCGTGGGTTTTGCTTCTTTTTCCCGATTTTCTCCCCCATCCCACTGGGTGGGGGGGGAGTGAGTGAGCGGCTGCGTGGTGCTTAGTTGCTGGCTGGGGTTAAACCACGACACCTACTCTTTTGCTTGATTACAATTCAATTCTATGTTCTCTAGTGAACGGAAAAGGGAATTACCCTAGTGGCTGTGTTTTCTGCTCTCTGTAGGTCCTAAATTCCTGTGCATATATTTATAAAGTTGAATGAATGTTTTTGTGGCGCTGACACAAAGTGACTCAGGGAAAATTTCAAGGCTCTGTCCCAATTGGGTCTGATACGTAATCATGACTAACAGTGGAATGAAACACCTGATCTGTGATGAGCAAGTCTGGAGCTCCATCTGCAAATGTGAAGGCTGGAGGGGCTTAGGGTTGCACTTAGAAAGAATAGATCCTGCCTGAATGAGACTAGGAACAGTTTTGAGGTGGTAATGTTTAGTTAAACAAGAGTTTTAACAACTTGGGGAGCAGGGGGAATGCAAACAAGTTGAACATCTTAAATCATTTCAAGTAGCCAGGTTGAAGGAAGGAGATTTCATTTACTGAAGCAAGCCAGCACTTATTCTTCTAGCTGAATGACACTGAATGAACCATGTAAGTGAAATGTTACTCTAAGATCAGTTTGTTGCAGGATTGCATAGTTTTTAAGAGAAGCAATGTATTCATAGCTGGAAGCCCCATTTGTAATTTAGATTCAAAAAGGAGCATTTTGGACTTCACTTGAATCAGCATATGCTGGAGATAGGCCTGCAGTACCACTGATGTCCTTAGTGCTACTTATTGTTTAAATCCAAAGCTTTGCAGGACACTGGTTTGCTGCTCTGTAAAGGGTGATGTGGAGGCTCAATCTGTACCTGAGTAGGTCTGTTCTCCCTGCCGTATGCTGTTATGAAAAGCAGCCAATATCCAGCCTGGGTAGAAAAGCTTCATAATTGCCTTACAATTGTGGGGGATTTGTGTGTGTGTTGTTATATTATCAGTGTTGCCCCAGCTCCAAAAAACAGAGGAGTGGTGGTCTATTTTAATCCATTGTTTACAACTGAATGCAGGGCAGCTGCCTTTTTTGCAAAGTGTATGGGGTAAATGAACAAAACTGAGCTCTGAATTTGTTGAGATGGTAATGTTTTATTAAGTGCAGGTAGAGTCTAGTCTCTTGGTACTTATCTTCTTCATTCTTTGTTTATTCCTCTAAGTACTGCTGTGTTTAGCTAAAAACACGTCAACAGGTCCTATCATGACTATTGTAGTTTTGCTGCTGAGATTTAACAATGAGTCATTTTGCTGTTTTTTAGATCTTTGATGATGCATACAAGTCCCAACTCAGCTGTGTTGTCGTGGATGACATTGAGAGACTTCTAGGTGAGTTAGGACGCTGAGAGAGAGCTATGTTGTCTGCTGTGCAGAAATATTGAAGTATTTGCAGTATTGAAATACTGCAAACTGGAAATGATCTGGAACCACTTACTTCAGGAACCTTGAACTTTTTTTTCTACAGTGAAATGGCTTAAATGTGTATCTGCTTAGTGGGCATTAAAATGCATTTTTCATTTCAGATTATGTCCCAATTGGACCACGGTTCTCTAATCTGGTCTTGCAAGCCCTTCTTGTACTGCTAAAGAAGGCCCCCCCTCAGGTAAGAAAGTAATCGAGGGGTGGGATGCCCTATTCCTATAACAATTTTGACAGTGGAGAGCTTTGTGTCTTGCTGATAGCTGCTGTGCTGCCAGTGGTATTAGTGCTATTGTCTCTGATTCAGTCAAGTTAATCCTAGCCTGCTGCTGTTCATTCAGTTAGACATTTCTAGGATAACCACAAAGGACTCAGCTTTAATTATCTAATTACTTAAGGCTGAATCTTCTGCAGTTAGCCATAAAAATACTGACTAAGGAAACAAGTTTAACCTTCATCATGTAAAACGTAAATGTGCAACCTGTCTAGTTTCTGATTAACTAAGGAACTGTTTAGTCCAAATCAATCCCTGGCTCAACCACGTGCTCCCTCCTTATTTAGAAATCAATTTCTAAGTAATGCATGATTGTGGATGTCAGGGTTTTAATTTGTTCTTAACTTGAAATTATCAGGTGTTAATTACGATGGGTGAGGAAAGCTTAAGATCTTACATCTTGTGCTGATCCTGTGTATTTGCACTTTCTGACTTGATGAGATTTAAGAACATCACAAGTGATAACATTTCTGAAGCTTGTGCTGAATGAGACAAGCAGGCAGGGGCTCTTCTTTTTTGTTTGCCATTTCTCCTGTTGTTCACTGGAATTCTGCTGTGTGTGTGACAGTATCTGCACGAATAAATAACATACAGGAAAACCTTGAAAGTTAGTGTCAGGAAAAACCAGAGAAGCACAGCCTGGATGAAGTAATTTTTTTTGGTAATTTTTAATATCCTGGAAACAATAACATATGTGTAAGCATTGTTTTCATTAGAGAGTTTGGTAAAAACACCTTTCAAATATAGAACTTTGAACTAAATTGTGATGCCACAGGCCCTGAAGTTCCCTTTGTGACTGTCAACCTGGGAGAAAAAAGATTTTTCCCACTGAGCTTTCTATGCCATGTGAAGTCTCTAATATAAAACTTGGATTCCGTTATCACATACGTTGGAACGGGAAGGTTGCCTGTACGCAACAGCATAACCCATTTTTGATTGTCATAATCTCATGTAATCATTGACCCATTGCTGGTTTTTCCCACAGTACCAGGAAATGATTGTTCCCATAAATCAATAGGAGAAAACAGAACTTGATTTGGTTCAGTTGTCAAAGGAACTTAAAATATTAAATTGTCCATTTTATCATTGCATCCTCTGAATGTATTTTGCTGCTTAGATGCACTTTTGTTGGCACTTGAGTCTCCCTGAAAGCAAGATGCAGGGCTTGAAGCTCTCAGATATTTGCCAAGTTTATGCATGTTGCTAGAGATTTGTACTTTGCAATGTTTGAAATGCCCTTGAGGCTGGAAGACTTGGGGTTGACAGCCAATATTACGGTGACTTAAGCCATAAATTGTTGGAGGGTAGAGAGAGAGTTTTCTGAGGAAATGTCACTGTTTGATTGATGATGTGGGTTTTTCTTCTTTTTTTCTAAGTGTCCACTGTTGGCTACTGTGGAAGTTAGGACATTGGGTTAGACGGACCCTTTGGGCTGACCTAGTTTGGCAGTTCTGATGATAGGGTTTTTCCTAGCGTGTTCGTTGTGAGTTCCCTGTGATAGTCATGGCACGTGGAGATTTTTTTTCATTAAAAAAAAAACCAAACCACCAGTGTATAAGAGGTAGAGATATGCAGGAAAAGGCCTTTTCTGCTGTGAATGTTTACTGTGAAAAAGATTGAATTTGGGCGTAGAGACTCTTGGGGTTGTAAGCTCAAGTGGGGAACCCCATGAGGGAGATAATACTGCTGGTTAATCAGTGCCTTTCCAAGTCCCCACTGAGATGACTATTTCCTTTGGGGAGCAATTTAATTGGAAGTAATGGCTGGTTTTCGGGGTGGGGGTTGTTGTAAATTGAGATGCAGATACATGCTTTAAATGTGCATGAATAGCATCAGTGGTACTAACCTGCTCCATGAGGTCAAACCAACACGAATTTCTGTGGGATTGGGATCATGGTTTAGCTTCATTCCTTGTAAAAATGGAGCGTCCTGGGACGTGCCAGGCATGTCCCTGTGCTGAGAGAAATCGTTGGCAAGATGCTGGGGAGACAATACCCTGTTCTCCATTGCTATCAGATAGGCTTTTTACCGTTTCACTAGTCAGAGGAGCCTGAAATATAGAGTTGAATTTGAAGAGCTTAGAAACAGGAACGATGAAGTAGTTGAAACCACAAGCAATGAGTGAGTGGGAAGCAGAGGGTGCGTTTCAGCAGCGCAGCTCTGCTGCTCCCATCTTTGTGGCCCAGATTATGTATTCACACGGTGTTGTCACATCACTTGCAGAGAGTATACTTAATGTGCAAGCAGCTTCCTACAATTACTGTAGGCTACATGTGTAAGAGGAGCATTTCTGGGATGAAATCTTATTAATTATGCATTGAGGTATATGTCTCTGTTGAATTGGTGTATGAAAGCTGCCTCCCAGGCTCCCCTCTTCCTATTGAGGCTATATGATTTTAACATGGTGTGGGAAGGGCAGATTCTTGAAGCTTCTGGTTTTCTGGGCTTTCTGGCTTGTTTGTACTTTGCAGAAGTTTTGAGAGTAAACATGTTAGACTTTAAAGAAACTAGAAACGTCTCTGAGTTTGCTTTAAATTCCTGGTCAGAGCTCATTCTTGCTAGTTCCACTCAGCAATGCTTAAATAGTGGTATCTATTACTACTAGTTCAGGAAGACTGAAAAACATTGCATTTTGTATAGCATCTTTTTTTAAACCAATTAAAAATCTTTTCTAAAATGGATTGAAGAGAAGAAAATAAACCATGTTCTCTTAGGTCTTTATTTCAATCAAGTTTCCCTGTGTTGTGCAGGAGAAGAGACTGGGGGGGGATAGAAAGACTGAAAAGGACTGTCGCAGCAGGGAGCCAAGCGGGAGAAAAGGACTTCTCTGAGAACTAAGCAGCAGCAGCTCCGAAAGCCGAAGCTGCTTCATCTACATGCAGAGTCACACAAGGCATGGAGACACTCACCAGCCCCACAGAGGTTTCACATGTGCTTCCCTGCTGGTTCCTGTGAAAAGCTAACAATTGGCTCAAAGGGTGAAAGACCATTTGCAGCATCTCCGCGCTAAGCTGGACGTACAATTTGTGCACTGTTATGAAATGTCTGGCTTAGCGAGATGCTCTCAACCACTCTTGTAGATGCCCTTCCACTGCTCCCAGAGGCCCCCAGCCCCTTTCCTCTCTGGGACACTGGAGGCTTTTGCCGATTTATGAAAGTTGACGGGGGAAAGGGGGAAATAATCTTCTTTGATATAATCCCAGATGCATTCCTGATTCCACATCACTTGGTGTGAATTGGAAGAAACTCCAATCAACAGCAATGTTACCTTTATACATGTAAACTGCGGAATCGTGTTTTCTCCCATTACATGTGAAGAATTGTCGATACCCCAAAACACATGCATAAAAATATACAAGAGTCCAAATTTGAGTGAACAGCTAGTGGGTGACTGACAGAGGCACTTCGGTATCTGCCAATACTTGGTTATAGCATAGTTAAGTTCCCCTCAACTCCCCTTGCTTAGGACTGGCTAGATTTGCTGAAATTCTGTAATTGAGACTCCACTGACATGTCGAGACTCCATTTGCTTGTAGCAGAGTTTATGTAATTATGTTCTAGTTTGTCTTTGGTAGTCAATGCAGTAATATGGTGCCCATTAGGAAGTGAATACTGTGTTAGAAGAATCAATGTCATAATGCTTGAAAATGTAGTTGTTTAAAACTACTTCCTGTTTTGATCTTTGAGTCCCATAGTTCTCTGTATGACTATATCCTTTATTCAGATATAATTCCTGTAGTAGAGAGATGAAATCTGGTGTTATCCCACTTCTACAAGGCAGGGGGGCAAGACATGCACCTCTCTACTCGGTATCCCCCCATCAGTGTAGAGGGATCTTGGGCTCCGAACTGGGGCACTTCCATTGCCTAAACTGGGCAGGATGAATCCAAACTTAAGTGATGTGCCTGTATCTAATCTCTGTTGATGGAAGAACTAGGCCTCGACCTGCCCTGATAATGAGTCTGACACCAAATGATCTTAAGCTGTTGAAAAGCCAAGTTCTTCCTTACTTGGTAGGTTCCTCTTGTTAGGCCTGATTTTTGGAAGTTCAGCTTGAATCCTGATCTTCTATGGGCTGAACACATGGCCCATTGCCTTTGCAATGGCTGCTGTAGAAATTAAGGATCAAAAATGTGAATATTTCTGAAAATGGGGGCACTTCAGCAGTACCTCTCACAATAGCAAGAATAAATCCAGTGATATCCTGTGGTGTGTTGTCACTGCAGAGTAGTTGGATGAGGGCAGCTTTTTCAGTTTGGCTTGATGGCTTTTCATGCTTTTGTGGTAATGCCTGGGGCAAAACATTTCTGACTTGTAGGTTTTCCACTTGTTTGCTGAGCAAGTTGCCTGAAACTTTGAAAAGTACAAGGGACTCCTGACACTTCATTTTCTTTTAGTAATTGATACAGCAGAGATTATGCTTGTTTTATGGTAACCGGTTTTCCAGTGGGTCAAGTTTAAAGGTAGCAAGTTGAAGCGCATAGCTTCTTTTGAAGAAAGCAGGGAAGAAATGAGTATGTTTTGGGTGGAGCTGTTGAAAAATTTTAAGCACTGTTTTGCAGAGTAGCCATCTGTTCTGAGGAGTTTTCAACCATTCAGTCGTCAGTGGTTCAGGGTCCTGAGCATGGATCCTAACAGAGATATCTAAAAATTGCTGATGGATCTGACCTCTATTAACTTGTCCTATTGCTTTTGAACCATGTTAAGCTTTTGTCATTCTTAGTGTCATGCTTGCTTGAGTTCAGCTGAGCTGTATGGTGAAAGCAAACATCCTTTTGTTCAGTTTAAAACTGATGCTTGATAATTTCATGTAGTGCTCCCTAGTTTTTATTTTGAGAAACAGCAGTTTTCCCCCCTCATCTCCTCTACAACATGTATGATTTTATAGACCTCTCTGTTTAACCCCCCATCAATTTACCAAGAGTCTATTTAGGGAAGTTACTCCGTATTTCTGACCACCCCCATTGCTTTCCTCTGATTTCTCCAACTCAGTGATGTATTTGAAATTGTATTTGAAATGGCTACGGTTGCATAGTGTCTTAAAGGGCACCCTGGATTCATACAGTAGAATAATGACTTTTGTTTTACTCTTTTCCCATTTTAAAAACATCTGAGTGCTTGCATTTTGAGTAAGGTTTAGTACTGAGCTAGTATTTTCACAGAACTTGCCACAATGACCGATTCCAGTGGCTTTCCTAAATGGTAATAAGTCATTTAGAGTCATTTTTGTGTGTGTAGTAATTGTCTGCTGGCCTGATTTACAGCAAGTTTGGGATTCATCTGACTAAATGTGGCTGTCAGCGGTTTGGTTTTCTACAACTGAACTAGTTGTTTAGAAAATAGTTTGCTGTATGAGTCCAGAGTGTAGGCAGCTTTTCTGGGAGGACGTATGTGTCATCTGGGCTCCATTAACTGAGAAGGAAATGCAGACAATGAGATCATACGTGGACACCTGAAGTTACAGGAGGTAAAACTCAACTCACTAATTATATTTCTGTGCTGCTTACAGCCTTTCCTGGTGAGGCCTTTTAGCCTCTGATGAAACCCCAAACTAGACTCTGTTTTTCTTTTAATCAAGCATGGACTTCATCCATGTAGAAATTGCTCAGGTAGCATCCTTCAAGAAGTTAGTCTGCAAGTTGTTATTCCCTTGATTGATGTCTTATCTGCTGTGCCAGGCACTGTACCCATGCTGTTAGCTATATTTTGGGAACAAATACTGCCTTACTGGCTGCAGTTGGGCGTTTTTTTCCCCCCTAAAATGCTCATAGTTCATGGGAAACTGTTATTAACACAATCCCTTACCCAAGCTGTTCTGGATTTTGAGAATTACATACAGTAATAAACATTTTTTTTAGAAGAATTGCTATAGCTTGTAAAGCAGATTGGTCTTGGTGGTATAGCATTGCATGGATTTGTGCTTGCAAGAAGGTGCATGTTTTGGAGGTCTCAGTTCTGTTAAAGAGTCTTTCTTTGGCTTCCTTTGTACCCTAATACCTTACCTGTATAACAAGAAAACTGTTTGAAGGTGCCCAACAGCATGCATATGACTTGTTACAATTTTTAGAATAATGTAGCAGAAATTTTCCTTACAGGGCTTATACTTTTTACTGAGTTATAGCATATATAATATCAGATATATCAGCATTATTTATGAATTGAACAAAAACTCACTGAGGACAGTGTGTTGAGGAAATATAGAGCAACCATGAAAGCAAAGTAAATCAGAATCGAGATTAAATTTTCTCAATCAAATCTGCTGATAATCCCTGTGTCTGCGTTCTGAAGATTTTAAGCATGCATCAGTTCTTCTGTCACGTGTGCTGTTATCGCAAGAATATCTTAGTGAGTTCAAGGCACCTTTTAACCTTGTCATTGGGGGGTAATTTCAGAGCAAATGTTAAAGGTGTTTGTACCACACTTCTGTGGTTCATGAGCAGGTGATGGTTCAAGTGTTCTTGCGGGACTCATTTCACACAGCTTCCAAGCCTATGTTTAAAGTCTGTTTTACCAACCCCCTCCAAAGATGAAGACTGCTGAAATTTTGCCTTCATGTAGGCAAAACGCTTTTCTGTTGCCAAGCATCATTTATTTTTCTTGGTCTGTTAAGTGCTTTAGCTGAAAATGAGCACCTGATGGAGCTTTCTGAATTCCTTGTAGCAGTGAGGATCAAATGCCATTCACTTACTCTCCACTGAGTGCATTGTTTTTTCATCTTTGCATGCAAGATCTTACTGAATTGCTCAGATTTGGCTCAAACTTGTAAAATGATAAAATATTTTCCTGGCCTTGCTACACAATAACCATCAAAAAGGAAACAAATAATGTGCAATTGTAAAGCCATGGACATGCAGAACATAGTGGAAGCAGCAGCCTACAGAATAGTTGTATTTATGCTTTCTGCGGACATTGTATGCCCTTCTTAAGGCTACCTACAGGCAGTTTTAGACAGACCTTTTTCTGCCTGCTGTGCGCCGTCAGCAGGTGAGTTTTGTCTAGTAATAAAGCATTCCCTACTCCCACTGCAGTTTTAAACCTGGCATTTCTGTTGTCAGTTCAGGAATTGGCTGCTTTTCCCCATTAAATTGCCCAGTAGGTTTCTGAGGATTTCCCCCTCTAAAGAGGTGACTGAGCTGGTGAGTGTGGTGCCTCCTGAGATGTAGGCAGTGATTAATACACAGAAGGGTTAGCACAGTGTTTCCCTGACAAAGCCTTTGTGTGAAGCTCGTGACCTGGGGCATGCTCTGGTTTCAACCTGCCAGGCATTACTTCCTTGTGCTGTCTTAGGCTAAAAACAAACTTGAAGTGAGCACTTGAGTTCGTTACCAGTTCTGGTGCTTTCTCATTGTCCATCACCCAAAGCAGGAATGTAATCTGTTGAAACACAAAAAGTCAGTGAATACAATGGCACTCAGGGAAAAATAAACAAATGCTGCAAAGATGCATCATCTTCATCAGGAATGTATTAAGTTTAAATAGGTTTTCATCCTTTGTCAAAGGAATGCAAAGCACTTTTGATATTAATTCTGACTGCTCTGTGGGCATGGTTTTTAGGTTTTTTGTTTGTGTTGGTTTTTTTTATGATGAACAGGGTTTTGTGTCACAAAAGTTGAAATATAGAACTTTACCCTTTGTCTCTGAGCATCAGCTAAACTTCTGTACAGCAAATGAGGAGGATACTTGGCCAGCTAGGCCTCCCCTCAACTCATGGGCTCCTTGTGTACTGAATCGGAAAAGAGACTGATCACAGCTGATAATGTCAAAAGCTCCTTTTGTCAGCCAACGTTTATCGGTGTCTGAACGCTGCATGGTCAAATTCAAATAGCATAGAAATGGCATTTTCGAGATGAACTAGCAAAAGTTGATTTTTATTGGCAGTTGATGTTTTCCATTTGTTGCTCTATTATTTATAAACCCTGTTATTGCTCAGGCCAACTTGAAATTGGTGTGTGCACTGTTGGTTTGAACTCAGAGGTTGCCAGACGTGGTACTGTCCTTTTATACAACCACACTGGCAATGGGAAGTCTTACGAACTTACGGCAACCTCCGCTCTTAAAGCGTGAGCTGTAAAACCATTGGAACTGTCTGTACAGTGGCAGAGAATTCACTGTACCCACAGGATTTCTAAAGACAGAGTGTTCCCCTGAGAAGTCATCTGTAATTCAGCTTTTGGGTGTGGGGGTTTGCTCGTATTTTTAATTTAATGAGGATTCAGCTATTTATAGTGATGAATTTAGAAGGAAAGGTAAGGTAGGAAAGCTGTAAGTATGAGTGGGTCTTCTGTGTACCATAATTTTCGCACCCCATTGGTGGCATTACTCTGGAATGTGATCCTAGTCTTGTATGGTTAATGTTGACTGCCTCAATTACTGAGACATTTAATCCTATTAATTTTATTTGAAGTCATATTTTTACATGGCCATTTTCTATTTTTAATTTCTAGTTAGCTGAAGCTTCCCAAGGTGGGTTCTCCTCTTTTCTCTTGTTTTCTCTTTCTTGACACTTATTCCATTGTGTGGACAGGGTCGCAAGCTTCTCATCATTGGAACCACCAGTCGCAAAGATGTCCTGCAGGAAATGGAAATGCTGAACGCTTTCAGCACTACGATTCATGTGCCCAACATTGCAACAGGGGAGCAGCTGATGGAGGCTTTGGAGGTGAGAAAAAGTTCAAGGATGACAAATAAGCTCAAAAATTGCTGGAAATGAGTGATTTTGTGGTAGCTCTGCATTTGGGAACACTGTCCCTCTTAACATTATGCCATAACATAACAGTTCTAAGGCTTCTCTGAATTAGTTTTCGATACATAAATTAAGTCAAAACGAGAGAACGGTAGGTCTAGAGAAGAAGTTTGTTTGTTCCGACGGCATGAAAGTGGGTAATGATTATAATCGGGGCACTTAAACTGAACATGCCTGGAGGGTGCCAAGCTCTCATGAACTGGAACAACATCAGATGAAGGTGTTTGGTGCTGAAGAGATTATAGGTTCTTTATAAATTCGTGCCCTTAGTGGCTTCTTATTCTATGCCATAGTGGAAATTGTAGTGAATATTGAAGGCTGTTAAAATAAACTTAACAGACAAATCTTTTGTGCAGACTTGCAAAACTGTCACAATGATAATATCCCTAAAGCCTGAAAGACACAGACACTCTTGCAGCAGTTTTGAAAACTTACTGTGGCTTGAGCCACTGTGTTCCTTCTAGACTCTAATCTGGAGAAAACCTAGAATGGATCATAAAAGAGAATCATTAACTGTTCAATTAGAGATGTTATGAAAAGAACCATTATGGAATAAAAGAATGTAAGTGTTTTGCCTTGTTTAGACATATTGCAACAAATTTTCCTTCTAAGCTAGAAAATGTTGTCTGGCTTCTCATTCCCTTTTTCCTGAGTTAGGTAGCATCATTCCTACTGACAGTCTCCTGTTGTTGATTTCTTTTTTTTTTTTTTTTTTTTTTTTTTTTTTTTTTTTTTTTCCCCCCCCTCCAGCTCCTGGGTAACTTCAAAGACAAGGAACGCAGCACTATTGCACAGAATGTCAAAGGGAAGCCTGTCTGGATTGGTATCAAGAAGCTGCTGATGCTGATAGAAATGTCATTACAAGTAAGAGTGTTTCTGGTCCAGGAAGGACTGTGATAAATAGAGCAGTCTTAGAAGTTCCCACTTCTCTGCAGACTCCTATGTTAGCTGTGTGGTAGGAGCCTTTGAATCGGTTTAATTGAGAAAAGAGCTACAGTGAGAAGAAATTTTCTCAACAAAGAAATCACCAGGTCTTGGTCCACAGAGAGATCTTTAAAAACTACAGTGCCTATAGGCTGTTTAGAGCTGCACTTCAGAGAGGAGCATCTGGCAACTGGAGGGATTGGATTAACTTACCTTTCATGAAATTTCTTCTCTACACCCAGCATGTTAAGATTGCAGATAGCAATCACTTAGGTTTTTTTTTTAAAGAAAAAGGTGCCTGTGCAGGTGTATGTTCTCTTTCCCTGAAGAAGATAAATCTGTCAGGCTGTTCAGCTGCTCTTCTCTTTATTTTCCACTTTCAGCACTTTAAAGAAAATAATTGCAGAGGGTAGAAATATGTAGCTCTTAACCCTCCCCCGCACCCATCATCTATGCCTGCAAGCCAGCCATCAAGCTTGTGCTCGACAGTATATGCATGCTAAAAATGAGAGGGTGTAGCATGCAGCTCTAATCCTCCGCGGCTGACATTTCAGCGCCCTTCTGAGTCCTTCCCCCCCCTCGCACACACTCTCTTTTCACATCAAATGGATTTAGTGCAGCTGAGTGAACTGTCCTTAGATCTTCCTAGGAGAGGCTGAGCATAAGCTAAGAGGCATGTAGTTTAGCAGCATATAAGTCATGTATCCCTCTGTTCACTATTCACATTTCTGTTAAAACTTGCACAGCACTAAGGATGTGCTCTGACTGGATGTCACCTCAGGGAATAAAGTCATTTATCTAGATTACTTTTTCCTCTTCTTCCTTGGCTTTTAATTCCATACCTACAGGCAAGTCAGTAAGTCATTGCTCACATGTATTAAATGTATTTAAGGGGTGCAGGCCTTCAGGGACTGCCTGGCTCTGTTGCAGTCCATTTCACTTAGCCTTGACAATCGACTCCTTCTTCTGACACAGGATGTTTTCTTTTGCTGCTTTGACCTTAAGTGTTGGTTCTTTTCAAAACTGAAGGTGAAGGTTATGTAAATTATGGGCAGTTCTGAATCTGAAGCATGGGTGGAAATGCTTACCCCAGCCTTGTTCACAGGATTGCCCCATGACTGCACACCTGTGATGCTGTAGATAGGGAGTCTTCACGCTGCCCTATTCTGTGCAGACAGGTAAACTGGTCTTGTGCATTTTTTTTTTTTTTTTTTTTTAACCAGGCCACCGTTTTGTAGTTGAGTCCATGACCAATCAGGCTGGGAGAAGACAGGCAGAACTGACTCTGCCATTTCTGACAAATTGAACAAGTGTAAAATGAAGGACTGCTACTGCTGATATGATGATTGATAATCCACCTTTGCTACTATACATGGATGGTTGGTAGCGAGGCGACTTACGTTATTACACTCAATTCAGGTAGTTGTGTAATAGCATAGGTAATAGCATATGGAAGCTAAATATGAAGCAGTTCTGTTCCGAAAGGTCTGAGGTGTTTACATGACTCTGTCTGCTGAACTGCTGTAAATACAGGAAAGCAATACAGGCTCTCACTAAATAGGAGAACACTCATACCTGAATGCATTGAAAGACCACAATGATATCTAATTTGGCTAGCTTGTACAGGAAAGCAGAATTTCACCAAATGAGAAGTCCAAGACTAGTTCCTTTTTTCACTGAGCTAGACCACAGCTTTTTAGAAAGAGATTTGAATCTGAAATACCTTAAAAATTCCAACTGATGGATGAAATTTCTCAAAATTCAGCTGATTAGATCCCATGGTGAATGAATTCTTTGCAAAAAATGTGCACCTAGTTTCTTTCTCTGCAGTCACTGGATCTAACCGTGTTTTTTGTTTTAGTAGACTAGTAAACCCAATATATGCTATATGTAGCTATTCTTAAGCTGTTCAAATGACTTTCGGTTTGTTTCAGACTAAAGTCTTGCTGAACCAGTCTCTCAATGTCAAAATCCTTTCTTAGGGTACTGTGAATCACTGCATTGCTCTGGTATCTTGGGTTGCTTTGTTACCTTGTTTACGAGCCTTGTAAACCCACACTTTTTGGCAGCTTAATTTCCCTCAAACTATGTTTATTGCTATTCCTGGCCTTCTTTAATGTCAAACTACTCGTATTTAGTTTCATATACTTTGGTCACCTTGTATACACTGAGTGTCCTGGAATGATGTTATGTTCTTGTTCAAAAGAAGTCTTTGATGAATGGGTACACTCATGATTTGCCACAAGAATCCAGAAAAGTTTAGTTTTGAAGTATCCCTGGCTGCAGTACCTAGACCACCTCGCAGTGCTATCAGGTGCCACGCTAGCTTCACCCTGCCCTGATACTGCAACCCTACCCTGGGGTGCTGCTGGATACATGAGCTTTCTTTTTCCGTAGCTAGAGGGCTGGTTCCTTCTGCTTATTTTGCCTGCCTGTCTTGTTGCTCTTGGACCTTGCTGGCAACACTCCAAAAACCAAGGTCTCTCTCCTTCTTGGAGTAGGAACCCGAATGAGCCAGGCAGCTTTCCAGAAAGCCCCTTTTTGCACCTCCAGTATTTCCTGATTTGGTAACTTCTGTTTAGCATAAATAAAACTTAAGTTAATCTAAGCTGTTTGTAATGTATTTTAACTTACATGGGAACTTATTTTGAAAGGTCATCATATAATGTTGCCTGTATTATTTTAAACTAAACGCTGTATCTGGACATACTAAGAGTTTGGATTTTATGACAGGTTTACAGGAGTACTGTACTACCCAAGGGCATGCACATCTTGGAGTATCTCTTCTTCTCTGGACTGAAGATTAATGAAGTCTCTTCAGTTGCCTTTTTTCCTAAGGGCTCCCAGGAATGTCCTGGGGATACTGCATTACCTAGAAACGAACAGCCATTTTCTTGCCACCTGTCTGAGCTGTGTCACAGAGTCAGGCTCTCCACTGTTCTTCTAGAAAATCTTGCATCCAGTTTGACAGCAGCATTTCTCCTTTCACAGGGCACTAGAAGGTCTTTTCAAGAGTCCTGAACCTGCTGCTTCTTTGCACTTTGACACCATCTTCTGCTCCTTCCAGGGTAGATCAACCTTCTGGTTTTGTGTTTGTGTTTTTTAGTAAGTTATTTGATCAAGTTTGCCTCTTTGTTGCATTTCAGCTTCCTGGTTTTGTCTTTTGGACAAGATATTGTGTCTGCAGATAAATGCTGTTCCTCCCAAAGAGTCTGTAGAGACTGTGTCAGTACAGATTATGGACAAAGGGTCTTACCATGGCCACTTTCTTAGGTCCGAGTGAAAAGGGGAGGGGAAGCAGCATCTTTGATTGGGAAACAGAACGCTCGCATTGGCAAATTTGAATTTCAGCTGGTGGTGTTAGTACAGATTTTCCAGGAATGAAGAGATCTGTTTGTATATATCCATCTCAGATCATGTTGTTTTTTTTAACAGAACTATCTGATTGGTCCTTTGTTGTTATTTCCTGAGTGTGATGACTTTTCTATGGTTTCCTAATGTTTCACCAAGGTCCTGGTAACAGGACCATCTTCTTTGCAGGTAGATAATAGTCTTGGTTCCTGGTCAGTCAGTGAGATAAGTAAACTTAGAATATGCCAGGTCCTTTGACTATTCTGTGTGACATTCTCCTTTTATCAGCTTTGGGCTTTCTGTCGATGGCCAGAACCTTGCTCCATCTCAGTGTTCATTGTTCCTTGTGTCAGTCTGAGATGTGACGGATTCTCTCTTTACTCAGTAAATTGCCCAGTTTTGTGTCCTCTGCAAAAAGTGTCTTGACTCTTCACCCACTGTTTCATGCAATAGACTGTTGGTATTGGCGTCCCTGGCAGCATAAACATTTGCTATGCTTGTATAGATTTTGCCTTTGGCCCTCAGCAGTGATTCTGTACGGAGTGCAAGTGCTTATGGTAGTGAGTTGCTGTTTCTCTAACCATCAAGCTGCCTTTCACTGGTCTGCCTGATTTGCAGAATACTTAAGATCTTAGAATCACAGAATCATTCTTGTTGGAAAGGACCTCAGGACATCATCTAATCCAGTTCAGACCTTCAGAAAGTGTAAGTGTAAATGACCACAGACATCTCGCCACCTTCTTTGACATCAACGTTTGATGGGAACCAGGCCTTTCCAGCTCCAACAGGAATGGATGAAGTTTGGCTTTTGGACTGTTTGCCAGCAAGGTCCACTTCTTGGCAGTTCATTTGTCTAGCTCTTACAGCTTTCTCATGGAGAATCTGTCTGTGAGTTTGGACCATAGCTGAAAAGTCAAATCTGAGGACTTGGTGGGCTGCCACTTGAGTTACTCCTCTGAAGAACTCCTTTCAGAAGTAGATGTCTTTACTGTCAGTATCTACAAAAATGCCGTGTGTCTTATCTGAAAAGGCCAGGGATTGCTCTCAGATGCACTTTTCTACTCATGGTCAAAGATCAAATGCATTTTGTCTTTTTCCTCAAATCCCTTTCTTTTATGGGCTGTGTCTGAAGCTTGTTGAGAGTGTGCACGCTGGTAATTCTTTTTGCTTAAGTTTGGCCTTGGCAGCTCTGGTTCCCAGGCTTGCTTTGGCTGTCCATGTAACTTGAGGTTTCAGCCACTTTTGAACCTCCTGTCCAGGACTCGCGGTGAGCACTTCATCTAGCTTGCCATGCAGGTGGTATCTGGTTCTCTAGGGTAAACTGTTCATGATGACCTTCTCTTTGGGTGAATGTCATGGAGAGCAGGAAGGTACTAAAGAGATACACTCTGCTAATTGCACCCGTAGCATTTTTTTAATCTTTGTCTAGGCCAGCCCCCTGCTCAGACCAAGCACAATGAACTAGAACAGGTTGCTCAGGGCCATGTCCAGTTGGGTCTTGAATACCTCCAAGGATGGAGACTCCATAACCTCCATGGGCAGTCCCTAATAGTGTGTGATCACCCTTGCAATGAAAAGCTTTCTTTTCTGTTTATGTGGAACTACGTTTCAATTTGTGCCTGTGACCTCCTGCCCTGTCAATGGGCACCACTCAGAAGAGCATCTCTCTCTTCTTCTTTACTCCCTCCCATCAGGTATTTATACACATTGGTAAGAGTCATCCTGCCCTCCCCAGTCCCGAGTCTTCTCCACTCCAGACTAAACAGTCTTACCTCTCACAGCCTCTCTTTGTGTGACAGATGCTCGAGAAATTTAATCATCCTTGTGACCTGTTGCTGGACTCTCTCTGGTATGTCACTCTCTCTCTCTTGTACTGGGGAGCTCTGAACTGGACACTGTCCGCCAGGTGTGGTGTCACTGAGAAGAGGGCAAGAATCATCTCCCTCGATCTGGTAGCAATGTTCCTCCTAACAAATCCCAGGATGCTGTTGGCCATCTTTGTTGCAAGGGCCCATTGCTGGTTCAAGTTCAACTTGTCCTCCAGGACCGTCAGGTCCTTTTCTGCAAAGTCACTTTCCAACTGGTTGTCCCCCAGCCTGTACTGGTGCATGGGGTTATTCCTGCGTAGGTGGAAGACTTCGCATTTCCCTTTGTTGAAGTGCTTGAGATTTGTGTCAGTCTGTATCTCCGTCCAATTGAGGTCTCTCTGAATGACAGCACCATCATCAAGTGCATGAAACACACCTCCCAATTGCATGTCATCTGCAAACTTGCTGAGGGTGCACTCTGTCCCCAAATCCTGTTTGTTAATAAAGAGGTTAAAGAGTGTCGGCTCCCATAGGATGCCTGGCATATACCACTAGTGACTGGCCTTCAGCTGGACTTAACGCCACTGATCACAACTTTTTGAGCCCAGCAGTTTAACCAGTTTTCAGGCCATTGTGCTGTCCCAGTTATTTAGTCTGTACTTGCCAGTAAATGATACTTTGTTTGTGTGGCCACCTGGAGTTGTGGTCACACCTTTATCAAGTACTAGCCTTTCTGGAAACATCTAGAAATAGAGGAAGAGAGGTGGCTGGGTTGTCATAAGACTATAGGCTAAATGAGGTCAGAATGCACCTCAAGATGCCACCTAGTCCAACCTCCTGCTTAAGCAGGATCAGCCACATGATCAGACCAGAGTCCTTTGAATGGGGAAGATCTGAGACCCTTTGCCAAGTGAGAGTCACATGCTTAGTCTTATTACACCCGTGTATTCCCTGAGAGAAAGGGGACTTCCAAGTAATCAGTGTTCAGGGTGTGTGGCCCATATGCACGTACTCCTATCCCAATTGTCTTCAGCCTTTCTGATATAATCATAGAATCCTTTAGGTTGGAAAAGACCTTTAAGATCGAGTCCAGCCATAAACCTAACACTGCCAAGTTTACCACTAAACCATGTCCCTGGGTGCTACGTCTACACATAGAAATGGGACATCTGAAATAGTGACAGATGTACTTTTCCCTTGTGACGACTGGGAGAGAGAGTGGAGAAGATTTAGGCTAGAGGGATACTGCAAGCACCAGCTTTCTGGTCTCCAGTTATGTGGCACAACAGTGCCTCTCTTAGTACCTGTGTATTATACATTTCAAACACTGCTTTAGGTGATGGGGTATCCTTTCTTTCCTTCTGGGATCCTGAACATTACCAGTATTCCTTTGCATGTTAAAAACGCAATTTAATAGCTCAGTGATCCTCACTAAGTTCTTTAAATCATCTTGTTTCAGTGAATTTATTTTTCTGATCTAAAAATAGTTCAGTAGTTGGTATTGAGGTATTGGCCTTGCTGACATATTTCAAAGTGATAGGAAGTTACACATTTTTAGGCTTTTCTTAGCACAAAACAGAAATTCTCATTGGCTGTTTCTTCCCTGCCTGCATCACTGGTAATACTGTTGTTGTTTTAGGATTTAATTTCTTCCAAGCTGTTTTTGAAGACATTTGTGTTGCTCTCAGTTGCAGTGGTCATGGTTTTAAATAGATGACTTCTTCACATCTGGAATTGGTGGAAATTTTCCTTTAGGAATATAAAACGTGGTAGAGGAGTTCAAGGGCCCTTGTTCGGCCTCTTTGTGGGGAGGCCAGGGCACATGCTGAAACTTTGCTTCCCCCCTCCAAGGATAAGTCCCAGTTTTATGTTTTCTAGAGCACTTGCCTATTTATTACTAAGTGGGTGATAGAGCTGGGAATCTTACAACCAGTCAGCTTCATAGTACCATTTACTGAATGTTTTCAGAATGAACCCACTGTATTTTTGACAGTGTGTTAAAGATACAAGGTGTTGATGAAGATTACAGAATGAACAGAAGTTGGAGTTTCTAGGCCAGATGAACTGTTGCAACACAAAGATACTCTGAGAACCAACGGGCTCCAATTTCCAAATGTTTATAGTCCTAACTCACTGTGTTTTGGTGTAGCGATGGCAATTTGCCTAGAGTCTTTCACATTAGAGAGGATCAACCAGCCCATCCATCAGCACAAAGGACAGATGCGATTATACGTTGTGTCTTCTGATGGCAGCCTGAGTCTCTGCCTCCTTAGCAGACCTTCCTCCTGCTTCCCTGTTGTCTGTATCTCAGTGTTGGGGGAGAGGCAGGACTGAACTTTAGGGAATGTTCCTGGTTGATGGAGCCACAACACAAGCTGGTACTGCAGGTTCTGGAAGCCTTGCACTGTGATTCAGTTTTCCCTTATGTGCTAACCCACCATGTGCAGCTGCTTTCCTCTGGTGCTGTGGTGCTGGAGCTGTAAGGGCTAAGGAAGACAGAGGAAAGTTGAGGACATCTTCAGTCCTTAATTTGCTGCCCCAGCTCTGGAAAGGGGCAGATAGAAGCAGACACAGAATGGGCCTGGCTTGTGCAGAACCAGGCTAGAATTGGTGGTGTGGGGTGAAGCTAGCGTGCAGACTGCCATGAAAACAGAAGTACCTGATAGAAATGCTTGCGTATGTTTCCAGTCTGGCTCATTTCCTAGCGATGTGAGCATGCTAAGCTTGTGCTAACCGCCTTTTTCTCTTGGTGCAGTGCTGTTATCTGCACTACTTAGCTGCAGAACTTCTGAACAAGCAGGCTGATCTCTGGCCAGGCCAATGCATGGGCAAAGCAAACACACACACATGCATCTCCAGCTATCTTTGTGGCCTCATTTTCCTATTGGGCTACTTGGAAGATTGCACTGCATTAACGGACGTCTGTTTTGTTTGGTGTTTAGATGGATCCTGAGTATCGGGTGAAAAAATTCTTGGCTCTTCTGAGAGAAGAAGGAACGTAAGTACTTTTATTTTAAAGCATTCTTTAAAATTCTTTTCCCTGCTCAGAAACAAGTACCTCTTTGAGGGGAAACTACAGTGTAGTATATCTGATCTCATTGTTGGCCCCTCCTATATTTACAGATATATCAGATCAGTTCTCCTTACAGCTGTATGCCAGTTGTTTTGGGAGGGAGGAGGTCCTGAAGACTTTTTGAGAACCTGCATGCCTGAATTCTCTGCTTTTCTTAATTTACCTGTGACTTTAAAATTTAAATGAGATATTGAACCACAGTTTAGCTTTCTTTAGTTAAAGTAAATCAGAGGAGATTCTGCTAGAGTTAAAATCTGGAACTTTTATTTCTTGTATTTCTCCTGTCTGAGAGAAGGATGTCATACTCTTTCCCCTGTAGGTATCACAGGGAATAGTTGAGCCCAGTCTTGACAGTGGCATCTCCTAGAAAATGACTTTCTAATACATGTAGGGCAGTACCTGTGCTGGGGAAACTCACAACAGTATCTATCCTGGCTACATGTGAGTGGGTTCCAGTGTGTGCTTGATGCTTTTATACATGTGCATGCTTTCTTGATGGATTTGGCTTCTTTTGCAAGAGTTCCTTCCCTAGACTGAAGGTGGACCAAGTGCAAGATCAACAGCTGGAAAAGTGACCAACCTGGAGAATATACACTGGGATCTTTACTCTTCTATGTTCAACACACTGGACAAAGTGAAATGCTTCCCTGTTTCCAAGAACCCAATGTGGAATCTGCATGTTTAGTGCAATACGGTATCTTTATTCTTCGTCTTTAATATACTGATGTCATGTGGAAGTGTCTTCTAGAACACTGTGCTTCTGTCTCTGTGCAGGCGAGGCTGCGTTCTCATTTGATTTTAGCATGGGGGAAATGTCCTGTAAGTTTTGAAGCTAACGCTCACTTGTGTCCAGCATCCAGTTGCTATGATAGGAAAGAAATCCTGACTTCTAATAAAACCTGACAGTCTGTGGTGAAGGCATATTAAAGTACTACTCTGTCTTATCCTGATCTGATGAACGGTTTCTTGTTATGTCATCCTATGCTTCATTGAACATTGAGCCAGGCTGATAACCTGAAGACAGTGCCCACAATAATTCAGCTCCAGAAGGCCTAGATGCTAGTACCTGCTTTCTTTTATATCCAGGTATTTTGTGGCTCGATGAGAGACTGGCTAGTGGCATTAAGGACTGGAAGAAGGCAGGGAATTATGTTGATCAGAGTAAAGGACACTTCCAAATCCAGTATTTAAGGCATCAAAGCTTGTTGTTAATTCAACAACAGTTCTAGAGATGCTGATTCTAGCCTGAAAGCTCTTCATGAGTGCAATATAGATGGCAGCTTTGGTATTAGCCAGCCTCATTATGTCCCATTTTTTTGCCATGTTACCAAAGGTTGAAATTCCTCCTTAGAGATAGAGAGGAAGCCAAGCTCTGCAGATGCACGAGATATGTATTGCCATGTTTTTGCACTGAAATAAAGGAATGTATCAAACTTTGCTATGTGGTTGTTCCCCAATAATCACCTCGCATCAATGAGATGCTGTCGATGATGACTGCATGAGGCTACTCCCCTCTGGTTCTTTGGCTCCACATGTTTAGTAAGGTTCATGGAACATACCTCAATTTGGTGGGGCATGAAATCAAAGCCATTTATGAGCTCTTAGTCAGTGTAGCTTCCTAAACTTGACCAGACACGCTGCTAAGGGCTAGCAGCTTTACCCAAAGCAGTGTTCCCAGGGAAAGAGGGTGCTTCACATTCTTTCAGGCCCAAAGGTGAAGGTACTGTAGTCCTTAGTGCATACTTACAGCAGTCGGAATATTTTAGTCACTCCACTCTGGTTTCTTTTCCTTTGGCAGTGCTGTTGTATTGTGATGACATTGCGAGTCCCGGTGGTTATTATTCCCTCTCATTTTGTGTACGATCTTGTGAATTTATTTGTTCCTTTCTTTCCTCTGCTAGTCCTAGTGACAGCAGCACACATTAACTTATATTTTGGAGTAAATGATGTAAACCTTATTGTGTCTGTCCAGAACTATTGATGAATAAATACCTGGTTTAATTGCACATTCAATGGATTCAATAAAAAGCACAACTACTTGTGATGATCTGGGAGACATCTGTGTCTTTGGTGCTAGTCGATCAGAGGTGTATATATAGAGTGCTGATGTACGGCATGAAGATAGCAAAGCTATTCCCAGGCTGCTGAGAGCCAGAGGGATGCTCACCCTAAGCATGGATGGATTGAATATATCCCCAGCCTGGATAGCTTGACCACAGGTAGTCTTAAAGGAGTTGGCTGAGAAGACCTCTGGTCCAACCCATTCTGGAGTTTTCTGGACCTTGCAGTGCTGAGGAAGCCCCAAAGATGTACACGTGTGTATGTGTGTTTGTGAGTTAGGTGTATCACACTTGAAGAAGGCCATGTTGGAAAACCAGGGCAAACTGTTGGGTGTGACATCCCACCCATTCCGAACTATTCTGAGATCTCCACCCAAGAGGTTTCCTGCAGGTGGCAGAAGAGAATGACTCCTGGCAGCACCTTCCCACCACATTTTCTCCGTGACACACTGCCTGGGCAAGACTGGCTTTATAGTGAGAACTATATTGCTTTAAACAGTAAGGGCCAAATTCTTCATCCCATTCCTTACCCTGTTGCTGTTTTTTCCTGAAACTTCCAGAAATATAACTGTCTCTAAAATTGAGTTGTTAACCAAAGACAAATATATTTCAAAGTGTTGGGATGGGTTTGGGGGGGGGATGGAGTGTGGTGGAGAAAGGCTTGGGATGATGGGCAGATGTACAGATAGCTTCCACTGATAAAGCTGTTAAGTTCAGAACACTCCACAAGGCTGGGCTTTTTATTTGTCTGGTTTGTTAGCAGCACAGCACTGGTGCTCCTGTAACTTTGAAGGCATCACTGCTGCCATCGAGTAGGAGAAGGCACTGGCAGAAGCATGCTGTCTGCAGCGTGGTGCAGTGAAATGGAACTAGGCGTCATTCATGCACAAGCGGTGTGATGTTTCAGGCAGCACTCTGCAAGAAGGCAGATGTAATTGTTTTGTGTATAAATTAGGGATCAGTTTAGGAATATAGAATGATTTTTTTTTTTTTTCTTTTTTCTACACCCTTCAGATAGGTATATTTGAGGCCGGTGCTGTAGAAAATTGTGTGCACTTAAAAGCATCATTAATGCATGGGAGATGTTGCAGAAATGCCCACAAAATTATTCATGGACAAGAGAAGATGTTTTTATATGAGAAAATTTGGATGTCAGGCTGTCCAAACCATCAAAAGGTGATATGATGACAGCCTGCAAGTACCTTGGTGTGGGGAGAATATGAAGTCTAAAGTGTGTTTTAATCCCGTAATCTCGTGTTGCATGCACACTGTGAGATGGCACTCTATAAATAAAAATCTTAGCATTCAGGTGTGAGATCTCCTATATTTGCTAAATTTTACCATCATTGTCTTGCATTCACATGACTGTCACTGTGCATAAGTAGCTGGATGATGAACCACCACTCCTGTAGATGTTTTCCAGTAGGATTTAAAGTACCTTCAGAGGCAAACCACACAAGTGGGCAAGTGCATATTTTTGGTTTTTTTACCTTCTTTAATGACGTACCACAAAAAAATGCAAGTTGAAATATATTTTTCTCCAAATATATATATTTATATAATATATAATCTTAGTTAACTCAAGTATATACATTGTATAATAAATAATGCTTATAAAAAGAGAAATTTTCTGAATATAAAATAAAAAAAAATCGACCTCTACAACTTTATACAAAACTTTGGATAAAGCAGATTGATGGAAAAAGATCTTCCATTCAGTGCTAGAATACCTGGCTACAGTAAAATAATTACAAGGCAATAAATGTTCTATTTAATATTAAATACCTTTTCTTGATTAAAAAAAACAACCAAACAAACAAAAAAGGGATTTTGTTTAAAGTCAGGTACTTGGAGTCTTTCCAGACACAGAATTTAATATATACTTTTAAATAGAATGCATATCAGAAGACGGCTTATTTCTGAATTGGGGAGGTTTCTTAGAGCTCTCCTGTGATCTTTAATTTTAGAAAGCTAATGCTTCTCAGGCTGTGTGAATCCAGGAGCTCTTCATCGTGCTCTACAGAGGGACCAAGAATTTTGCTCTGATTCTCTCCAGCCACAGGTTTGAGTGACAGGGCCATGTTCTGTGCTCCTTATGAGGGGTCTTTCACCCATTTTATTGCTCTTTGCAGTCCTGTGTACTGCTCTTTCCCACGGGCAGAGAAGTGAGTGGAGTAGAAGACACAGCTTTAATGGTTTAGACATATTTCTACGTTAAATCACTGATGCATGAGAAGTGGTATTGGAACATGGTGATTGGTCCTCGTCGTCTGTGGAGAAGCCCACCAGGACAGAGATAATATTTATTTTTTTAATTGCAAGGGTCAATATGCCATGAAAATGTAAGCCCAAAAAGGGGGCATGTGGTCAAGGAGGGGCACGTGGCCTGGGGGGCAGGGAGGAATGCTGACTGTTCTGCACTGAGATGGGTCACGGGATGTGTGTGGCCACACCTGGGGCCCAAATCCCTGCTAATGGTCCAGAGCCTCTGTGCCTGACGTGGACCCTTCAGGAATGAGTTGCTGGTAACTCAAGAAATCCTATGGGAAGGCAAGGGTCTGCCTGGGATGGTGCTGTCAGATAAAGGTCTCCCATCCCCATCTGCCCTTGCCTCTCTTTTGCGGGATGAAGTGGTTTGAACAAGTCTGTCTGATGGGGGAAGGCTGACAAGAAGGCTTGGACAGAAATTTCTTCTTGCCATGGCTTCTGTCTCCCCGTCCATTACTGGTGCTCAGAGCTGGTGTAGCAGCTCCCCTGGCGGGTACCCTGTCCCCAGAGAGATGCTCTGAGCTCGCTCTGGGCTATAACATCATATCAGGGAACGCTTAGTAAATAGGTGCATCAACTGGGTTGATCTGCCTATATCTTTAAAAATCTCTCTTGGGCAGCTGCACAGCAAGGATGCTGCCGGAGCAGTGATGCATCCCCATGTACGAGGTGGCAGCCTCACCGTGTGCGCTCTGCTCTTACCCTGGGCCAAATGCCAGAGGATCAGCTCTGGGCTCTGCTTTCCTGCTGTCCTCCTCAGGGGGATTATAGGAGATGATCTGGGGCTGTGGGGAGTAGAGAGGGCAAAGGGGAGGTGAAAGGAGAGACTGGCTGTAAGGCTCTGGTCGTGTGCTCAGGTTTTTTTCTCCAATGTCATCTCCTTGGAGCAGGAAGGAAGGAGCCTGGCTGGTGTGGGGAGTTGGCCCCTTTCCTCCTCCTCGCCAAATCTGCTGAGACCAGGATGGCCATGCCAGCAGGCAGGGGAGCCTGTATTTGCTCAGCTTTCGCTGTCCACCTGAACCCCCCGTATTGGCATCTGCATGGGCCAGACCTCCGGAGGAGGACAGAGCTGGAAGGTGTGCGTGCTGTGTTAGCAGCACGCTGACTGGTGTGGCCGTGCCTCACCTGGACCTCTGTTGTCCCTGCTTCTCCCTAAGACAGTCTGTCCTGCCAAACAGCCTGAGAGAAGTCAGCAGATCAGTGATCTAACGTGTCTGCAGCGCCAGGTCTAGCCTTGGACCGCCTTGTGTGGGTGAGATGCCAAGAGCCTTCTCTGCAGCGCTGGTGCTGGCTGTGTGAGGGTGTCTGCCCTGACCAAGGGCGTTAGGATTTTTGTGTGCCATCCTCTGAAGCGTGAGGCCACCACGTGGGGGCTGATCACAGGGTTGATGGACCCTTTGGCCCTGCTCTGGAGCAACCTCCCATCAGTTGGAGACCTACCTACGTTTACTTGCAGGTGTGGACATCGTAGACGCGTATACACTCCTGGCAGCTCACGTAGCAGCACCAGTGGAAGATGCAGTGACACTTCTCCTTTCGTTTCTCAGTCCTGGTGTTGTGGCCACGACCGCAGCACAGCAGGTCGCAGCCGTCGATCCCGTGGGAGGTGACGTTGCATGTTCTGTCCCTCGTCCCAAAGGAGCCCGTCTCTGGGTTGGGCTCGCAAAAATTGGGGGAGTTCTCATAGTAGACCAGATCCCGCTCTGTTGGTGGCTTGAAAAGAGCATACTTGGCCCTAAGAGTTTCTACCCATCCCCGAGATTCTCGGTGCTTTTCAACCACCATCTCAGAGGCGCTGTCGTATTTATCCTTCAGGTAGTCACCAATTGCCCGGAAATCAGGCTGGGCCCACCAGCAGGTCTTGACTTCGCAGCTTCCGGAGAGACCGTGGCACTTGCACTTCAGGTGCATGTGATCCAGGATGGTCTGTCAGGGGGAGAGAAAACAAGGTGGTCAACAGCAGCTTATGATGTTCAGCATTTGCTTTCAATCACCTGCCTTTGCTACCTGGATTTAAAAGTCTGATCTGAGCTTGGTCTGGAAAGTGTAGGCTAGTTGTAAACGCTTGGGAGCTTTGGTGTGCGGCAGAAGCATCTCTAGAAGGAGACGTCGCACTAGAAGAGCATGACTGAGACAGGCATCTGCTCTAATCATTTATCCAATCCAATCCAATCTAATCTAATCAATCTAATCTAATCCCAAGGTCCGATCCTTTCAATGGGGTCCTCCCTGTCATGTGTGTGTGGACAATCAGAGCCCAGAGAATTTGAGGGTTGGAGGATGTCTCTGACACATGTGGATGTAGACTGATCCCCCTGTCCTAGCTTTGCTAACTACCCTTCATTTTATGCCCCAAGTCTGACAGTTTTCGCTAGAAAGTAAATGAAATTGTGAATCCAAGGACATGATGCTCTCTCTTCCCCAGAAACCTCTTCTGTGTGGAGCAAAATAATCACTGATTTTTGTTAAAATTACTAGAGTTTGGTTTGTTTTTTTTTTTTTACGGGAAGCTGTCAGTCATTAACACAAGTTAGAGATTCAAGCTTCTACCCTTCCACCTCTGCCTGCTCTGGTACTGAAAAGTGGTATCTAGTGTTTGCTTCAAGCACTGTTTGAAAGGTCTCGCCGTAACACGGTTAAAGTGCACTGGGTTTGCAAATGACCTAGAGCAGGCAGTAGCCCAGGTACCTGCTGACAGCAAGAATAGAATAGAATATTTCAGCTGGAAGGGACTGATGACCATTAGCTAGTCCAACAAATTGCTGGGTGGGACAATGCTACAACGGGGAGCATGCAGGAAGGAGTAGCTTGGGCGGAAAGTCCTCTTCACCGTTGACCTGGGGTCTTGGGTGGTTGAGTTGGGTTTCTATGCACTGCCTTGGGAGATGCTTGCGCTGGACTCAAGGCATGTTTTAGCTCTTCTTAACCCCCACCCATCTCTTTGGAGAGAGTGGAAATGCTGTGCCCTGGAAAATAATCCTAGAAATCTCCTGCCCAGGCATTATTATGGTCCCATTACATCAGGGGGAGCCAGATTGGGCCATCCATGCCCAAGGCATGGATGACCAGCTCTGGACCTGCTGGGCACTCACCGTCCTGCCGGCCTCGTTGTTGTGTCTGTTCATGGCTGAGCGGGCATCTGGCCGGTTCTCTCGGGCGTCTGCGAATTCCCGGGACACCAGCACACCGAAGTCGGCATCCTCGCTGCATCCCCCCCATTTCCAGCCATCTCCTGGAGGTCCTTTATGGTGGGAGTCACAGCCGCAGATTGTGGACGTGCCCTCAGCACAGGAGCGGGTGACAGCGAAAGCCACCCCTGCTGATGCGATGGCGTGGACAAAGGCAGACTCTCGTGTGGCTGGGAATAAACAGAGTCCATGGGATTATCAGTCAACATAACACTTTTGTTTTCCTTCCCAACCTCCTTCAGCATAATCTAAATCTCATTAAAAAGCAAAAAGTTATTTTATTAATTTTTTAATGAACGTTTTCTGAATCAGGTGCTGCTGGCATCGCCTTCTGAAGCATGCAGGCAGGTGGGAGAGAATTGTAATTCCAGCTCTGTGTATGACAAGTGCAGCATTTCGCCAGATACAACGGGTGCAGGATTTGATTCAGCACAGGTGCTGATGGGTGCACAAAACATCAGTAAGAGCTTGAGGGGCCTCAGAAGAGAGTTACTGGAGTAATTCCTGGTCTGGAAACCCAGAGAGGGGCTCCACGCCTGGAGTTAGTCCAAGGGGAGATGAAGAAGCTCATATACATGCTGAAATGGGGAAAGGTTTCAGATGATACAGGACAGACAATGGCAGAACAAAGCCTAAGAGCTAGTAATTACTATTAAATGTATCTAGACTAAACAACATGTGACTTTACAGCAATGGAATAAAACCAGCTGAGGGTGTGAAGATAACCTTGAGGTTGCTCATTAATTACTGAACAGTCCCAGAGGAAATCAAAGCAGACAAAACTCAAGCCTATTCTTTGACTCTGTAACTATTGACATGCTCCAGGTACACAGTTGCAGTGAATGAATTTCGGCAGGCCCAAAGTAGCAAAGCTGCAGGAAGTCCTGAAAGCATCGAATGCTGAAGAAGGGGTGAAATAAATTGCCCAGGATGCCTAGGTGGACTGGGAGCTAGCAACGGGAGTATGTGTGGATCCTCTGTGCTAAGAAAGAGAAAATGTTTCAGCAGAACAAAGATACCTGGGCAGGAGGTGGGGACAAACCAGAAAATCCACGTGAAGATGAAGGTGCAATAGGTTTGCTGAACTGGAGCATCTCTGTCCATCACCTCTTCCACTGGTGACCATGGCAGGGCGACTCTGAAGCCCTCCCCTTCCCTGGTCATTCTGTGGGGCCCTGACCTGGACTTCAGACAGCAGCAGCCAAAATGCACACGGGTATGGGGAAGCCACCAGAAGCCGTAAAGATGTTTACATTGGCTGGATGTTATAGCCAGCTGGGGCTGAGAAGGACAACAAGGCCAAGCAGGATGGGTGGGAAGCGCACCCCTGAGGTGGCAGCGTGGGTGGCTGTTCTGAATAGCACACCCAAAGCAGCAGCTGGTGTGGAGCCATCAAGACAGATTTTCTTGGCCTGCTACTACCAGAGGAAACTTCTGAGATATTAGAAGCACCAAATAACAATACTGTGAGAAGACCTAGAAGGCCTAAACCTAGCTTTAGAGGGTAAGACTTCTGGAGTCTTAGACTCTGTCCGTAAGTGGACAATACACTGTCAAATTGAAAGGGTATTTCCTGCATTATGTATCTTGGTATGGTAACTCTTCAGGAGGCCATTGAAGAAGTCGTGACATGCTCTGAACTGAGCTGGTCTTTTCACTGGTGGCTGATGGCTCTTCCACTGGTTTGAAAGCAGGACGATAGCTAACTTTGAATTTTCAACCCAGATTAAAGCCCAGCAAATTTATATCCTTTGTTCCTGTGCTCACATTGACTTTCATCTTCAAGTAGCTTTTAATGGCCCCTGTACATCATGGTGCTTGCAGAGAGCAAAACTTCCATTTTACTGTGCTCAAAGAGCCATATTTGTTAAGTCTTTCCATAAAATGTTGTCCATTACATTCATCGGCCTGGCTGCCCATCTCTGCATCTGCTCCCAGGTTTGATTCCTCTCTCTATAAGGGAGAACAGAAGCAAACGCTCCCTTCCAGCTGAGGACTGACTGGGGCTGAAGGAGAGCAAGTCCTACCACAGCTCAGAACAGCTCAGAGATTATCTCCTGCATTAGGACACAGACTGGCAAGTCCCCCGTGTGTTTCCCTGCTCAGCAGAGTGACACAAACTTTGGTCCCTGGACTTGGAGTCTGGGTTCTTGCAGTAGTGACCTGGCGGTTCAGCTACAGAGCTCTGCTCAGGATGTTTTTAAAGGTTTCTTGTTTGGGGTTTTTGTTTTTTTTTTGTTTTGTTTTTTTTTTTAATTTTTATATAAAGCAGGCAGTGTTGCACTATTTCTACTGATTTTGAAATCAACAGGAGTTTGACCGTTGACTTCAATAAGGCTGTACTAAATACAGACTTTCCCAAGCCCCCACAAAATAATATCTCAGTCTCAACTTTCTCCTTGGGAACATCTTTTGGTACAGAGCCTCTCTGGTATGCCAGAGTCTGCCTAAGTACAGCACCCTGGTGAATGACACTGGAGTGCTTTAACCCTATGTGGCATCTTATAAAGATGGAGACTTCGGGTCTGTAAATCCAGAGTAGATGTTGGAGTCAATCCAATCTCACGCCCAGTGTGCAGGAGACCAAGGAGGTTCTGAAGGCAGGTGGTCAGGGCTGCAGCGTCTGGGGTACCATTGCTGGTAGACGGTGCCCTGGGTGCGCTGCAGGAGGTGTTTCCAGCTGCCTCGTGGGTGTAGCTTGACCGAACGATCAGGACAGTCATCAATGGATGTGGGATGAAGCCAGAATTTTCAGCTGGCTCAGACCAGTGATGACCTTGGAGACAATCTCCTCCTTCCAGAGCAGAAGCCATGAACCATCCTCTCAGCTGCCCCATGCATCCCTCACCTTCTCTTGCCTCGTGCCCTGGGGATGTCTTTGCTGCACCAGGTCTTGCTCCTTGGCCTGCAGTCTTCTCTGTGGAGGTGGGGTCTAGCTTCTAAAAATCGGGCATCTCAAACTGAGCTAATTTCATCCCATGCAGGCAATCGAAAGAGGCAGCTCCTGGGTATGTGCCAGCTGCAGAAACGCACATCTCTCCTCTGCTGCAGCGTGGGGAACTCGGGTCTAGATGCCAAACGTGATCCTAAATGAGGGCTGCTCAACCCTGTCTTTGCCAGTGGGACCATGCTGTGATTTTAACTTTTTTTTAATTCAAACTCTTCCCTCCTTGCCCTTCTCACCTCCGATAGGCCAGCAGAGATCCAGCCTCTACCTACCGAGGTTTTCATTAGATATCTTTCCCCAATCACTTATAGTGGGACCACTGGGGGCTACGGGCCACCGGTTGAAGATCACTGCTCCTACTGGAGTGTTTCAGCCTGACAAAGGCTATTTGGGTGGCCTATGATCTAAAGCAGATCAGATTAGAGGAGCTAGCGAGCCCTTCTGGCCTCAGACCAGGACAGCTCGGGGGCAGAGGGGGAGGACACGAGCCACTCTCCTGCTGACGTGCCTTCACTTTCCACCCTGGGGGGGGGGGTGGTGAAAAAGCGATGGGCACGGGATGGAGAGTTGCTGCATGTTTTGTAAGTCTGTAAGTCCCTGTACAGAGCGCGGATGCTGGGATGGGACCCGAGCCGGGGCTGGTGCTGCCGCAGCCAGGCAGAGGCACGATGCGAAGTGCCCCGGGGAGCTGCACCCCGCTTGCAGCTGCCCTGCAGCACCCCCGACACCCCTGCGTCTGCCCGGCGAGCTCTCCGCACGATGCTGGGGCGGGGGGGGGAGTGAGCTGCAAACACAAACGCCTCGCCTTGAAATTCTCCCCTGGGTCTGGGCAAGGAGCCGGGAGAATTTCCCAGAGATGAAATGCGGGAGCAGCGTTCCCAGAACCAGGGGAGGGGCTGGCGAGGGAGGATTAGAGCCGTCTTGACAGTGCACCACTGCGACTGTCTCCCAGCCAGGCCCGTTACCTGCTGGGACACTCAATTTGCCATTGTTCCCGCGGTGTCACACTGTATTACCAGCATAATGCAGAATGTTTCCGCCGGCCAGCGTACCCACGGCACAGAGCACTGGCATTCCCCAGGAGCACCTCGTAGCAACGGGGCAATGTTCCCCTGTCCTGCCGTCACCCTCCAATCCCGCCAGCCCGGCTGGGAAATCCCTATTGATGGCGCTCCCCAGCCCCCCGCCACCGGATCAGAATGGCTAAAGGGCGTGTGAATGCTGCAGCAATTTGAAACGACTGCAGCGCTGGGATGGTATCGCTCGCCCTGCCTCACAGTAGGGGAGGAAGCTTAGCTCTTTCTCATCGGTATAAGCTTATTTTTCTCTCTCCCTCTCTCCTTTCCCTCCCCCTCCCTTTAAGCTGTTGAGTTTATATCAAGACGGCCCCTGATCCCACACACCCCTGTTTAGATGCAAATGACTGCAAGTGTCATGGCTGAGAAAAGCCATGGGTTATCTTGGTGCGGGTCTGCCTTTTCACAGCTCGTGTCAGGGGCTTAGCCGAACACACAAGGACCCCCAAAGGCAGCCCGGGCCCAGCTGCCTTTTCTGCACCTGGCCCCGCTGCCGTCACGCTCCTCGCAGCCATGCACGAGATGCTGCCCTGGCCGGCATCGCCGGCAAAAGGCTCGAGCCCAACCAGGGTTGAGGAGGACCTTTCTAGAGAATCGATGGCATCTTCCTGGAGAAGGCGAGTGAGCAAAGGGCAGCCGCGGTGCGAGGAGGCAGGGGAAGACCGTTTCCCCCGTCGCTCAAGATGTGGGGAAGTGTATGAGCTTGCTAAGGCTCCTGCCAAACTCAGTCCTGCAGATCCGGTCCTGCCTGCGGCTCAGAGACCTCTTCTCTGTCCCAGGAGTTGGTCTCCAGATGCCTGTGGGGCCTTCCTGCCTCGTGCACTCACTACCAGCTCTTTCTGGGCACTATGCTTTAACCAAAATCACGGACTTTATCACTAACCCAGAGAATGGCAGTTGCTCACCCTCCCAGAGCAGCAGCAAGTCACCTGGCTGTAGACTCAACCTTGGCTTTGGGGCAGGACTTGGCTGGAAGAGACATTGTCCTTTAATGAAAATGGACCTTATTTTAAAAAGAAAAGGGAGGGAGAAGAAAGAGGGGGGAAAGCAGGTTTTTCTTCCCTCCTTGTCCCAGACTGCACACCTGCAGTATAAATCATCTTGGGGAATTTGCTTGTAAAAACATGATCTTACCCCACATTCTGGGGTTGGTTTTTGGTTTTGTTTTTTTGTTTTTTTTTTCCATAGCCCAGGTTAGAAAAAAAGACATGCAAAAAAGAAAACTTGCAGGAAGATAATCAGTGGCCCTAGGAAACCAAAGCCTTGCCAGCTGCGGCTGCCACATATTTTATGGGAAAAACCTCATGAGTCTGAATTTCAAGTAGGGGACATGGGAGGAAATCAGGTTGGCCAAGGCAGAGCGTTAGCCAGGTTCAGTGTTCAGCAGCTCCCTAATGGGAGTGCTTTAGTCTCTCAGGGGTTTCTCTGTGCTGTATTTGCTGTTTATTGCTTTGCTGCGAATTTGAAGCCATGCAAGAGACTATGAAAGGAGAGATTAGAGTCATGCAGCGAGGCTGGAAAGAGAAGTGAGATGGGGATGTGATGGGAGGCTGTGGGAAGACCTGGGGGCAGGAATCCCTTGGGCTATTTCAGGGAGCGATGCCCTGTGCTCCCACACTGACACCAGTGCTTGAAGCCTGGATGATGTGCCCAGAAGGAGCAACCAAGAAAGACTTGAACACGTGTGCCACGAGAGGGTCTGCACAGCTGAACCACTGCAAATGGCTCCGTCGTTTTCCCACACTACATTGCTCTTCAGACTACACTCTCCTTGAATGGAAGTAACCGTGATTAACATTTTTGCAGCTCCTTTAAAAAAAAATTATCCTCAATTTCTTTTCAGGCTGTATTAGAAATGATTTTCCATGCTATGGTAGTGAGAACTACACCTTTGAAGTTTTTTTCCAAAATAGCTTCAATCTACCTAAGGGAGTAGTAGATGAGATTAACCTAAATGTTGCTCTTTGATACTTAGAGGTGATTTCATCCAGGTAGTTATCATAGCTTAAATACTGGCTATTTTGGGCTTAGCATTCAATGCCTGTTGGCCTAATACGCAGTGCAAACTGCAAGAGTGATTGTCATCTTAGTTTGAGTCTTGCTATTAATTTATGATTCTTAGTTTATGGGGTTACACCCCTGTGTGTCCTGGAAGTCAACAAGAAGGGAACACAGCAATAGCTGTCACAGGTGCTCAGGGCTCAGCCAGACGTAAAAATGCAGCTGGCGATGATTGCAGATCTCAGTGCCAGGTTATGGGCTGAAAACTCTTGATTTCTGTCGTTGCTGGATCTAAGGAAGATGGGACAACAGCTTGGGAGAAGGTAATGCTATGAAGGCACCAGAAACATCCAGCAATCCTATCCACAGCCCCCTCAGCAGTGATGAGCATTGTTGGTCCCCGGATTCATCACAGCTAATGAGATCTATCAGGGCAGGACAAAAGGCTTTTTATTGCCAACGTTATCCTTCCTTCAGCTGAGAAAGCAGTGGCTGAAAAGGTTATGTTTTTTTCTGTGACTACTCATGCTGCAAACTTTGGGAATCGCAAAGGCGTTCCTAGTGTTACTCATTGCTACATAGATGAAATGAGTCCCATCCCATCTGCGCTCATTAATTTTCAAGGCAGCAGTGAAAAGACATTAGCACATTTAAAAAATGTAAATAATAACCACAGTCAAATGGGTTGGACTTTGATGTATCGTTATTTGCAGATGATACTGTTTATTTTTATCTGTTCTACTTACAGGTTAGTGAGACACAAGAATAAATACGTTTTTCAAGCTAATTGCCTGGCAGTACTGTCTAGGAGACTATTGGTACATCACGGTTTGATCGGGAAAGCTGTATAACAAATGTGCTCAATAATTTTTCTCCATCTGTCAGAAGAGTTTCAGAGCTATGGGTGATATTTTACTTTGTCAGCTTGGAGTGCACGGAAATGTTGAGGCATGTCCACGCATGAGGTTTTGCTCTAGTCCCTGCAGCCGAAAGAATCTTAAAATATTCTTCATAAATTCAAAGTTCAGTTTGCTCATTACGGGAAGGAAGGTTCAAATCCAATTTTTAAATGCTTTCATGCTGACAGAAATGGTGGTGAGAGATTTTCAGTGCCTGAATACTATAACAGTTCCTTCAGAACGTGTTTAAAATTTTTATGATAGTTTTTATGATAATTTTTAAGAAAATTAAAACTTTCTGATCTTGTAAGTGCTGAAGTTTAGGACATGCTTTTATTAGACAGCAAGTTATAGTGTGGCAAGCCTTGATGACAAGTTATTTGATAGTAAATACAGCAGTTACCCCAAAATACATCCTGGCAAAACAGAGGGGAATTGAATCTCACGGTCCTTATTAGCACTCTAATATGACTTTACAATCCTGATTTCTGCAAAGAATCGCACTTTAACCCAAATGAGTCATTTTCACTGAAATATACTACTGATGTTTCAGGAAACTATGCCATTCTTGGAAGGTTGAAGCTTGAAAAAAATATCATGAACTGTTTATATGCAGAATATTATAGGTTTGTAAGATTCACCAGGAGATATGCACACTCCAGGAGACTATTGGGAAATAGTCTAATGTCCTGGCTTCCAACCCTAATTTCTCCAATTTCTTAAAGGTCGTACCATAAGATTCCCATTTCCAAAGCATCACTGGAAGAATAATTTCTTTTCAATAAGCACACTTCACTGGACTGCAGAGACTCAGTGTGTGTCAATACCAATGGAGCTAAGCTTCGGAAATGGTTTTGGTTGCATTTATGAAGCTGTGAAACCAAGACGTTATCTGCGGATGTCCCTTGTGCTAAACTCGGCATGGAGTCAACAAAAACCATGGGATGGGATGGAAAGAAGGGGAATTTTTTATCCACCATTGGTTCAGTTTCATGGGAATGCTTTTTAATCTAAGCATTCTTAGATTATCTTAGAAATCTTGGTTTTCTAGCTGGACATCTGAGACATGGGATAGGTTATCTGCCACCAAAGTACTCCAGCACCCTTCTTTCAGGCCATATTTGGCTGCAGGCTAGTGGTACAGGTGCCCAGCTGTCTTGGGGCTCAACATCTCGCTTTTCTCAGTGTAATGCCCAGGCTGTGACCTCGTTGGGAATCCCAAGTTTATCATGCCTCATCAATGCACTGCCAGTGTCCCTGATCCATGGCAGTGGGTCTAGAGAGGTGGCCTTTCAGGAGGAGGTGATGAAGAGGAGCAAGCGCATGTGTTTTGAGAGAGGAGAGGGAAAATACGTTTATTCTCCCTCTTTTTGTTCCCAGCCCTGACTGTTTTGGGCTCATCTGTGAAAAGATATGTTGAAATCCCAACTAAGCCTGATCAGGACCATGGATTTCAACCATGGCTTCTCACTGGCAGGGAAACTTCTGCCCACTGGCCTCCTGGGGTAGGCAGTGCATGCTTCAAAGGGCCTGCCTTGGCCCCACAACCCCTCTCCTTGGCTTTTCCCCTGGGTCTGCTGGACCCTGTTGTTTGGAAGCGCTGCGTGCCCTGGGCAGGGAGGATGGAGCCCACAATTCCAGAACGTGTGAGGATGCATGGGGCTAGACCTTCCTCTTCCTGTCCTTTATCCTACCTGGCCCTACTGAGAGCTCCTGGGACGGGAACAGACCCTTCCCTCATTATGCCTTTCAATGTAACACACCAAAAAACTTGGAAAAAAGAAATTGGAGAAATTAGGGTTTAAAGCTAGCACATCAGACTCTTTCCCCAATGTGTTCCCAGTAGGATATCCAAAAGCCAAGTGGAGATGTGACAGATCCACCCACCCTGGCAACCCCGTTCCCCCACAACCCCCCAGCTTTGCTGTTTACCTTTGTCCAGGACCGGCCCGAAGATGGCCAGGCTGTCGTCGATGGTGGTGCAGTTCCAGCGGCGGCCTCGGAACTGGTGCTGGCACTCCTGGATGCCCAGCTTCACCCCTTCAGCCACGCTGGGCATGATCTCAATGTAGTTGCGGCAGAAGCGGAGCTGCTTGGGGACGAGACCGGGGATGGAGCCGCAGAGGATGGGCTGGGACCCCAGGGAGCTGTACTGCTGACCTAGTGCAAGGGACCTGCAAGGGACAGAGGACAGCATGAGGGTCGGGAAACCAGCAGGCACTAATGGTCCTGCCCCCCCCCCCCCCCCCCCCGCCCCATCTCTAGGGGGAATTTGAAGAGCCAAGGTGAACCAATAGTTAAGGGAGACAAAGTGCTGAAAAACAGGGATTTCCTAAGAAAACAAGAGAGTTCCTACTGAATAGCACTGATGTGAAAAGGGCTTTTACACCTGAAGACGCCCTTGTCCTTTCTGGGCACAGAAGGAGGGACTCAGCTTTCTACATGGAGGCACCAAGAGCTGTTCAGTGTACTCCCAAGTATCTGAGACATCCCCATGGGGCTGGTGGATCTGACAAAGGACCTGCAAGGAGCTGTATCCAGGGAAGCAACGCCTGGAGGCTGGGGAATACCCTGGTGTGCTTCAGCTGTCAGAAGACACAGACATGAGAGCTTCTGAATTGTGGCCAAGGTGGGAAGTGTCCCATCCAATGCCAAGTTCATCAGCAGAGGGATTGCCATTTACTGGAGAGGGGCTGCTCTGGGGTCAGGCATGTCAATGCCATGCATCCCAGCCTGTCTTGACACCTGTGCAGGGGGTCCCAGCAGAGACTGAACCACAACAGTTCCACCCTGATGGACACCAGCCTCTAGCTGCAACTGTGAGTTGGGCAGATGTGCTGGTACATGGTGAAGGTGCTGGAGGGCAGATTTGAGAGGACCTTTTCCTACTGGTCCAACCACCTGCCAATTCCCCAGCATTAAATATGTGGGTCAAATTCCTTATTTGGCCAGAAATTGTCACTGAAGGGTGAAGACACATATTTGCTTAAAGAAGCACTGAGATACCTGCTATTACACACAAACAAGGATAGTCCTACAGCTACTGCCTTGCTTAGGATCCAGGCCATCCTGCAGTGTCACTCCAGAACATGTGGTCAAATCTGTGAATGAGCAGCATTCTCAGAACATACAATGTTCTGTAACAGAGTGGACATGATGAACTCAATTGCTTCCAGTCCAGAAACCTCACAGTGCAGATACTGACATAGGCAAATATTAAAGAGCTTTTTAGTATGTCCATATTTCTCTTATACCAGGGAGTCCACAATTGGACACAGGACTTAAGATGAAGTCTAACCAGTGCTGAGTAGAAGGGAAGGATCTCCTCTCTCTACCTGCTTGAATGCTTTTCCTTGTGCAGCCCTAATGGCTTTCTTTGCTGCAATGGCACATTGCTGCTTCATGTTCAAACTTTTGTACACCAGCACCCCCAGGTCTTTTTCTGTATGCTGCTTTGTAGCTGGTCGGCCACCACACCTTTATGGGTACATGGGGTTATTTCTCCCCAGGTCGCTTGGTTGAATTGCATGATGTTCCTGTCTGCCCATTGCCCATCCTTTAGAGGTCCCTTCAAATGGCAGCTCAACCATCTGGGGTAACAACCACTTCTCCCAGTTTTGTTGTGCTTTTCCCTAACCCACCTGCCCACACCTGAAGGTTGTGTGTAAGCTAATCAATCATTTTATAGTCCTTAGTTAATTCAGGTTGGGAGAGACCTCAGGAGGTCTTTAGTCCAACCTCCTGCTCAGAGAAGGTCCAGTTTCCAAGTTAGATTAGGTTTCTCAGGGCCTTGTCCTTCTACAATGTGAAAACGTCCAAGGTCAGAGATACCACCACTTTATGAGACTGGTGGTTGACTGTCCTTGTCCTGAACTGCTCATCCAGCCTGAAGTCTCAGGCTGGATGCTGAGCTGACAGTAGCTGGGTGAATTAATTGCACGGTACCTGCTCAGGAGAGACGTCTCTGCTGAAGACACTGAACTAGAAGACCTGACTCCCATGCTGGCTGGGAAGTGCATGCCTCTAATCCCTGCCCCAGTGCTGTCTTCTGCCACAGCTCCCCGCTCAACCGTCTCTCAGCCCTGTTCCTTCTGCACCTCTCTGCCCACCTACCCAGCTATGGACCATAGCACTTCATGCAATGTTTTGACTCTATCATATCTTCCACACCGTTCGATGGGACACGCAGAAAAGTGGCAACCAGACGTAGCTGGGAGGCAACACAGCACAACAGGCAGCACAGTAGGCCTGGTTCCCAGAGCTGCTTTGCGCTTCCAGCTCCCACCAAGTGCAATCTGATGGGGGGGGGAGCTCAGAACTGCTGGGAAGACTGGTCAGCTCCAAGCAACAGTTGTGAACAACCTTAACTTCATTCTCCATCCAGCGAGGCCAGTAATGTTGTGAACAGGCAGGAGAGCATGTTGCATTTCTCCAGACACCCACTTTCGCAGACAGACTCCAGTCTCAAGGGGGTGGCATGCTGCAAGATGCTTTCTCCTGCCTGGGTTTGCACGGTGGTGGAAGTGAAGTTCATGTTCAGTGTCAGAGTTTACAAGGATGTGCCTGCAGCAGCAGTTTCTGACAGCAGTGGTGGTGGAGGGTTGGTATGGTGTGCTGGCTGTAAGCTCCACACCATGTCATGCATGCAGATTAAGTCTGCTGTAGCTCACTGGTGTAAAACCTGGCCCAATTTTTTTATCTGGATTATCAGTTTGGTCCCTCAGGGACCCTGCCAAAAGCAGCAGTGGCATCGAGGGAGCTGGGACTTCCTACGAAGTTCTGGGGAACTCCTGGGAGGACCCATCCTCCCATTTGTTGCATTAAAGGGTAAAGAAGTTTGGCAGAAAATAAATCCCTTTGTGCTCCAGCTTGTCCTCAGATATCAGAGGGGCTGGGGGTGGTTAGGCTTAGATTCTGAGCGATGCCCGATTCGACGCTATAAGTCCGGTCACATTCAATATATTGAACTACCTCGATCGTGGATGCACCAATAGCACAATGTACTTTCAGTCTAGTTGCATTCAATGAACTAACAGGGCCAGACTTAAAAAGTTTGGTCGCATTCAATGAGAACTCTCACGGCTAGATCAATGAACAGTACAATTTATTAAAGCAACAGCAGTGCAGATTCTTTTAGGTTGCTGGTGATAAATACACTGTCTGCAAAGCACATGCAAGTACCAAGAATATGAATAATACAGCTGACTACAAACACGTTAAATCATGGAGTAACTCTATAGAGATTTCTAAGTTTCCTGAGAAAGCACTCGCTATAACGGAGGGTTTGAATCTTACCCAGTAGGTGTCCCTATTGGGGGGGGGGAAGAGATGTTCAGCCTGTCGACTGATCCCAGAAGTCAGCGATGTCCTCCTGACTTGTCTATGGTGGTGTCTTCCCAAACATTCCTCCTCTCTTAAGCCATTTTATACTATTTTCTTATTTTTAGGTGGAGCTTGAGTGATTCTAGTCATACATACCTTTATTGTGATTGGTGTAACATCTCCTTGCTTAACTTTTAAAGCTAGAGAAATTCAGAGCGCATGCTCAGTAAGGGGAGGTCACACCTTGAAGGTGAGTAGCCTTTGGGATGGAGGTGTGTTTTGGTATTATAATGAGATTATAATAAGCAAAGTTCACCCAGAGGACATGATTTTGCGTGACACTACTCCAGAACTGGGCACTTATTATATAAATCAGACGTAAGGCAATAGCGTTGACAGAACCTCATTGTTTCACCTCCTTGCTACGATGGATTCAATGCAGGGACCTTCCATTCTTGTTTGAGTTCCCCATCCCTGCGGTGATCTCACAGAGCCTGGCCATGGTGTCTCCACTCCGCTCTGCCCTCCGTGTTGTTTCTCAGAGTCAGCACACCAAGCTCCCCTGGTGTTGCTAACATCTAAGGTTGCAGGTTATGTTGCTTAGGGAATTATTATGGAACAGGTTCCTTGCATATCCACTGCATTCCACCCTGGAGGTTCACCTTCCCTTAAGAGGTGGGCATATCAATAAGTCATCAATAAGTCACCTCCAGCAATTACTCCACACCATTCAACCACAGACTTGGTCAAATCCCTTTTTTAAAGTCCTGAGCCATCTCATGACAGACTTCCCTCCCTGGAAGGCCTGACCAGAGATATGCAGTTAGTTTTGGTCCACCTGTTTTGAGGTTGGAGTTGTGATCTGTTGTGTGAGAGGCCCCTGTGGAGGGTGAAGGCTGCTCTTGGTTGCACGTGGTCACTCACCCAGCTAGTGAAGTTGCTTACCCACATACAGGAATCCATCTGCTTTTGATGACCTATTGCAAGCTTTTCCACCTTTTCCTTTTTTTCCTCTTTTGCAAGGTCTCCATCATTCCTAAGTATCTTCTCTTAATTTTCCATGTTGATGATTACTGAGAACACCTTCTCTCCAGTCATCACCTAATTTTCATTTTTGTTCTCATGTCAATGAACTCGTGATTTCCCCACTGTTGATCTTTCTTAGGCAGATATAAAAAATCTCATTCCTCTTGGCCCATCATCCCCATGTCCCCAGAAGTCCTGGGAAGGCACACGGGTCAGGCCGCTGTGGCCGACATGCTGCAGCTCTGCTCTGACCTCCTGGGTCCCATGGACTGATGATTTCTCTATATAGTGGCTGAGATGTGAAGATAAAACAAAACCTATTTGAAATCCAGACCTGAGATCCCAGGGGCACATCTTGGCTCTGTGTGGCTCTAACACAGAAATCACAAGAGCTTGTGGGGAGGAAGCAAATACATTAGGAAAGAGTATCACAGGGAGAATTTGGGATAGATGGAGGACATGGACAATTTTTAAAGCACAAACCACAATTCCAAGGCTGGCAACTGCAGGACCGACAGACCCCACACTTCCCTGTCTTTCTTTCAGTGCTAGCATCCTTTCTTGCTGCCTGAGCCTATGTTTCTCTAGCTCCCATCACATCACAGGGAAATAGCTTTTTCGTACCCCTGCTCCACTGCCCCCGGCTTTACCTGCAGAAGATGACAGATGCATTTTTCCAGCATCAACTCGCAACCCAGACGTTTTGCACGCTCAAGGGCAGAAGCCAGAAAAGCCAGACAGCTCTGCTTGGCTGGGAGACTCCCTTTCATTGCTGTGTGTACAAGTGTGAGCGGACAGATGTGCACATAAAGGTAGGCTTTTGTGTGTGTGTGTGAGTGCAGTGCACAACACAAGGAGCATGAGTGCCTATGGCAAACACATGGGAAATCCCTTTTCTCTTTCTCTGCTTAATCCCTTAAATCTCTCAGGAGTCCCGACACTGTCTGTCAGGCCAGTGACTCCTTTTGTTCCCATCTGATAGTGCTAGACATAGCAAAGCCATGGATCCAGCAGTCTCAAGTTGACTCTCTGTGGTTCCCATTGGTCTGGGACAGGTTTTTGAAGCTCTGGGAGTAAATGGTCATGTGCAGATCCTCTTTCTGCAATTACCAGCGGGTGCATCCTTGAAGAGGTGACTCATGTCTTTGCATTGCCTCAGCATAGAAGATACTGTGCCCACCCTCTCAACTTCATCTGTCCTACAGACATGGTCAGCAAACTCATCTTCTGTTTGGGCCACTGGTTGGAGAGACACATGGTATCAAAAGAGATTAGACCTAGTAATATTTGAAAGTAGCACAATTTGGCCAGATTAGAACTGTCCCAAGACATAAGAAAAGGAGTTTTTAGGATGAACACTAAGAAAGGTTTGCTGCCAGTGAGAGCAAAAGGGGCTAGGACATTTCTTCTTTCCTCTGTACAGGAGACTGGAAGCTGCATGGCTCAGAGCACCCAGGACTGGACTGCACAGTGTGCCACAGCCTGCCCATCCGAGCTGGGTTTTACCAGCCAGAGACAAAGCTTGGTGAGCCACTCCTGTGGAGCTGGGGGATTGAAAACTTGGCTGGGGGTAATGCCCTGCTTGGCTGCTGTCCGGCAAGAAAGCAGCTTCTTGTAAAGAGGTTTGTCCATCCTCTGTTGTGTGTGTGCCGGGCACGGTGAGGGCTGACCCAAAGGATTTGCTCACATGTATTTCACATTCCAGTTTCATGACAAAAAAAAAAAAAAAGGAAAGTGAAGTACCAGGAGGGGACCAACTTCCTGGGAAACAATCTGTTGTGGTCACCCCTTTCTCTTTCTTCTGCAATCCCATAAACCTGTTGCCATCTTTAATGAGTCCTCAGAGCCCAGCTGGATGGACAGGAAAGTGGTTTTTTTCCTGTCTCAGCCCTGGAAAATATTGACATTTGTGTGAGGAGTGTACTACAACCTCCAATGAGCTCCAAAGTGGGGCAGCACCTGTGCTTGCTGTGACTGCCTGAGGTCAGTGTTGCAGCTTTTTACTTGAAATGCAGGGAGAAAATTTCTGGGATGTGCTGCTAAGGGAGTGTTTTCTAGCTCTAAACTCAGCAGCTGAAAGCACATGAATCTAAAGAGCAATTTTTCTTTTTTCCCCACTATATCAAGGACACCACTGGCCCTGTGACCAGCTGGCCTTGAAAGCTCTGGGCTGTAGACCTGCGTGTCTCCAAGGGTGCACATTGTGCCATGGAGCTGGAGACTCCCTGCATTGCAACTCTTCCTTGCCCCTCCTGAGAGATCTCCCACGTAAATGTAGACATGCTATAGGGGTCCCGTACCCCACTGTGCCATTTCCCTTGCCAAAATTGTTAGAAAGAGCTTATATTTTCATCCCTGGAGCCCCCAGCACACCTGGAGATCCATGCAGAAATACATGGCTGTGAGCATTACACAGAGGATGCTGCTGGTCGCGGTGACTGTGGTGCTGGCGGGAGGTCACAGCAGCTGCTGTGCCTATGGGACATGTAGGTTAGTAAGTAGCATGTGCTCATGCACTCAGAATTCCTTTGGCTCCCTCCTGCCCTGGAGCCGGAGCAGACCTGTGCAAAGAGCCAGCTCCCTTCAGGGCTCTGCCACGTGAGTGCTGGGGGGCCACGACACCGGCATCTTCTCCTTTGTCTCAGCATCAATTAAATAACAACTACTCTTCCTAAATGCCATGAGAGCCACAGCTAGCAACACCCACTGAGGGCTCCGAGGACCAGGTAGAAATAAGGCTCTTGTAAACCACGATATTTCCTCCCACAGCAGCTCAGGTCACTGCAGCATAATGTTACAAGAAGGCAAATGTCTGTCCTGCTTATACCCTCTGACGTCTTGTTGATGTCCCATATCAATCCCTGCAATTCTTCTAAAGCACTGGGAAAACTATCAATCAGCAGGAGAAAACCAGGTCACAGTTCAGATCTTGTTTGCCACCCGCTGTCTTGGAGAAAAACTTTCTCTGCCTGGAGGGTTTTTTATTGTACTATTTTTAGACATATTTGGCATTTTCCAGTTCTGGGCCATGTTCTGCTTAAAATGGACAATTGTTCGTGCTGGCATCCCACTGTTCTACGGTGCTGAGTGGCCCAGGGATGACACACTCAAATGCACATTCGGAGCCAGGAGTTTTCATGCTGGATCTTTATTTAGTGCTGTATGAGCCTTTCCCAGCTCCCAACAATTTTGCCCTTTTCCTCTTCCTCTCAGAGGCACCATCACACACTTACTTTTCAGATAGGTAAAGGGCTGTGCAAAGTCACTGCAAGCAGAGGTGCGTGATGAATACAAACCTTCCAGGAGAGCCAGACCCTGTTTGTTTTGTTATGGTACATTTTGCACTGTCTAGCTCAGCCTGATGCAATGCTCAAAGTGTTTTTACCAAGTGGCAGATGTTCATTTTAAGCTCAGAGATCATGAATCTCACCATAGCTTTGACAGAGATGTCCTTACACGCAAACAAGTGCCTCCAGCTGCTAACTCTGTTCTGCTGTCTGACCTTTGAGGGGGTATTATATCTGGTATAATATTCATATCTTTTAATTCTTGTAATTTGCTGACTGCAGCCCTTTGTGAACAGGGTAAGACACAAATTTTTGGGTTTGTCTGAAGATCAAGAGCAGCAAGAGGGAAATTTTTGCAAGTCAAAGCATGCAATATATATGCATATATGAGCTTGAGAAATGCCAGGTCTTGACTGAATATGGAGAACAGACAAAAAGATGACAGAATTCAAATAAGGAACATCGCACTTTACCAGGGAACTGGATAGCTTTAATGAATCCCATGCCTTTGCTCATAAATCACCCACTATTTAATCTCTACTGAATGTGTCTTGAGTTTCGAGCTTTTCTCTAGAGTGGGTGCTTGTGTCCCCGGTATAAGATATCGCTGTTACTACAGACTCTCCACCAAACTTTGCAATCATTTGTGGGTTCTGCAAAACAGACACGAACTTCATTTTTTAAAAAAAGAGGTTCAACTGCCTAAGCATTAGAGGCTGATCCCCCAAACAAGGGCGAGTCCCATGGTTATGAGCGTGGATGTAGCTTTTTTCTGTATTACTGCCCTGGAAAGTCTCTGTAGACTTTACACACCAGTGTGATGTGACCTCTTGAACAAGAGAGCTTTTTTCCTAGTTGGGGTGTTTGAAAATTAAAGAGCATGTATGAATTGCATGATCTGCACAAAATCCAGCAGCCCACAAGGTCAGATTCAGTCCATTAAGATTCTCCCTTAATTTAGTCACACCTAAGGGCTAGAAACCTTTCTAAAACCTTCACAAAGTTGAAAGTTCACCTAGATCACTCCCAAACCTGTGGCTGCTTAGAAATAGGTTAAGCATCCCTCTGAGAGCTCTCCCAGAGGGACAGCTCAGGGTATTTCAATTCATCTAGGTCCTGGGTGATTTTTATTTATTGTCCATGCAACCCAGTGATGCCTCCCTCTATGAGCTGTGTCCTACCTACAGCTGCAGAGCCTTTTTCCAGCAACCTTTTCTATGAGGGATTAATCCTTCCTCCAAGCACCTCAGGACAGAAGATGCTCCCAGTGGTGGGGCAGTGCCCAATGGGAGGATCTTGCAAAGACCAGGGGTGGCCAGCCTGTGTTGTTCAGGGGCACATAGTACCAGCTGGTTAGAAATTTGGCAACCTGCTCCATTTGCAGAGAAATGTTGATTATTTCCAGAAGGAAACAAGGAGAAAGTACTTAATGAAATGATCCTCTGATCAGTGTGTGAGGGTTGGACAGCATGTACCCTACCTATAATCCCAGATAAAGGGAGACGTGCCATTAATGCATGTGCTTTTATTTTGAGATATCAGAATGATGATTTCTCAGGTATTGCTAAAAAATGAATGCTACAAAGAAACGCTAAAGAGAAGACGGCTTAGGGTCTGAGGAATTAGAGGGAGGGGCTAGTGTTTTATTTTAGCCTCAAATCAACACTGATGTTGAAGTAGCTATTGAAACACATCCCATGATAATCTCATTTCCCTATGATGAATCACTAAACTGTACTGCAGGTAAGGAGGCAGCAAAGCTCAATAAAGCCATTCTTACTGATGATGGTGCACCACCAAAGTAACACCTGGCAATGGGCACTGGTTTAGGGGCCTCTCAAAGTTGGGTAAAGTATGAATATTTCACTCAAGAAGGAATTGCAAGGCTTCTGGCAGCTCACTGTGGATCCTGCTGTGTGCATCATGTGAGCAAGTTGGTGCTGAAGTCTGCAGCAGCTGATCCACTCTGCATTCGCTCCTGGGCTTGCTGTGAGCAGGTTTCCATCCTCCCCATCAACTGTGTTGTTTGGAAACTGTGTCAAAAGAATGAAACATCTTCTGCAAGAGGTGGAGAGATTGGGTCCTGCTAAGTATGAAGAACTGTCAAATCACAGAGAGGCACCAGTGAAGTGGTGACTGTCATCTGCTGGTGTTAGGTTCAATGGGAAACTGAAGTTGGGAAAGCCTGGGCTGCAGGACACCAGCTCAAGACCCTGGAATCTGCTGACAGAGACAGAGGAGGGCAAACAAACTCTTCAATCTGGTCTGGGTCCTAGGAGCTACTAGCACTTCTTGGGAAGTGAAGCAGTGCATAATGGATGTGAAAGAGTGGTTGTAAACAACACTTGTATCACAAAAATTGCCTCAAGGTCACCTGAGATTGGCAGTTCAAGCAGACAAGAAAAGAACAGGACCGGGCAGGCAGCAGCCTCTGAAGAGAGATGGAGCATGCAATTCCTCTGACCAGAGGTAGGGGTCTGCCTGGATGAAGGGGGCTGAATACCAGACTCGACTGCAAACATGTAAGGTTTGGCAAGGCAGATTGCCTTGCCCTCCCGAGCTGGTGGATTTACAGCTGCCAGCAGTGGTCGTGTGGCCATCTGGAAAGTCCTCGCTAAATTGTCTCCTCTTCAAATCTGTTAGAAAAAGGGAGGAGTGAGGTCCTCCCAAAGGCCCTCCATTGACCACTCAAAGTTGAATGGGTGATCTCAGCCCCACGGCTTCGTTACTGATGGCAATGCCAGGGCTGGCCAGACCAGCCTCCCAGGAGCAGAGAGGCCAATTTCTTCTGAGGTCCCTGAGTTGGGGGTCCCCAGCCAGTGTCCTAAGGGCTCAACAAGCCTTGTCCCAAATTATTGCTAATTGGACATTGAGGCAGGGTGGTGAGTCTGGCAGAGACACCGCAGCAGGAAAATGAAGTGCCAGTGAGTGGATGGATGGCAGAGAAGGCAAGAAGAGGCTCGCCCTATAGACAGACTGGCAGGGGCCGGATTACTTTAAGCTCTGAGCGTTTAATCCCAGGGAGACATGAATGGGAAGGAGGTTAATGGGTGCAGTGATATGGCAAAAAGGGAAAGCCAGAGAAGGAAAAAGCCAGGGTGAGGCTCAAGGAAGCATCAAGGTGAGTGTTGGAGGGAGGTAGCTGGGGAAGAGCTTGCACTGCTCAGTCCAGGTGGGTGTCTGGGAGTGTTTATACTCAGGACAATATTAGCCATAATTTTATGTATTTCTCATTCTGTGATTTCAGCCATTAAAAAATTACCAAAACGCTCCTAGTAACAACAGAGCATCCCTCCTAAAAAGGACCATCCTGTTTGTGTTTTATCTTCTTCCTCCACCCTAAAAAAAAGTCACTATTGTCAGTGCGATGTAGTTTCCCTTATTCCCTTTATAAAGTGCATCCATATTCTGCAGGTTTAATGAAGCTTAGGGGCATATAGGGGGGCAGGGGAGATGCATCACTCAAAAACCAAGGATCCATTCAGGGCTTATATCATGAGATGGTTTCTTAGCTGAAAGTTGGAGTTACACACAGATGGCGTGGTCAGTTTTTTCACTGTCTAAACCCCAAATGTGTTTTCTTCAATCTCCCACTAACCTACTATCCTGGTTTCAGCTGGGATAAAGTTAATTGTCTTCCTAGTAGCTGGTACAGTGCTATGTTTTTGAATTTGGAAGTGAGTGAGTGGCTGCATGGTGCTTAGTTGCTGGCTGGGGTTAAACGACACCTGCCAAATAATCTGTGTCATGTTTACCATCTCAAATGCCTGAATTTTGCAGATAATGTCCACTACTACTCACATGGTAGGAGTGCGCTAATCCCCAAATTCTGTCTGCTGGACTGATTCTCACAGGCAGTCACATGGTGCTCGCACCAGTACCAGGCTGAACCCACATGTGTTGAGCAGCCACAGGATCCTCTTCCACTGAGATAAGTACATGGCACATGAGAGGTGCCTGGCTGAATCCCACCTCTGCCAAGGAGATGCAAACTTGGTGTCTGAGGGTGATGTCCCAGTGGTGGAACAGTAATTCTGGGGCAGGGCTATCTCCTGAAGTTGCTTCCAAGCATGCAGGCTTTGGGAACCAGGTGTTTTCCCCACTGAAGACTGGTCTGCTCTACCTATGAAGTTAAGACTTTTGTTCACACTCATGTTCCTTCTCTCAGGCTAAGGAGCCATCTTCCATAGGAAGAACTGACTTACTGCCACTCCATAATTTCCATCTAGGTCACCTCCAAATCTGGGACCTGACCCTTGGTGAGCACTGGCCTATGTGACTCCTGGATATGATGAACCAGCCCCCTTGGGTCTAGCGTCAACAAAATGTCTTGTAGGAAGCCCTGTGCTCTGAAACTGCTGAAACAGGCACAGAGAGAATTCACTGACCTCCTTGATGCACAGCACCCCAGGGAGCCCCGCTATGGTAGGTACAGGAGGAGGCAATGGCCTGCAATCAATCTGAGCAGGTGCAGAGAGTGGTTGAGCTCTTGCTCAAAGACTCAGGGAGTTTTGGGGTTGAGAAGAAGAGCAAATGTAGAAAAAAAGATGAAGGTGTCCAGCTGCAAAGGGTGTCTTCGTCACTGTGGTGAAAATTACTTAGCTCTTCTAGGATTAAAACCCTCACATTTACTGCTGTTTCTGATCCCACAACCATTCCTGATCCACAGGTCTCCAAAACCATCAGTTTTCCATGCTAATGTGATGCTGCCCAAGAAGACTGTGTTACCCTCCACCTGGCTGTGTTGAGCAATGCTCAGTGTAGCTTCTCCAGCATATAACCAACAAGATCTTCCCTGCTCCACCGAGCCCTAACCTTGCACCACTAAAAAGTTTTTTAAACTCTTGATGAAACGATGTGAATTTTTGGGGGGGCCATTTTTTTTCCTAGTATAAGGTTCACTCATAGTTCCTAATGGTGAAATGACTGAACATGCCTAATTTGAACCCAAATCAGTGGTTGCTCTCAACATCAACAAGGCAAACCACTTACTGGGCTATGTCAGTGTGGGGTCAGCACAAGGGAAGTTATTGTCCGCTCTTCTTGGTGTTCGTGACACCAGATTGGGAACTCTGCATCCAGTTTTAGGTCCACTAGTGAACAAGGATGTAGAGAAAGTGGACAGTGTCCAAGGGATGTGACCATGATGGTCAGTTTGAGAGGCTGTGGTGTGCCAGGAGAGGTGGAGGGAGCTGGGCTGGTTTAGTATGCAGGAAAGGAGGCTGAGGGGTGTCTAACAACAGCCTACAACGACTTGTGGGGCAGTTGCAAATGTGATGGAGCCAAACTCTTCCCAGTGGTACCAGATGATATAACAAGAGGCAACAACTAGAAGTGGAGCTTGGAAGTTTAGGTTGTGCATTAGGAAAAATTCCCTTTCCAGGTGCCCAGCAAAGTGGGGCGGTCTCCATCCATGGGATTTTGTGGGGTTCGGCTGGACAAAGCCCCTGCTGCCCTGGGATGGTGCTGGGGATGGCTCAGCTCCAGAGGAGGTTGGACTATAGACCCGTAAGGGTCCCTTCCCACCAGCACTGCTGTGACTTGGCATAACAGGCTCTGATTTTGGGGCAGAAGGGGAAGCATGCATCCCCTTGGTGGCATGACTGTCATCTCTGGCAGTCATGCAGGAGTATTATGGCAGAGGCTGCGTGAGGAGGACAGGGCACAACCTGGGACTGAGAATGAGGATGATGGGAGAACACAGCTCCTGGGAGAATGGTGAAAGCTGCAGATGCCTGTACCTCAACAGCTATACAGACACAAGCTGATGAATAACTCTAAAATAATTACAGCATGATTGTGCTTTGGGTCAGCATTTCAGTGATACCTGCCTGTTCCTTGTGTTTGCTGCCAAGGCAAACTAACAGACTGCATTTTGACAAGGGGAAAACAACCTCAGGTTTACACATGCTGGTTGGATGCAGCAAATTCACGCACTAGCCTATTTGCAGAGACTTGTTCATATCTCGTGCTCTCTGATGGGCTGGAGATGGCAACCATCATCTGCGAGAAGCATCCTTCTTCAGACAGGACCATGGAAAATTAACATCCAGCTCTGAAATATGCAGGATGCTGCAATTAACCTGAGTGTGGCTGAATTTCAGTGATGCCATTTGTGTGCTGCTTGGTTTGCCTGGCAGAGACGGTGAGGTCTGTGGGCCCTGGGAGGGATCGGTGCCTTGCAGGGATTGCTACCAGGAGAGTTTAAGTTCTTTGATGTGAAAGACTTTAGGGAAATGCAAATATTGCCAGTACAAACAGGTCCAGACTAAGACCAGAAGTGGCTTTGGCAGGTGAAGGTTCATCTGGGTGATGAGATGGTTGCAAGGGCCAGGACATGTTGGATGCTGTTATCCAGTGTCAGAGTTTCAGAAAACATTGATTTCTTTAGCTTTCCTCCTAACCTGAGTATGGCTGACACTGAATTGACGGGACCTCCTGTCCTCCCTGTCACTGGGATCAGGTTCACTTCTCCACTTTAAACTCCAGGTGGCTGTTCACTTCTCCACTTCAAACTCCAGACTTCCTGGGTAACTGGTGGAGAATAGCAGGCACTGATGGGGCACAGTTAATCCAGTCCATGAAGAGTTACTGTAGAGGAAAGGTATCACACTCCAGAAAAGCTCCACTGACTCCACAGAGAATTAGGGAAGGACTTCTCAAATTAGGTCAGATGAACCTGCCCTTGAGTCCTGGATAGTGCAATGCACATGGGCTTTACTGGGTGAAGGCCAACTACAGAGAAGAATGACCAAGGGCAGACCTCCAAGGTCTGACAAAGGGCAGAAGGTTCGCGGTGAGATTTTCTGCAATATGAACTGAATTCAATCTGGTTGTTTTATTCCATTTTTTTCCTTATCTCCTATTGTCCTATAGGCATGGCATGAGCTGCATTCCTATGTATGAGGTTGCCACCCATCACCCACATCCCTGCATCTATTCTGCCACTATTTTGCACAGTTTTTACAGTACAGGTTGCATCTGGGCTGCAATAAAATAAAATAGCATGTCTCGCCTGCCCTCCCTACACAAGACCCAGGTGTTCCCCCTGCCACTGACTCTAGTTTTGGTTTTGCTGAGTTAGTGTTCTGACGATTTAGCAAGTCAAATTGTTTTTGGCTTTGATCAAAAGAGATGCCAGACCTGACACAACTGAATGGGTGGGGGAGTGCTTGGCAGGGAGGACCAGGTGCTGGCAAAGGGAAGAGAGATGGAGGTCTGTCCCCTTCTGAGAGGGGTGGATTGTTAGACTGACTTTGCTGTATCGATCAGGTACCTTCTCTCTAGCTGGAAATCAGCTGATTTTGGCTGACGAAATGTAAAACCCCTAAAGGACACCTAAGCTGAACTTCAGTATTCATCTCTCAGGTGCTGCGATTGTCTTTGGAACATGGAAAGCTCAGGAATACCTATTGAAAAGGAAAAAGATAGTGGAGGATGCCAAAGACAAAAGTTCTTCAAGAATGATCTTATTGGTGGTCACCACCTGGCTGTGACTGCCCAGCTGCCTTCTGTGGCGCTCCGCTTTCCCCTGGCCATGACAATACCTCTCTTCTTCCCCAGTACCAAGGCAGGAGGTAGGATGAACTGGGATAGGAAGTGGCCAGCTCCAATATGAGTCGCGAGCCAGAAACAGGCTCTAAGGCATCGTGACACCCTGGCACTGACCAAACCCGTGGGCAGCAGCCCAGGGACACTGCTGATACAGCTGGTGCCTGGCTTGCAGCTTTCACAAAAGGACACCCTTTTGGATATGTCTGTTGGTATAAAAGCATCTATGCAAGACTGCAGTGTAAATGTACTATTGGGGCACGTCAAAGCCTGATCACAAATGTGACTTCTCTAACAGCAGACGGCTCACGTAACAGCCGTGCAGCACTTTAATGAAGCTCGTGTAGGCTGTGAGTCGTAGCCATCTACAATGGTATCTCCATGAGAATGCAACCATCTCCTTTGACATTCAGCAAAGTTAAATAAGACATCCAAGGGGAAAGAGGACAGTGTCATGTTTATGAAATTGGATTACTCAGCTCCCAGGCTCTGAGGGTTGCCTACAGCTTCCCTCCTGGACATATTAAGGATGGTTTTGTACTTCCGTTGCCTTCATCAAGTTCTAGCCAAGTGTGTGCTGTCTTATCCAGTCAAGAGCACATCATGCTGCAGCCATTACTGCAGAAACTGGAGTGTTTTAAGCCTCCTCCTTGTAAATAGGATGTTAAACATGGAAAGGGGACAAAAGAGCAATAGCAGTGAGCTGAGGCAGTGGCTTATGTTGACAGTTTGATTAGTCTATTGGAAAGACTTCTGAGAGATTATTTAGTTACAGTGAGAAGAAGGGGAAGATTAAGACTTTCTGTCCAGCAGAAGAGGGCAAGACAATGGCTGGTGAGTGGGAATTCAGACCAGCAAGATGCAAAGGCACAAGTTTCAAAGAAAAAGACAAATGTCCAACACTTGTTGCAGATTCTCTAACACTGTCTTCAAATCCAGCCTGTGCTTTTCTGAAAAGAACTGTTTGAGCCAATACAAATGAATTCCTCTCCCTTGGGGTAAAAGGCTCAAATTCAGTGGTTGCAGTACACAGCCCGGCCTGGCTTTGCAAGGAGGATTTTTTTTTTCCCCTGTCCTCTGGGTTCATGAAGAGGGAGAGCCCTTATGGTCTGTGTCTTGCTGTGACTTCTGCCATAATATTCCTCTGCACATATCGATAGTGGCTGCAATGACAGAGGCAGCAAAAGGAGGAGGATGTGCTTGGGCAGCATTAAAGGACCTTGGATCCAGCTGTAGTGTAAGGGGGGGAGCTTCTGGGAAATCAATATTCCTTATTTCCTCTCTAAACAAAGGTTAACTCCTCCATCAGCATTCGGTAAGATGCCCTTAAATTATGAGGAGATACACATGGAAGGACATAGGAGTACTGTATGTAACAAGTTTAAGCCAACTCAGTAATTTGAAACAATATTATGATAACTTCAGACCACACACAAATCCTAGAGTCCCTAATGCAGGGGATGAATGAAGGATACTGGGTTCCCCAAAATGGCTGTGCTGAACACCTTCCCAATGCAATGGCACGTGATGCTGAAGTATTGCCCTTAAATTCAAAGAGCACTGAGGAAAGTTCCTCTATCCCCTGCACATTTTTTTTGTCCTACATCCTCTGCTGGATCTGCTCTATTCCCTTCTGATCTAAACAAGCTTTGTAAAGAAATTAGCTTTAAACATTTTTCAAGTGGTCTGCCTGCAGCTCATGTTGCAAAAGGATCCACAGTCTGCAAACACTAGTGGAAACCTGGGAGCTGCTCCCACCACCCCAGGCGACTAGCTAGTTCCCTTCCATGCCCTGCAGTGTCTGTCTTCTTAGCACCTTTTTCATAGTCTCAGCTGGGCTTTGAGTCCTGATGGCTCAAGAGCAGACACAAATTCTGCTACAGGGCCCAGAGCAGTCCTGCATGTCAAGCTGGGCAAGTAGCATCTTCAGCAACTCTAAGTGTAGTGTCCCTGGACCAAACCTGGATCAGCTTACTGATCTATCACAGCCTTCCTGCATATCCTTTGCCTGTCTCAGTTCCCCATCCTTACCAGAGATAATTTGCTCTGGAGACACCACCCTTGTTAGGCATTTCCAAAACTGTGTGCTACCACCATGGATCTTGCCCTGCACACTCTGTTTGCACAGCTACTTTCAAATTTTTTGCAGGTGGGCAAAGCCCTCTGTATAGGAGATTGATGTCTCTCACATCAGGACTTTGGTTTTCTCCTCTTAGCTCATGTGGACCATTGTGTAGCATGGAGCCGGGAGTATGTGGCTGTGAGTTGCCTTGGCTCTCCTAAGAGCAGCCCAGGCATCTGTATGAGCTGGAAAACAGCTCATCACTGATGTTGGTGTAGATCTGAGGAAGATCCATGCTTTTTGGGGATCTCTTGTCAGAGAAGCAGACATTCATTTCTCACAAGAGGATGGAAAGCTCTAGGCACTGTGACTGAGAAAAGACTATGGCAAAATTATGTCCTGGGCAGGAAGTCCTGCAACTTGTGCTAAATTCCTGTTGCATTTTTTTTGGAGCGAAGAGAGTCCTAAGTAAAAGAAAATTAATTCCTGATCCTCAGGAATGTTCCTCATTGTACAAAACCAAACTCTTTCTCTAGTCACACAGAATTACTCAGTAGCCAACATCACTCCAGTTCTTCAAAAGCGTGTTGCTTCTTGCAGGCACCTGGCACCAAGAAGTATGAGAGATGGTCTACATGTGGTTGGAATCTAAGTTGACCCTCCAAGTGTTGCTAGTTAAAGAAATAATGAAATTCAGATCCTTGTGTCAAGCACAGAAGGAAGATCAAGATATTGGCTGGTTGTTAAATGACTTGTGCACAGGAGTTTTAATCACTCAGCATAATAAGAAGATAACCCCTTCATTGCCAGCAGCTCCTTTTAGAGGCAGAATTAATGTGTTGCTGAACATCGCAGTGTCATAAGAAGAGAAGAGGATCAGGAGGGAACCACCAAAAGCAAGAAATACCAAGGCTGGAAGAAGGTAGTTATAAAAGCACTCAGGCTATCAGCATTAATTAATATTAAGCTCTCTGTGACAATGAGATATTGTAAGGTTGTACCTGTGTGTAAAGTTGGATTGTCAGATTATAACTGCATTTGGTAAATGGTTTAAAACGACCTCTAGAGAAGAATACTAAACCGTCCAGAAAATCCTCAATTAACAGATTAGAAGAAACAATTGGAACATGTAGTCTGACTGTTATAATGCAATTTAAGGACTTCCCATACTCCCTCAGCTTGGGGTCTATGACTTGTGTTGGTTAAAACAACAAATAAGAATATTTCTTATATTAAACAGTGGATGCAGGACAACCTGACTTGGAGCAGGACAACCATCAACACTAGACTAGATTGGCAATGGTTTTGACAAGCCACATTTTGTAAACCTCCAAGGGTGAAGACTGCCCACCTCCACAGGAACCTGTCCCAAGGCTGTGCTACCTCCTTGAGGAAAGAGTGTTTCCTAATGGCCATCCTGAATCTCTGAATAAAGGTCAGTTTGGTGCCTTTCCTTGTCTCCTACTAATTGTCCAGTATTGGACATAGTGTATTCAAGGACATGTCAGCTGTCCTTCCATGGATGCTTCCCATGTTCCTAAGGATCTTGAACAGGCACTGTTACAGATTTTTTTCTAGGTTGACAGACATTTCTGTTTGGGAGTCCTCTCTGCTCATCCACAGAAGCTTGTAGGACTGCTGAGAAAAAGCACTTTTCAGTGCTGTTCTCTAAGTCTACATTCACACTGCTAAATGCACTTCAAGTGTTTTAGGTTCATGACCACATTTCTGCTGGTCGTGAACAACCCCCTCTAAGATGCAGCTGGCTCTGTGTTCTCCCATGTGGTGGTCCGAAATATGATTAACATTGCATCTTGCAAACATGCAAAAAAACTGGCACACCAATAGCACAAGCTTCAGCAACTGGATATGGGAAAGAATACCTTCAGCTGTAGAAGGTTATGGAGGAAATCCTCTTGGAAGCCCTGTCCAGGCACATCAAGGACAAGAGGGTGATTTGGAACAGCCATCATGGATTTACCAAAAGCAAATTGTATCTGACCAATCTGATAGTTTTCTGTGATGAGATGACTGGCTCTGTGGTGGTGGGAGAGCAGTGGATTTTATTTACCTCAGCTTTAGCAAGACCTTTGCAATTATCTTCCATAGTATCTCTATGGAAAAACAGATGCAATATGTACTAGGCAGATGGTCTGAAAGGTGGGTGGACCACTGGTCTGAAAGGCTGGTGGTCAATGGCTCAAAGTCTAACTGGCAGCTGGTTATGACAGGCTGGAGGGCAGGGCAGGTACTCAGAAAGAATATTCTCAACAGGGTGAGAAATGTGTTGATGGACACTTCATGAACCTCAACAAAAGCAAATGCAAAGTCCTGCTTCTGGAGTGGAACAGCCCCATGCAACAGGACAGGTTGGGGGCTGGCTCGCTAGAATGCAGGTTTGTAGAAAAGGACTAGAGGATCGTGGTGGGCAACAACTTGAAGAGGAGTCCCTTGTGTCCATGTAGGAAAAAAGGTCAACTGCATCCTGGGGCTGCATTAGCAAGACAGTAACTAGAACATCGAGGGATGTGATTCTTCCCCTCTACTCAGCACTCGGGAGACCACATGTCCAGTTTAGGGCTCCCTAGGACAGGGACATACAGGTGGGAGTCCGGTGGAGACCACCACGATGGTCAGGGGGCTGCTTTGAGTAGGCCCTCCAGATAAGAGACCAACAGGTGATCCTTTCAACCTAAGTTATGCTATGATACGATGATTCAATGAGCACTGCAAAAGCCTGGTATCCTCACCCACTCAGAGGGTGGCTGTGAAGTTCATAGTGATGGATGCTTTTCTCCAAACTGTAGATATCTGAAAGCTAGTTGTCAAAATTGCAGCTGGTTGTGCTGGTTCCTCCAGTCAATAGAGAAGAACAGGCACCTATGGGAGGTTACTTTCCATTGCACTCCATGAAAAGTACCTGAGACTGGAGGTTGACCCACCTGCATTGATGCCTCATTGATCAACGTACATTGAAAAGATGGTTGGCTTAGGGAACTAACCTTTAGGTGTCCCCATTATGGCCACCTCCACCTAAGCTAGTCACTCAGGCTCCCTTTGTAACAAAGAGAGAAAATTATGCACTTTTAGAACATGATCCACTGACCTGTTTTACCTGTTTAGCTCTGGATGAGGTTCTCTGGACTGCAGTCTAGACATGTGGTCTAGACACTTGGTTTTAAGTTGTGCCTACGCATCTGTCTCAGATGGCACTTACTGACATTTCATCCCCACCAGAGTTGGATGAGGCTGCAAGCACAAACCATGAAGTGTGCATTATCTTTTTAAAAGGTAAGCAGGAAAAGCCAACATGCTGTTAGAAAAGCCACAGAGATGTTTCTCACACAAGCTAGCACAGGAACATGTACCTTACCCATAGCAATGCCCTGTGAAAACCAGAAGCCTGCCCACTATTTACAGAGCAACTCAGAAAAGCTGTTTTGGAAGTCTTGAATGTCATGGACTGTGCTATTTATTTCTCATTGCTCAGTGAGGGTTTGAAATAATGATGCTCAGTGAACAGACTCACCCAGGGATGAGTTGGGTCCCACTATTGGTGGTACCACTACCAGCACCATGACAGTACCTCTCTTTCTGCACGCACAAATGCTTGTGCATGTAAATTATGTAGGTAAGTGAAATGGCATTTAAGTTTCTGGGCAACAAGGGACATTCCTGTTAAGATAAGAGCAGATTCAGAGGATGAGACATGGAATGGGTGGAGTTAAAGGAGTTCAGCAGGTGAGCATTTACCCCTGCCTTGCAATCCTAGGTGTTCTGTCAGCAGGTAAGAGGACTAAAGAGCATTTAAATTATCTCCTCCTTGGCCTGTGTGGAGCTGTGAAACATCTGTACAGCTGATAGAGGAACACAGATGTTTTGGGATTGGAGCATGTGACGTGCAAGGACAGGCTGTGAGAGCTGGGACTGTGTAGCCAGGAGAAAAGAAAGCCCTGGAGAAATCTTGTCAATGCCTATAAATAACTGGTGGGAGAGAGTAAAGAAGATGTAGCCAGACTCCTCCGAGTGGTATCCAGAGACAGAACAAGGGGCAATGAGAACAAACTGAAACACATGAGATTCTGTCTGAATATATGAGAACTCTTTTCTACTGTGAGGGTGGCTGAACACTGGAACAGGTTACCTAGAGAGCTTGTGGAGACTTCATCCTCGGAGACACTCATAAGCCGGCTGGACACAGTCCTGGGCAACCAGCTCTATTTGACCCTGCTTTGAGCAGGTGGGTTTTGTTAGGTGATCTCCAGAGGTCACTTCCAACCTCAGCTATTCCTTGATTCTGTCACTAAATATTTTGTTCTTTGGCAACGCACCATGGATTTAATGCTGAAGGACCAAAAGCATTGCTGTGGGGCTTTTGGGACAGGTCCGAGTGATACAATTCTGGGATTCATCATGCTATGAGGGGAGGATGGAGACACACATGGCAGGGTGGTGGAGGGGAAGAGCGCAAAGAGAAAAAGGATGTACTAGATGGTTTGAATGCCATTGCCACACAGACTATGATTCTTGCAACCACTCCTACCTGTTTGCCTGGTTGAGCTTTCTTAGACAGTTGGGAGCTGGAATTGTCCTCTGTCTGTCCAGAGCCAGCATAACTGCTAGGGCAGTTCTTCTTACCCTCATCTCCATCTCTCATTTCTCCTCTTTCTTTTCTGTGTCCTCCCTGGTTAGTACTGAGATGGGAATTGTCAAGGCAAAAATCTCAAACTTCCTAACCTTGTGCTTTTTTAACACCTGGCCTAGAAAGTCTCTTGTTTCCAATTTGGGTACTATCACCCAACATCACCTGTTGAAAATCCATTCCTAAAAGCCATTCTCTTTCTGATGGGAGAATGTGTCATCCCAAGAATGTCTTCCATTCACACTCCCTTCACTCAGTCACATCTTTCTTCCTCCATAAACCTCCTACCCCTGGACTTTCCTCCTTTCTTTTGATTTGTTACTTATTGCAACCCTCTTGCCTGCTACTGTAATCTTAACTATCCCTCCTCTTCCCATGTCACCCACACCTCTGCTTTTCTGTTCCAAACCGTCCCTTCCCCTGCTCCTCTCCCTCCAAGCCCTATTCAAGGTACTGAAAGGTTTCTTCTTCTACCTCCTGGTCTTCGTGCATCTCTTGCTGTTTGTGTCCTGAGCCATGTCCCCTCCCTTTAAAGCTCCAACTGTCTCCCCAGCTCTGTTTTTCTCTCCTGAGTCATTTGATGTACTTTATCCTCAGCTTGTGCTGCCCATGTCCTTGAAGGGACTGCCTGGCCCCACGTCCTTTGCTAGTCAACCCTCTTTGCAGTCTTCATGTTGCTTTTACTCCCTTGAAGCCAGGCTCTTTCTGCATGATCCTGACCTCCACATCCATCATGCTCGGTGCTTCCACACTAACACAGCTCCAGCTACTCTCTGTTCTTGTGGTCCTTTTTCCTTATTGTTGGGTGACTGCTGCTTCCTCCCCAGACCTAATTCTGCTTTATGAGCTGGGCAAGTCTGAGCCCTGGCAAAGTCCAATTCCAGCCCCTCTGGTGGGACAATTGGCTTTCACCCCCTGCTTGACCATGGGGTGAGTGGGTGGGCAGCAAGAGGCACAATTATCCCACCCCAAATCTTGTGTAATTTCCTAAGGTATTTCCTCAACTGACCCGATCAGCCAATGTTCACACTTATGTTTTTTTTCATATTACTTACTCCATTTACCAGGCTTTGGTGATGGTGACCACACTGCCTGCTTGGCCCTAGAAGCACCGGAGCAAGACAGTCCCTGGAGCAGAGCAGGACAGGAGGGGTGTTCAGAGAGGAGTCATTGCTGTAGCACCGATGGCCTTGGAGCCTGCTGGTGACATGAGTGATTGCTAGGGAGGAATTGGGGACAGGACCTGAATGCTCCTCAGATCAGACTGGGGGTGATGCACGGTCCAGCTGAGACCCTAGGGCTTCAAGTGGCCTTGTGGAGAAGTCCCCCTCCCAGCCCAGACAGCGAAGGGAGCTTTGTCAAATCCCCCTCTCACTCTGTTTGTGGGGTTGCCCAGCCAGTGAGTAGAGAGTGAGGTCAGACCCGAGCCCTTTGCCCGCACCGAGACCGGTTCCCTCTAATGTCAGAAGCCCTTTGCCTGAGGAGTCCCCACAACAAAGGGCTTTATAACAGAGCAAGCAGATCCCTCTAGGTTACTATAATTTCCCCTTGTCTGAGCATGGCACTGAGCAAACGAATCTGCTGTTGCATCCCTTACATTATCTCTCTGCCCACTGGCGCGTGGATTAGTGTTGCTGCAGCAACAGCACTTTTGTAAGATGAGCCCATTCTGGGAGAGCTGCTCCAGTTTGGGTGACTCAGGGCTCTGTCATGGGCTTCAAAGTGATTTGGCATCTGCCTCCACCCCTTTGTCTTGGCATCGCACACGGTTTGGCTCTGACTTATTTGCCAGCAAATGCTGGAAGGATGGTGGGGGGGTGGGCAGGGCTTGGGAGCTGGAGTCTGCTTCTCTTCCTAATGAATGCAGCCTGAATAAAGTTGCTGACAAGGGTGTGTGTCCAGGAACTGGGCTCCTTTACTGTTTCGTGTATCAGATATAAATGTTATGTTCAGTAATGCCTGGTCAAAGCAATGTCACTCTCAGTTTAGAAAACACAATCAAGTGATTTGCCATGGGAGAGAATCTATTCTGCAGGGACTGTGATAATATTATTCGCCCAGGAATTTACATAAATGCATATGATTTGCATATGCAAATCGAGGCTTCCAGGCTGTGACCGCAATAAACATGGCAAGATTTTTCAGCACTGCAAAACCTTTCCTCCAAAGAAAGACGCTGGAATTTGTTTGGAGACTTGCTTGCTCCAAATTGGCAAGTCCTGGCAGGGCTGTATATTTGCATATGCACCGTGTACGACCAAGGCCACTGAATTTGTCGGTGCTGCTGCCCCCTCACCATCCCTCCCACTGCCAGTCCTGCCTGTGAGGCATTCCCAGCAAAGCAATAACCCACCACTCGGATTCACCTTCCTTTCCTGCCTCCTTCCCCAAAGGTGGCTTCAATGGAGGGAAACATAGCCTACCAGGGAGGAGGAGGTGACGGGACACGCAATCCAGAATGGAGGATCGCAGAAATCAAAGGAAGGAAAAGACAGCTCTCCACCCAGGCCAACAGGGATGCTGGTCATCCCCTGTTGGTCAGCCAAGCCCTTTTTTCGTGCCTTCAGTTTGGGACGCTGCTTTGGAGAGGGCTTGGTAGTGGCTAACCTCAATAAGCAGTTAGTGCCAACTGTCTGGAAATCACCCACTGTGAGCCACCAGCTTTGGCATTGAAAAGCGTCTGCCCAATGCTTAGATACTATGAGAACATCCAGTTGAACACCGTGGATGAGAACTACTACATCCACCCAACTGTCCTGTAATACAGGGTGTGATCTAAGACGGATGCCTGGGCTGCCTCTCTTTGGAGAGTCCTCCACTGTGCCCTGAGACCAGGATTGAAGATAACAGGGGTGATTCTGCTCCTATAAACACCCTGAGGTTACCCCAAGAAGGACATGCCCTGGTCTAGGAGGAGACAGTGGGTGCCACGTTCTTGCACTGAGTTTGGCTCTGCCCATTCTGGGGCATCCTGCTGAGACTAAGGCACCTAGTTCTGTCTCGTCTGGATGAACTGGATCTTAAAGTGGTTTATGTCAGATACAACGTAGAAAAGCCAAATTGAATCTTCCAGAAACCAGATCTAGAATTAGTCCTGGTGGTTTATTGTGGTGAAAAATTACACCTCTGCTATCCTCTTTCCATGGAGAGCAAAGCAGCACTCAGTGTGGAGGGGTGCTGGGCTCTAGAAAGATGCGAGACACAAACTGCCATGAATATTGCAGAAAATATTGAGCGGGCTGACACACTGGGTCTGCTCCAAAGGTCAATGTAGCCAGTGTTCTGCCTCCTTCACAAGTAATCTCAGCTATGTAGGGAAACACCATGAGAAACAAGGCAATGGTAAAAGATGGCTTTGCCCAGTATATGCAGGTTCCAGCAGTGATAGGATGTGGGATTTCCTGAGCTGAAGGTTAGCTCTGGACTATCATGCTTAAGGACTACTGGTGGAATGATTCTCAGTAATTTTCTTCAAGCCACTTCTCACCCCATGATATATGTAGCCTCCACAGTGCTTCCTCGGAACAAGTTCCACAACCTAATTACACACTTCTCTCAGTTAATTTTAAACCCAAGGGCCAATAATTTCACTGGGCAGCAGCAATAAGCCTTTGAACAAATTAAACAGGAGATAGTTCATGCGGGAGCCCTTGGGCTAGTCCAGACAGGACAAGATGAGGGAAATGTGCTTTACACCCTCCAATTGAAAAAGAGATATTAGCAGCATATGAAGGGGTTTAAGCCACTTCAGAAGTAGTTGGTACTGAAGCACAGTTCCTCTTGGCATCTCGATTGCCTGTGCTGGGCTGGACATTCAGGGAGGGTCCCCTCTGCATCATGCAACTGACACTATGTGGAGTAAGTGGATTGCACTGATCATGGGCTTGAATGGGAAACCCTGATGACCCAGGAATCTTGGAAGTGATCATGGACTTGTGAGAAGGCAGAAATTTTGGAGCATCACCAGGGGAGGTGACTTATGCTGAAGAGGCCCCACTGTATGATAAATTAGCAACTAACCAAAAAGCTGGGTGAAGAAGGAGTAAGCTGTGGACGTTTGGAGTTACGGCATTTGTCTTCCCAAGTCACCATAATGTGTGATGAAGCCCTCCTTTCCTGGAAATGGCTAAATATCTGCCTGCTGATGGGAAATATTGAATTAATTCCTTATTTTGCTTTGCTTGTGCATGCAGCTTTTGCTTTATCTATTAAACTGTCTTTATCTCAACCCATCAGTTTTTTTACTTCTACCCTTCCTATTCTCTCCCCATCCCACTGCGAGGGAGTGAGTGGCTGCCTACCTGGGTTAACCCACAACAGGTTCTTATATCCTGAGAAATAAACAGCGTCTCCTAGGCACACTCTTGTGATCATTCATGATCTGCAAGATGTGTATTGTATTCACTCATAATTGTCTTTCTGCAAGCTGCAAATCTAAATATTGTCTCCTCATCTGAAGGCATTCAACCCTTCTAGTTCCTTGTTCCTGTTGGCTTGTTTGTGTGCTTTTCTCACTTTATATAATGGTTTTAGGAAATGCAATGATTAGATTGCAAACAGACCTCAGGATGCAACAATAAAATAAATAATGACTGAAATAATGACATGCTGATATTTTCTGTTTTGAGAACAAATCCAGCAACAGCTCCTAACAGACCTTTTCTATCACCTATCAACCAATATGGTGCCAAAATTCAGGGCAAGGGAGAGAGCAGCAAGGTGCAAAGTTTGTAGATGTTGTAAAATTCTACACATTGATTACTGAGCACTGAACTACCAACTGCAAAGAACTGTTCATAATAATGTCTGTTTCCAAGGTGGTTGTAATAGTCTAACCTATATCAATGTTGGTCAGATCTGGGATCCTTTTCCCAATTTGAATTACTTCATAGTAATTTGAAATTAATCTGCCTTTTTATTATCCATTGAGTGTCATCCATTCCTGTCTTCTGTGGTCACCTTTATGTTGGACCATCCTGAGCAATGTGTTACATGTGCAAAATTCATCACATCGCTGTTCCCCCATTGCAATCCTTTTCAGTATGTTGGACAGTGTGTGTCCTTGCAAAACTCTACTGCCAATTCATTACCAATGTAAAAAACTACCTTTTCCATATTTTTTAACAAATATTCTGATTTGGAGTCATGGAAAATATCCTTTCCTCCTTTTGGCCAGGAATAGAGAAGAGTCAATCTGAAAAATTATACTTTTTCTTACAGGTTTGATTATTGCCAAGAATTTCTTCTTTTTAGTCATTGGGGATCTGGCATTTTTTTCTGGCCAAAACCAGCTACATTGAGTGTGACTGAGTTCAAAGTATCCTGGGGAACTGGGTGGAGGGATGGGGACCCTCTACTGGGTGATATAATGTGTAAGGCCAGGCAGAACCGGGCTGTTGACTTATTGCTGAAAATTCATTAGTGATACCCTGGAGCCTGATATGACTCAAGAAACAAAGGCTAAAACCACAACCCCGAAGCAAATGTTATTTGAACATCTACATCCTTTCCTACAGAAAAGTTTTCTAATGTAAGTCATTCCAGTACTCAGTAGAGATTTTTTACACCCAGTTATTCATTTCTCATGGGTTACCAGCAAGCCTGAGATTCATAATATTCAAAACCACATCAGAAAGCTGTTTTTCCAGTTTGTGTATGGTTTCCACCCATGCAGCAAAACCAACGCACACCTAATAGCCAAGGTCTCAAGTCTCAAAGTAGAACTCAAGCGTTTTCTCCACCAAAACCTAATCCATGGACAAGCGTCACCAGCTGTCACCAATCCATGTTTCACAGTCCAGCTTTCTGGATGCTGGATTACAGGGCTGCTGGGCTGAATGGAACAAGAGAGAAGCACAATTAAAACTCAGGCAGGGTTGGACATCAAAGACTCAAGACACAGAGACCATTAAGATCATGGATACTGTCTTGATCATTTTGTTACAAATGTAATTACAATCCTTTGAGCCGGGCCTCCTGGACTGGACTAAACAAAAGTAGTTATTGCAGTGCAGGTAAGAGGAGTAGCATTAGTACTAGTGGTATGGTGGGAGACACCACCATGGCGATGCATGTCTGTCTCAGCTCTGGAAACAGCTGCGTTAAATAGAGTAACATCATTTCTGAACATCTGGGGAGGCTCATCTGTGTCCTCTGGGTATAAAAGGCTGATTTTCAAGAACTTCAAGAACTAGGCCATTTAGTGTGTAGATGATAGCGCTGTCACCAGTGTGTCTCCCTATTGTCTGGCTGTTCCTAATTCTCCTTGTAGTGCCTTTGTGTAAGCTCTCATTTATCTGATTGAAGGTTGAGTAGGGGGTACCCCCAAGGTATGAGACCACTGTTCATGATAAGACTGTGAAGACTGCAGACATGGCCCCAGCGGACATGGGGTGAGACTCCTTCAGGGGTTTTGCTAGAAGTTAAATCTCCAAAACTATGATCCTGAACATTGCACCACTGTTGCCTTAGTCTGAGGCAACAGCTCCCTTCTTGTAAGGGCTCATATCAGCTCCCAGACTCTTTTGGCTTTCTCACTTAACCAAATAGAAGCAACAGACCATGCCCCACAAAAGCCACAAAGGAGATCTTCATTTCTAGAGACCTTATTTTTAGGTTTACGGAAAAAAATGAGCAAACTGAAATGAAAAGTGAAAATATGCAGATAACCATAACTCAGTATACTACATAAACTACTTGTCAAACAGAAATCAGATGGATTTCATTAAAAACTTACTAAAGGTGATTTGGTTATTACCAAAGATAATGAGGCCAGAGCACATACAATGCAATAATCAATTAGAATTTAAAAAGACAATTGAAAATCTTTTGCCAGAGTGAAAACATCCCCCCCCCACCATAAGTACTGAAACACGTAGTAGGAAATCAGGTGAAAAACAGATGAGTGGCGAGGGAATTGCATGGCTGAGCCATGGGCTATCTATGATATTGGCTGAAATCTGGGCTGGAGGCTGAAATGGTAACTCCTACAAGAAAATAAATGGGTTTGTGAGGTTTGCAGATAAGTCTGGATGTAGCTGTATTGTACCTGCAGATGATGGGAGTCATCTGATGTACTGCAGACATTTCAGCTGAGACCATTGTCCTGGTCTGCCAACATAGTCCAAGGAGCAAAATAGGCACTCATCTCATTTTAGGCCTCTGCAAGTAAAGCTCATGCTGCAAATGTGCCATTGCCAGTAAGGCAACTAGCTAAGATGAAGCTACCTGCACTCCAGATATCTCCAGTGGGAGGAGAGGAGTAAGGAGTTGAGTGGCACTTGTTAGGACTCCGCTGGAGCTGTGAAAAGCCCATGTGACATTTTTCAAAGATGACTGCAAATTTCTTAATTATAACTCTTCATGATTTCTAGAAAGTAACCGCAGGAAAACTGGATGACTATGAGACACAGAAATGGGATCAGAATAAAAAAATCAAGATTTTTATCACCCCTTTATCACTAACCCCTTCTGTTTTAAACTCGGAGGGTCTATTTGTTGAAAAGGTGGAGGAAGATCTCCAGTGTCTGAGCCAATGCGATGCTAGAGGGGCTCAGGAAAAGTGTTTCTCATTCAAAAATGAAAGGTGCAAGTACTGGGAAAGGTGCCAGTTAGACTTGATTAGATTTGTAAGATTAATTAAAACCAGACAGGTTCAGAGAATTGTGAAGACGACAAATTAGCAAATTAGCAAATCAGGAAACCTATCTTTAGAGAGAGTTTGGCTCCTTTCTCATAGCAAATTTGCTTATCAAAGCATAGTTCTTTCATGTTTTCAGCGATGGCAAAGCAACTACACTAACAGTCCTGGTGATCAACATCTTTGTTGTTACAGGGTAAATATTCTGTTTTTCAAGCTTGTGCAGTAGAAGCCCTTTCAGCTAAGTATGGCTGGCAGTTTCTTTCTTAGGTGACAGTGGAGGTTTTCTTGAGTAACTTGCATCAGCACTAGCCTATCTATCTACTAAATATGTATGATCTGGAAACAGGCATCCTCTAGCTAGGGTAATGTGTTAGACAAGGGAGACAAGATACATTTGTAAAGGACTACTGCCTTACCCAGTGGTTTGCAAATACCTTCTGTTTTGGGGTTAGTTTGGAATTTTTAAGGAGCCCTACACTCCTAGTCAGAGGAAATGGTAAGAAACAGAGGACTCCTGGACTGGAAGAGGCATGGACTCTCAAGATATGCCTAGTCCTAAGCTTTCTTTTCAGGTATTACCATAGGAAAAGCTGTAAATCATACCCAGTTAATGCACAGATAGTGTTAAAAAGGCACTAAGTGTTAATTACAACACAGTGTTTCTCAGCCTATGCCCCACCTGGATAAGGACAGAAAAATTCAACTAAACAACCTTAAATAGTATAGTCTGATATCAGCAGCTGTTCATTACATCCAGTATCACTGTAATATTACCTACAAATTTGAGTAATATTAAACCACTTTCACTTCTAGATATAAAATGAACCTGCATCTGCCAACAGAAGGCTAAAATTAAACTTTGAGTAATTTAAGGAACATAAGCTGTAACTGTCCATATATGGGATATGTAAATTATACAGCCAAGTTCCTGACAAATCCTTCCCATTTCAGATCCTTTAGGAAAATCACTGAGATCCACTGAGTGGTATTGGGAACTGAAGAAAAATGAGATTATGGATACATGCAGGAGCTGGTGAACATCAAATTTGTCTCATCCCAACAACAGCCAGTGGAAAATAGGTGTCTATTCTACAGTTATTGGGTTGTTCCATCTACCAACAGAGGAAAGACACCAGGTCATTTCATCCTTTCCTAGATCAGACCTAAGACAGACTTTCTGGAGGTCTACCTTATAGAGAGGTAACAGCAGACTGTCCCTTGGTGATCTGCACACAGTAGGATCCTACCTTTCTGGGAGAGAAATCCCATTGCAATTCTCTTGCTATAGATTAGTATTTTGAGAATTAGCTTACAACTTTTTAGAGCTATGCCAGGTTGACCACAATTTCCATTACAAGCTCCATTTAGAGCCATTGCATTTAGGAAACTGAGAATAAGAGTGTGTGTAAATAGAGAAGGAATGCCATCCTGCTGGATTTTTATTTCCAGGTTTGACCGTATCTCCTGAGACATCGTCATATTCATATGGACACAAATAAAAATCCACTGATCCATCTTCAAAAAGCCTTTGATATGAGCTTCATAATGTTGCAAAAATGATAATAGCTACTCAGAAGTAGTTCTTGGATGGACAAATACCTTGACTTTCATCAAGGACTTTGAGTGTGTCCACATTGCTGAATGGCTGGACTCTGAATCCAGAATTCTTTCTATTTTAATGCGCAAAAATGTTCCATATTTGATATGCTGTCAGATTAAAACTAGCCAAACACCGGTCAGTGGGAAGACAACAACTAGCAGCTGCTAAGACTTCTACTAGATGTGCCTAGGATGTTTCACTCAGGCCTGGCAAAAAGGCTCAAGTTGAGCCAAATTGCCATAGATACTACTTTGACTCAACACAAGTCATGCAAATTGGATCTACAATGTTAAGAGAGTGCTAGCAGAGAGACATAACTAAACAAATACCATTGCTAACCCAACTGACTGATTTTTGTATGTTAAGTGTACATTGATTAAAGCAGCTTGGTTCTCATGATGCAAGAGTGGTACCGTGCTCTTGCTCACATTGAGATTTCTGTTGGCAGATGGACCAACAACTTCTGTGTCTAAACAGTAGATGAGGTGTATTTCTAGATGGCTGGCCTATCTGCTGGTGAACCTTAGAAACTGAAATTTGTAGCACACATTGGATGAAGACATTTTTCAGTTGAATACATGACATGGATAATTGAAAGTGCTCTGCATTATATCTGCATATTTTCAAGACACAGCACAATTCCTTAATCTTTATTATTTCATATTTAAAGTTTGTTTTTTAGTTCTTTAAAGCTGGCTACATGGACATTTTCCTGCCTTTCCATACAAAATCCAGCCAATAGTTTAGGTTGAACTGTTTGACTTGGCCATGGAAGGGCCTGATGAGCATCACTGAGACCTTATCAGCAATGTCAGGTGGAAGATAACCTTCCACCTCCTGGCTACCAGCCCTGGCGAGTATGTGGGCAGTGTTCTTTTATCCTCCAGGACAGCAGTGGAAATCAAGTGCCCTCAGAGTGTCAGCTAAATTATGAAAGTGTAATTTAAAAGTCAGAAGTGATTTAGTGACCTTAGAGTCATGTCCTCTGAGGGCTCAGACAGCCCAGGTCTGTACCGTGCCTGCAGGGGTGGGGAGGAAGGGCTGAAGGCATTCTTGCATCTTTCCTTGGCTCACACATCCAGTAGAGCAGTGACTGCACTACAGGAGATGGAGAGCAACAGAGCTGAGATAGATGCAGTGAGAAAGCATTAGCTGAAGACCTGTCATGACCTAGTTGGAGTGGCAATGACTCATAGAAGATGAGTCAGTGACATGACTGACCATCAAGTTTCTCCTTGGCGTGCGTGTGTTGGGTTGTATGTTGCCATCGTAAGCCTTTGGCTGTCACACGATGAGAGTTGCTTAGTTGTGCTCAGGGTCCTAATGAAGGTCCCACCCCCTGTTAGACATATGCTGGGGATTGAGTAATCCAGGACCTGTCTAACACTTTGCATCCTTTGTAGCACTACTGTTGGTCTCAGCAAAGGGTGTATATCACAGTCTCAGAAATGATGGCTGAGAGGATCCCTGGAGGTCTCTAATGCAAGCACCTGCTCAGAGTAGGAGACTCCCCAGCACCAGCCCACGGTGGCCAGGGCTTCATGCAGTTGAGTCCTGCAAATGTCTAAGGACAGTGCCTCCTCACCTCCATGAGCACTTGGCTCAGAGCCACAGCACCCTGGAGCAAGGAGGGTCTCCTCATGCAAGCATGAACCTTTGAAGTCCCAGCTTGTGGCAATTGCCCTTTTCCATATTGTTTGACACTACAGAGAAAAGATTGGCTCTATCATATTTGTAAGAACCCTTCAAGAAGCCATAGGCTGCTGTTGAACAGCCCTTGGTCTCCTCTTGGCCAGACTAAATGAGCCCGGGTCCCACCACCTTTCCTGGTGAGCCATGTGCCCCAGATCCTTACCACCTTGGAAGCACCCACTGGCCACTCTCCAGTTTCTCTACATCCCTCTTGAGCTGGTGGGGGACACATCTCAGCACACTGTTACAGGTGCCCCAAATGCCAGAGGATGACAGCTCCCCCCAGTCTGCTGCCCAGACTCCTCCTCCCACTGTAGCCCAGCACACAGTTCATTTTGTTTGAGATGAGCACAACTGAGTTCATATTCCTGCTGGTAACCACCACCACCGGTTCCCTGCCTGCATACACACAACTGTGTCAGTGGGGTGTGAAGTTTCTACCTGACCACATCAAGGTGAGTGTTGATTTATAGCTAGAGAAGCAAGTCAGCATGTAGAAGAGCTGGCATGCGAATTCACTGGTTGGTGGCCTCCAGCATTGCCAAAACCCTGCAGCCAGCCCTGAGCTAAGAGTACCGGGTGCCCAGAAGTACCATCTGAATTTCCAGTGCCCTTGCATGGGGTCCCTTAGGCAGGTGCTTCACTTTGTCAAGTGCTGCTTTTAATGAAGGATTCAAATGAAAAGCAATCGGTTTGCAATTAAATGGCCTCTCAAAAGCTCTTTGTGACCACTTAAATTTACTGCTGAATTTAGTTACAAGAATGGTAACAGAGATCTCTGTCTTAAGGGCAGAAACACTTTTAAGTCTTTATGTGAGGCAGAGCCCTTCTCCCTGTGTTCATCTGGCTCCAGGCTTATGTTGGCCCTGTAGGACAGGGTGGATCCCTGGGGCTGAGACACTCCAGGAGACATGAGTGGTTAGTTTTCAAGGGAATGAGACTTCCTAATATTTAGGAAAATGTGTACATTTCTTATTGCTCTGTACTGTTGTGTTGTAGTAGTATTTTGAAGATGTTGCCGAACTCGGGACTCCACTGCACTGCACTCTGCCCAGACCTGGGGTATGTTGAGGTTCACAAGAGAGCACATCCTCAGAAGCTCTCCTCCGGCAATGATTAGTGCTGCCCATGTGTGTTTGCTGTACCAGACAAATGATGAATCTGAATTCCGGCTTGAAAAGCTCTTGCTTTCATGGCATGGGCTAACCAACCCATTTGGCAGGGTGGTGATATGGATTCCCACCGGCCGTGCCTGGCTGCAGAAAATGCTGAGGAAAACCTTTAAAACCACAAGATCCTGAAAGCTTGTGGCCATTAAGTTATTAACAACTGTTTTCATGAGCAGCCACATGTCACCCCAGCATCTCTCCTCATTACCTCTGGCCTCACTGCAATCCCCAGGTATCTTCACCTACAGCCCTGGCAGACAAGCTTTGACACATCTAGGGGCAGCAGTCTGCGGCCTTACCCACCAGCCGCCGGCGGGTGTTAACACACCCCCAGCAGCATCAGCAGAAGGCGACGTGTGGTTTATGCGCCAACTCTTCCAGTTCAGAGCTTCACGTGCCAGTGCAGGCTGCTGGTGCAGGTGCTTTGGCTTTGTGTGCCAGACCAGGAGCCAGAGCAGCGCTTCTGGGCTTGCATGGTAAGTGCCGTCAGCTCTGTCACTGACAAACTCCATCATTATCTTAGTCATTTTTCCCCAGAACTGGCTGCATTTTAAGCTGTAGGAAAATTATACGTGGGGTCTTTTTCTTCCTTTGTAGTGCTACAGCAGCTGGATTTGCATCAGGAAATCTTCTCTAGCAGTCTGATGCTGCACTGCAATTTTATTCTTTTTGAATAAAGCTTTAAGGGTCACGTGCCTATAACAAAACACAGACTACAGGATATAAATGTTTTCAACCTTCAGAGAATAAAAAAAACAAGACTGCCAAGAGAATGAAGTCTCCCATTAAATCCATCAAGGTGAGACACTGAAAGCTAAAGAAGACAAGTTACATGTCACCTCAGACTACATCTACATGCAAATGGTTTTCACGTACAGGTTTTTCCTAATGAGGAAGCTACTGTGGGACCAGTGAGAACTTGTTTTTAAGTTTCTATCTGCCTCTTCCTAGGGGCCCAAGGCCACTGGGATCCTCAGCAGCTGCCAAAGCCTCCAGCTTCCCCTGAAAACATTTCTGAGGGATAGAAATAAAATTTAATAACGTATGACAGACAAAGTCATTCTTCCAGTTGCCAAGTCATCTGCTTAGGGGCCAATGAATGCTGGATGGGAAGATGCACTTGCTGAGAGTCACAGTTATGGGCAGTGACCTATTAATACTATGTCTTGAGGAACGATGAGAGGAGTGGGGCTGAATTTTTTACTCTCTGTTTACACCGATGACTCCAAATCTGTCTCCTATCTCCAGGCTAGTGACACACCAGAGATTTTCAAGACTTCTTGGTGAATGATGCTCATGGAACAGGAGAGCTTTTGGTGTTTCTTCTCAGTTCATGGGTGGAGTTGTCTCCCTGATTGTCTTCTTCAGCCCCTGCACATGTATTAGCAGTTTCTAGTTGTTTCCTGGGCCACAATATGTCTGTTGGCCTGTACTGACACAGCTCTGGCCATGGGCTAGATTTTAATCTAAATTCTCTCAGGACATTACCAGAAAATTCTGGGGCCATCCATCATTCTGTCTATATGCTGCATTGACCACTCTTTCATACCTTGATCCCCCCCAACCCCAATGACTCAGACATGTTCTGTTATCCATGTTGTCATTAGGGTATTTGGAATTAAAAAAATGACTGCAGGTATGATTGGTGTCACCACCATCCTTTCTGCTGGCACCTAAAAAGGCTGTTGGCATAACCCATGACTGCTGCCTGCAAGGCTGGGGAGCCAGCCGCGGCCCTGCTGCCCACTTTGCTTCCATCCATGCCATCCCTGAAGGGTCAGGAAGAGCAGCAGTCCTGCTCTCCATGGCCTCACCACATCTCTCCATCTCTTCCTTCTCTGCCTCTCTTTTAGCAGCAGTAACCCAGAGAGCATAAGTGTTGGACACATATCTGAGGAAGCTTTTGTTGGCTTCAGCTCCTCTTGTCGGCACTCTTGCAGGCAGCATTTAGATTACCTTTTCCCGTATGCGCCCCATCTGTTCCTTTGCACTGCTGTAATAGGATGGAAGCATGTGAAGAAGGGTTGGCCCTATGGCAAAATACCACCCCTGCTCACTGAAGGTTACATCTACAGCGTGTGCTACCCCTGGACCTTGCTCAGGCATTGCCTGGGAAAATGCTAGGTGGTTGGGGCCAGGACGATGCCAGGGAGTTGCTAGCAATCAAACAGGTTGGACTGCAAACCCCCCTCTTGGCTTTGCAACCCAGTGGCTCTACCTTCGCACTGCTACCAGGGAGCATGGGCACTGCAGATCTGTATTTGCACTGCGAAGTCCTTCCCTTTGCATGCCGTTTGTCCAGACTGCTCCCCGTGCCAAGACCTGATGGCTTGAGCCTCACTGCCTTGCATATAACATTTCACCACTGAGGCCAAGGGCCGGATCCACCCTCCAACATGATGGTGTGCAAGCTGGAGGGTTGCTGTTGAGTTATGCTCTCTCTAGATAATATAACCAGATGGCCAGCATCCTTTCCTGGCCCCTCAATAAAAATACAACTCGGTGCAAACCCTCAGCAGCTTCATCTTTTTGCTTTTATCCTTTCCACTGCACCGTCATCGATGTCGTGCTTGCTGGCATTGTCTGACTGCACTGTGGAGCAGCCAGATTATTCCAGCCACCCCTAAACCCATTTACAAAGTGCTGAGACCCCATTCCTACTGCACTTCTTTTCCTTGTGCACATTCAGACACTTCCTTCCCACTACAGGAATAAACGTTTTTCCCATTTATGCCCCAAAGCAGAAATGATCAGTTTTGATTTTGCTGCCAAAATATTCCCTATACAATAGAAAAATACCCAGAAATGTTGCACCAGCAGGACCAGGCACCGTCTGGCAGCAGTCTTGGGGTTCTGCAAGATGAACAGTCTTCCTGAAGGTCTTGTATTTAGCAGAGATAGGTTTAGCTGAGGATAAGGAAGCACTGATGATGTCCTGTTCAGCCTGGCCTGGAGGGGTGCACGAGCCCAGCGCAGGGGACTGGACTGACGCTGTGCCCCATCTTTGCTTCCCTCCCCCTGTTTTGTGGCATGTTGAACCATGCAAGTGGGACTCATCCCCCAAACTCTGCTCTGTGCCTACCTAAAGGTCAGAGGATCAGGAAGACAACTGGAAAAGCATGCTTTTTTTTTAAGAGTATATATCACCTCATGCTAGAGCACACTGTACAAAAGATCTCAGCTTCACAGAGCAGATATTCAAAGCCTTCAGTGGGACTGAAGGAGATACTTAATTTTGTGTGCTGTGGGAAGCATTGTCTCTGCCAGAGCAGTCGGGGAGCCCTGGCCCAGATATTTCTGCCCTTCTACTCCCTCAGCCTTCAAGAAACCTCTAAAACCCTATGCCATTTTTGATAGCCCATCAACCCTATGTGGGGCATCTCATCACATCCTCTCAGTGCAGCGGAGACTCTCTGGCACTTTGGTATTGCCAGAATCACAAAAAAATATGCAAGATACGGATCTATTGAATGAAATACTGCGGATAGCTTGTTCGACTCCCTTCTTTCCCATGGATGCTGCTTGCCATGCTCCTGGTGTTTCTGTCTTACATGTCCTCTGTATTGTTCATTTTGGGTGAACTTGTAGGGATTTTGGAGAAGGCAAGGACATGGGGCAGAAACCTGTCTGCAGTGTCTTCTCCTGAAAACAGGGAGAGACATTTTGCTCACGGGGACATTTTTGCTTCACAGGGATAAAGCAGACCTTTTCGTCAAGAACATTTTGGTTCCTCGCTCTGAGAGTCAAAATCCTCCTTGATTCAGGAGTTAAATGCTGATTTATATCAAAGCCTGGGGAAGGTCAGGAGCTGGTGACACCCTGGGAGAGCTGATGTCATGGCAAGGTATCATTGCCCCATGCAGATTCTTGCCTTTAAATCCAGCCGTGCAGTTTTGACCTGTTCTACAACCCACCGCGCACCCCCGTTCAGACACGCGGGTCCCCAGATGAAGGAGAAAAGGGATGTAAAGAATCAAAGTGATGCTGCCTATATTTCAGTAGGCTCCCCTGCCCCAGGCTTAGGTCCTGAAGTTAGGCAGCCACGCTCAGGGCGAGGAAATAATTTAATTCTTCAGGAAAACATGCTGTGATTTAGCCATTTCATGAACCTGCGTAGCTTTTAAACGTTTCCTGAGCGTGGACTTCTCATTGTATTCTCAATCTTTCTCTACTGGAACTGCACATTTTCATTCTCAAAGTCCACGGTAATAAGCAGATTATTAAAAAAAAATGCGGCTTTTCCTTTCTGATTTCTAAATATTCCCAGACATGGCAGTCCATTTCCAAGTTCACTCCCACCTACTTCTTGCCATCTCCATGTTGGCACTGAAAGGATTTAATTCAGTAATAAAAAAAAGACTTTTCTGGAAAGGCGAAAATAACCCAAGAATCTCAGTAGCACCAAATTCCAACATCTCCCTCTTTGCCCTACAGATCATTAGGTTTACAGCCCCTACCTGGCACATACAGAAACTTAATGAGATATAATCCAATGAGAAATCCTACACGATAAAGAGAGAAATTAACTGAAATATTCTGTTATGCAACTCGCTGTCTGCTGTGTTTAAATGACCTGAAATGTTTTATTCTGTATTTTTTATTCTGAAGTGCTTCCAATTACATTTTGTTAATATATTTATTTATATACTGTTATATTTATTTTTAAAATAAGTAACTCAGGTTACTTATCAGCCACATTATAAGAAATAACCAATTCTTTTAAAAAATATTTTTATTGTTGGTGCAAGGAAATAAGTGACCTTTCCATAATTAAAAAGAACAAAATCCATCTTTGAGGAATTTTACTAACGAATATTTTCTCAGGTGCCATTTGTGTTCTCAGCTTATTTGCCGGACTAAATTCACATAACAGAATACAACAAAAGAAGAGAAAGAAGTCCAAAAACTGCAGCAGCCAAAAAGAAAATAAAATTAATTTTTTTTTAAAGAATTGATCACAATTTAATGGAAAGGAAGAAAATACCTGCTACACAGTCATGCAACAGACAAAATTCCTATTGCACAAGAAAATAAAAATGCATCCTTTTACATCTAAAACAAATGCCTATTGCTACAGTGACGAAAATGGAGAAATTAAGAGTGGTGGGGAAGACTCCATTTGCGCAAAGGGAAACCTAGACATTGCCCTTTAATAATAACACCCAAACTTTTCATTAATTACTGGTCAAATCTGAAGAAATTATGCTTAGAATCAAACAAGCAGTCGTGGCCAGCTCAGCAGGGCGAAGGGTGAAAATGAAGGAACATGCATACACAGAAATCCCATAACTAATAATTAATTAATTCATTAATCAATCATAGAAAGAGGGAAGGGCGGGGGGGGGGGGGGGGGGGAGAAATCTTACCACCAAATTGGGTAACCGGCTAAGACCTTTGTGCCATTGAAGAGAAAAGATAAAATTAGTCCAAGCAGGTGGTAATCCATTAGTCCAGGCTGGTGCAAGGGGAAAATCTCAGCGAAGTTTTCAGAAAAACATTAAGTGAGAAAATGAAGAATCTCCCTCCTTCCAGAAAAAAAAAAAAAAAAAAAAAAAAAAAAAGAAAAAGAGTTAAACAAAGTCCCTTGTAGTGCGGATGACTTTCTGGCTTGTCAGAAACACACCTCTCCAAGCCTTTTCCCTGTAGATCATCCAAAAGCGTCTATTAAAAAGTGCAGGGCTTGGGGATGTCAGCAGGCAGCCAATCAGACCGCATGGCCCAAGGTAAGGGATGAGTCTCAGCTCAGGGCTGTCAATCATGCTCTCCTCCCCCTCCACCCCACAACTTTGTTCCTAGCCCTCGCTTCCACAGTCAAAACCTCTTTGCAAGAGACTTTACTGGGGCAGTGAGATTTTCCGTGTTTTATTTTGGTTTTTTTTTTAATTTTTAAATTTTTGTTTTTAATTTCACTTAGAAACCCAGGATGCACAGACCCTGCTTCTGGCTTGGCATGCCAACACTTTGCAAGGTAAGGGTGAAGCGCTTAATCTCACGGTGGGGGTGAGATAGACAACTTATTCTTTAGATGGAGAGGGAGGTGAACATTAACCCTTGCAGGAGGCAGAGCTAATGGGAGCACCAAAGAGGCAGAATACCCCTCTGAAAGTGTTGATGTGAGCCATGTGGGCAAAACGTTATAAACTTTAAATGAAATCTGCACTCCCCAGGTTTTTCAAAGTGCGTGGGTGGGGTGGATGGCCAGGGGAAGCAGTGGCAGCCTGGTTTTCTAGTGAGAAAAAAATGCCATGTCATGGCAAGAGTGGAGCAGGCAGACGGGAAGATGTCCCATTAATGAATTTCTTGTGAAGTGCATCTCTGGATACAGAAAGATGAGAATATTATCAAAAAACCACACACATAATCGTAATAATAATAATAAAAAATCACAAGCAGTATCACTTCTCTAAAGATGTTGCATGTTGCAAATAGACCCAACAAAGATTTTCCTTGAAAATCCTTGTTATTGCATAAAGACACTGTTTTTACAGGAGCTATTGTGTCAGAGTAGCCAATCTAGGGGATGACTCAACAGAATGTGACAAAGAAATGGGAGAAGTCAAAAAAGTTGCTTTTGCTCATAAAGCATCCTCAGAAATCACAGGTCTATTGCCTGCAGTGGAGCTGCCCAGGTGCTTTAGGAGTAGCCAACAAATAAATTTATTGCAGAGCAATGGCTAATAACAGAGGTCCAAGGTCCTATCTTGGGCAGCCAAATGAATCTCATGGTTTTGAAAGTTATAGACCTTCTCCTGATATTAAGGCTCTGGGTACAAATGCATTCCTTGTTGCTATTTAATTACTGGGATGCACCTGCCTCATGCCTGTGTCTTTCTTGATTCCCAGTTCTTACAGATTTTAGTGTATTTGGACACTGAGTTAGTGCAGAGCTGTTCTCATAAGTGGTAATTGGTTTCCTGGCCATCATGCAACCAAGAGAGGACATCCACCAGCTGTTCGCTCTGCACCTTACCTCTGCATCAGTCCCTGCATCTGCTACAAGGACTATGGGGCCACGCTTCTCCAGGCTTAGTCCAACGGGTTTTCCAGCTGTCTATGACCCATCATAGATATTGAACATGGCTTGTTCCTCTTGTGGGATTTCAAATCCCAAAGGGTATATTTGGTGTAGTCTTATCCTGACAAATCTCTTACCTGGCACCAAGCTATGTTTTATTGAATGCAATCACTTGGGTTTTAGAAAGCAATGATTTTCAAATGAGCATTTGGAGACACATGGATTTAATCTGTTCCACTAAATTAAACACTATCTGGGAATCTTCCCCAGATCTTGAACTCTATTGTCCATGTTTTTAGCTATGAAGCATGGGCCTGTTCTGGCCAACTTGCACAGCCCTGAAGAAATTTTAGTCACAATTTGAGGTTAGTGTGGAACAGGAACTATTCCAAATAGAGCCTTAAGATGTGACCCACCTCTTCTGGAGGTTAAGTGAATTTAGCAGGATGGATGAAGGTAATCCTGTGTCCCTGTCTCTCTGGTTCCAGGAATGGTCACAGGCACTTTTATCTTACTGGTTAAAGTAAGCCATGGAGTTTGTGAATTGCCACTAAAGAGCCTGTAAGTCTATCTAGCAAAAGCAGACCTTAAATTGCTACACAGGTTTGTATCTCTATCGGTGGATGTTTTGGAGCTGCACAAACAGAATAAGCTTTAAAAGTACTGAGCAAGAGAATTTCTGTCATTAATATGTCAAACTGTTAAAGAGGCAGCAAAAGGAGAGACTGAAGTGAGATATCTCGGGTGATACTACAGGTGACTGACATCCCATGGAAGAGGACAAAAATCCCCAACACTGCAGAAATCTAATTGGGGAAAGCTTTTGAAATCTGAATTGAATGATTGGTTGGAGACCATCATCAAGGTCTTGGTGGCTGGGACGTTTCTGTCCATGAGACACTGGGGAACAACACAAAGTGCTCTTTATCTATTTCTTGATGCTAGGATTTATAAATCAAGCCAATAACAAGCTACAAAGTGCTTCCTCTGCAGACAACCAAGTGGGGAAAAGTGACCTAAGACCCAAACCCCAGAGACTTTATTTGCTGTTGTGCATTGGGCAGAGATCTCAGTGTTGCCTCAGGAACGGCTGCATTCCAAAAGCAGCTGAGATGCTAAAGCACCCACCCACACCCCAGTAACTGCCCAACATCATATTGATGTGGCCACAGACAGGTTTTGAAAGATGAACAGCATGTTGGTAAAGATTTGATCCCAAGCACACTGAAGTCAAGGGAAAGCTCTTTATAGACTCTGACAGGTATCTGATGAAGTTTCTTGGGTTGCCTGTACTCCCACACCTTTTAATTTCTCCCATCCATTGCTCTCTTTGTCTGCTCTGAACATAATGGACTGTTTGTCCCATCATCATAAGGAATTCATGTTGGCCTACCTTTTGGGAAGAGACTGTGTTTTGAGTGTGTCTGCAGTTGCTTTGGCTTTGAGATCCTGTGAGTAGAACGTCCTTATTGTCTCTAGCCCTGTTCACACATGACTCATAGTGACTCTTGGCTCCAAGTTTCTCCTACGGAAATAAGTAGAAAAAATGAGTAGAAAAATAATGGCAGGTTTCAGTTGTATCAGCCTAGATCCCCAAAGCCTTAAAATGGCAGGCATGTCTCACCAAGGAGTATGACCTGTCTCACAGGCATGAAGACTACATTGTCTGTGAAATGAAGAGACTTACTTTCAGTCTTCTCTGCTGCGAAATGAAAATCTGATGTGTACATGCTAAAATTATCCTGGGGATATTTCATGCTAGCCTGAACAAATATTTATAAGTTCTACAGCAAACATTAATTTTAAATGTAATTTCTAAGAGCAAACGACAGTTATCCAAAAGAGTACAATTTCAAAATTTCACTCATGGATACCTCCTTGTGCTGATGACTGACAGTTTTATTTACTGACGGTCTTTTCAATCACATCAGTCTGTCTAGTTTGGCAATATTGACTCTTATAGACCAGTTTCAATATGCCCAGAAATGAAAAACATTGAGGAAGTTAGAGGTTTGGCTGCTCAGGAAAAGTCCTGTTGCCTTTACAATGTCAGTATAAAGGTCCTTCTGTATTGTGCTAACATTGTGGTACTGCAAACTCAACCACTGTAGGTGCCAAGGCATCCAAAGGGATCCTTCAGTTTATTCTCACAACACTCCAGCAAAAGAGAATTGTAATCATGTTGAAAACATGCCTTTCCTTCCCCTCGGTGCTCTAACTTTTGTAACTTTTCCTTCTTTTAGCTTTACGTCCTTTCTCCATCAGAATCTACCAGCAGGAAGAAACCAAGTGCCTGGGGAAGGTGACAGGACCATGGAGTCTCCTGGATTTGTTCTCAGCATGCATTTCAACATACCAAGCCACCGATGAGTGTGAGACACCAGGAACTCAAACCTTTTCTGGTGTGGTTCAGTTGCCCTCGCTGGAATTACCCCATGGTCAGTGTGGTGTGAAGAGGATGACTCAAACCGCGCAGCGAAAGACAAGAGATGGATGACCTGGGATGACCTGACAGAGGAGGGTTTAGACACCTGATTTGGTGTGTTGGGGAAGGCAGGGAAAGTACAAGACCAGTGATCCATGGTGCCCCACTAAGCAATGGCATCAGAGTGCTTGATTTGCAGGTTGACTCCGGTTCGGCGGTGGAGGGTGGCTTAGCTGGGTGCTAGACGTTGAATTGCACATTTGGGCACTTCTGGGCATGGCCAGAAACAGAAACTGAGAAGGTGGGTCCCTCAGGACCATGGTCTTTTAAGGGGTTTCAAGGCTTAGAAGCAGCTGAGTTGGTTGTTTTGAAGACCTAAATTTTGGTCTTAGTATCTAAAGTGGAGGTAAAATAGCAAATCTGTTCTTCGACGGCTCTAGTCATCAGTCCTAAAGTAAGTAATTATTAAAAAGTATGTAAAGAGCTGAAGGAATCCTTCCTCAAAGCGTGAATGAGCCATCTGAGTCCCTTCCATCTTAAACTACTGAAATCCTGTGTGTTTCTGAGGGCTGTGTTTGCTGCTAACTTGTGACTGGTAACATTTATATTTCTCTCTAAACTTAACCTGTTCCTCAGTTTTCTTGGCCAAATCTCCTCTCTCCTAGATCCTTCTGCTCGCTCTGGCTCTAGCAGACTGTTCTCCTCTGCTGTTTCTGGTTCTTTGTATCTCAGTTCACGTTAGCTGGCCATACCAACGCAATCACTACCTGGAAAGAGCAATCCTGTATTAACGCCTGAGGAGAGCTATTTAAAGAAGGGCCTGAATGGATATTATATCACTTCTGATCTTCAGACAGGAACATCTTTGTGTGTTTCCATGTATCTTCTCGATGTGCTCTACCACCAATGATCTGGGGGGGTATGCTCCAGCATGTTGACATTGCGTGGACCAACCTAGCATACCCCTCACTCCTGTTAGGTGCTTCATCTCCACGTTTGCTCCAGCAAAGCTTTAATGCTACCTCCGAGTAAGCTCATAGCTCCTGCAGGGTTGCAGGGAGGCTGCCTTTCACATCTGCCTGCCTGTTGTGTCCAGTGGAGCACTGCCTGCAGTTCATATGTAAAGCTGTTAGGTGCCTACAGGACAGGGAGCCACAGGGGAAAAGTATCTACTGTTATAGGAAAACGGATCTTTACCTGTTCAGGTGAGCACCATGATGTTTTTTCTACTTGATTTTTTTTTTTGAAATTTCCCTTTGCTGAAGACACAGGTATAAAGCAGAGGAAAATCAGGCTTTCACAGGAGGTGTGGTGGCTGTTGAGATGATGGTAATAGAAAGCTCTGAGTTTAGCAAACCCCTTTATCGTTGTTTTTATTGTTTTAGGAATAACTTTATGGCTTTTTAAAAATGCAAATAGCCTTATCTCACTCCATTTTTTTATAAACTATTCTAAGCTCATGGTATAGAAATCCTGCACTTAGGGTATTTTTTGTCTTCTAGTGATGGCAGAAACTCTTTTACACCAAACTTTTGCTGCAGTATCCCATGCCTTGTGGCTAAGGGATAGGGAGTTCTGGGTTGGTTTTTTTTTGTTTGTTTGTTTAGAAACAAAAGATTACATTTTTAAATCATTGGTGGAGTAACCTGTTGTAGTACCTGTTGTCATAGCCAAGCTCAAGAAACTTCTCAACTTTGCTGATGACTCCTCGTATGATTTTGATGGCCCAGGTTCTTTACCTGTCTCTGTATTTCTTGCTTGTAAAACTTGGGAAAGAATTGCTTCTGTGTATATTCTATTAGTTCCTTCAGGAGGGAACTGTCTCACCCGCTGTTTGTGCAGGCCTGAGCTAGGACATCAAGGGACAGCTATGAATCACAGACTTAATAATTAATAGCGAGCAGATGAACATATGAGCAGAGCTGGAATCCCAGTCCTTGTATTTGAAGGGCAGAATGAATGATAAATGGTGCTCCCTACGGTTTAGTTTTTCTCCTCCTTTTTATTCACATATATCTTGTTCTGTGGCCAGGAAATCATAGGAAATATGTGAAGTGGAAATGCTAACTGCTGGTTCCTCCACCATTGCTGGTAAGACAGAAATCTTCTAAGGATACTTCATCTCAGTGCCTGCGTGCCACTGAACTGGAGCTGCTACAGAGTCTGAATAAAAACATCTTTCTTTCACTGTCACCTACTTAAATTCCTATAGCACCTCACAGCTCAAACTCTGGTTAGATTTTCAGATCTCTGTCTTGCCGTGGAGATGTTCAGAAAAAAAAAAGCACCTAACGAAGCCCTAAGATGCATGTTTTTTTAGCGACTATGACAACTTGGAGCATAGAGAACTAGCAATGAAACCCATCACAAACTTCAGTAAATACAAGGACATAAATATTCTGTTTGACTGGCACAGTTTTGCCTGAAATAGTGTTAGCCCACATTGCATCATGTGGGGACACTGCTTCAGCAATGTGCTTAGAAAGGGGCAGTACTTGTGATGAAGCTTCAAAGTCTTCTCTGTTAAACTTCTGTTCTTCTATCCAAGTCATCCCTACTGTCTTCTGAAGAAAAGGGAGATCTGAGTCTGGTAGGGTAGGACACCTGTCTCATCAGCCATCAGTTGTTAGTGGGAAAATTATTTCCAGATAATGTTTAGGGTTCTGTTCAGTCTTCACCTGAGCCACTATGGGCAGGCTAATGCCCAGTGGAAGAGGTCTCAGAAGGATTTCTTGCACCATGATGTGATTCTTTTCATCAGTTTGGAGCAATATCTCAGGATACAGGAGAGGTATGACTAGGGTGGTTGAGTATGTGTAGAGCCCGGATTGCCAACATGTATGCATGTAGTCTATACGTAGGTGAATGTGAGCAAGCGTAGATGGCTGAGGGTGGACGAGCATGTGTAGATCAGTGGTCATAGGTATATAAGGCCTTGCTGGTGGGGAAGCAGCCTCAAGGCAAGTCCCAGAGATTTCTGGGGAACAGGTCCATTATAAAAAGCACTGTAAGGCTGGTGCATATTGTCTCTCTGAAATTGTATAGTGAAGGGCAGTTTTACACCTTATGTGTTTCAGGGCAGCCTTGCTCTACGTGAGAGGCTGAGCTGCCTTTCACAACTGCAGTAAATCTGACTAATTGGACTAGCTGAGCATATGAAGAAACTATGCCCCAGGTCTTGGGCTTGTTTGAAGACAGCTCTGTCTACCTTGACATCTGGAGGAATGCATCCTGGGGACGGGGGGAAGGGATGGAGAGCAAAGGGAACAGAGTCATTCCTCTCTTTCCTTCCTTTCCACGACTCCAGCCTAGCAATATCATGGAGGCTGGAGAATACACAATAAAAAATGAGATCAGCTATTTTTTGCTGCAGGCTGTGACTTTCCACGATGTTGTAGCTGGAAATCATGGGGCCCTCTGATGTAGGCAAGTGCTTGTGCTGTTGGCACAGAAGGAGCTGCATGCATTTACATCAGTGTTGCATATCTCCTGGGCTGTTTGGTCAGCCATGCTGTAGGGCAAGGGTAGGCACTGCCACTGGAGCACAGCTAGGATTGGAGACCTTCTCCTTGCTGAGACTCTGCCACCTGCCCAAGCTGCAGTGCCCATCTATAATGTCCCCATCTACTCACACCCCAGTCCTGAGCATACCAGCTGGGAAGTGTCACAGTCTAGCACAGCCAGCACAACACAAGAGAAGGTGTAAGCAATATTTTTTGCTTTTTTACATGGCTCCAAGGGGCTGCACTCCCCATGCTAATGGTACTGCCAAAGGTAATGGTTGATAACACAGATCTCAGTCTTTCTTGCATCTTGGGTTATCACCTGCATTCACAGAGCAGGTATGAGATCTGTACTGGATCTGGCATTGCTGTGCATGGCCAAGACTTTGACTATCCAAGGGCATGGTGCTCTGCAGGTCCCCAGCAGCCCTTGCTGCGCCCGAACACTTGATGCAAGAGGGGCTCTGCTCAGACTTGGCCTGGTTCAGCTACGTGTGGGCATGCAGAGCAGGGATGCCAGGTCTGGATTGCTCCATGCCCTTCTGAGACAGCTCAGCCTGAAAGATCAGAGAAGCACAATTTTTGCTCGATCACTATGAGGATGTTGGGCTGAACTGTATGAAGATAAAATACTGGGGAGGGACAAAGTGGGGGGGATGGGACAAATATCCTGATGGGAAGCTGGGCAGTGCTTGGCTGACCTGGGTTTCAGACTGGGCTTTGTTGAGCTGGGGCTGAGTTTGGACTGGGCTTTGCTGGGCTGGGTCTGAGCTTTGCTGGTCCACGGGATGAGAAAAGGCAAGGGCAGCTGGCTGGAGGCAGGCAGGAGGTCTGGAGTGGTGCCTGCAGAGCAGCCTGGTGGGGATTCAATCCGGGAAGTTTTAATGACACAACAACAACAACAACAAAAGAGGAAAGGGGGGAAAGGAAGAAAAGGCTCCTGCAGGGCTGGTTGCCACGGAGACCCCAAGGAAGTTTGAACCAGTCCTGCTCTTTTCACAGCCGCCTTTGAGCCAAGGAGGGAATTATGGCTGGCGATAAAAGGAGACATGTGGCCCTTTGCTCACAGGGACCGGCCTCTGCAGTTACGAGTCTTCAGCTCATTTTCCCCCTTGTCCCCTCCTGCAATTATACATTCGGATCTCAGGAAAAAAAGGAAAAAAAAAAAAAAATCTAGGACAAGTTGTGCACCCTTTGCCCTGGGGACCCATCCCTGCAGGGCAGACCGCTACCTCTTTCAGCCCATTATTCCCCCCCACTGCAATGCGCCGCCCCCATTTCCTCTGTAGTTATGAAATTTTTCTGTGTTCAGAGCTGATAAACAGCTCACGCCGTCTGTTGTCACACCAGCCCCTGCACCGAAACAGTCTCCATAAGGAAGGGGGGCTGAAGACCTTTTCCAGGGGAGCTGGAGACAGTTTTCTTGCTTGCCACAGCTTGGGTTTTCGGGAGGGATCTGGCTGACCAAATGCCAGAAATTAGAGTGAAAGGGATAAATTCAGCTCTGTGCTGCCTCCTCCAATTTCTCCAGTGTCAGTTGCATGATGCAAGACCCAAAGTTGTGCTGTAGTGCTCAGGTTATGCTCTTGGGTCTTCCTCATCATGGCGTTGGTGCTGGATACTTGCACTTCCAGCCCATAGTGTAATATGCTACAAAAAATCCTGCTCAGGCCCATTTGATATTATACACAAGGGACAAAAAGGCAAAGGGAAGGCAGAGCTGTCAGCAAGAGAAATGAGTCTCCTGCAGGCATAGCATAGCCCTGGGAGCAAAGCATATCTCCGCTTGCAGCACTCACCTCCTGGCCAGCTGGACTCAGCTGGGTTAACAGAGCCCGATTTTCCTTTGTTATGTGTTGTCAGGGGTATTCAGGTCTTCTTGGACCTTTGGTGCTGCGAGTGTCATGGTGAGCTATGAAGGAGCAAGTATGGCTGGGGACATGGGGTGGTAACCAAGGCTGGGATCTGCTCTCCCTCCCAACTCTTAGAACATTGCTCCAGAGCCCATTTCCCCCTCTTGTGCGGAGCTGTGGTGGTGGATGCTGTGACATGAGTGGGGCAGAGGGACAGAGGGGAGAGGCCAGGCCAGGATAGGTAATCTACTTCTGGCTCTCACCCTACAGCCTTCGGCTGCTGAGAGCAGAGCTGCTCCTGGACCCAAACATTGAATGGGACTGGAGGGTCAAAGTGCTGATGTGGGGGCTGGACTGATGGAGTTGATATGATTGTGCAGACCTCAGTTTGTTTCCATCAGCTTCTTGGGTTTCTTTTTAAACCCAGAACTGTGTTTGAAGGGATCTTATTACCTGGAGAGGCTGTGGGATATCCATCCTTGGAGGTTTCGGAGACTCAGGCAGAAAGAACCATGGGAAACCTTCTGGATTTAATCTTGCTTTCAGCAGGAGGTTGGATTAGAGACTTCCAGAGGTTCCTTCCCACCAGCACTTCTAGGAGTTGATGCTGCTATATTGCTTTACAAGTTAATTAACTATTTAGTTTAGGTTTTGTGCATGATAATAACACAGAACACTTAAATAGTCCAGAACACCTTCACAGGAATATCCGACCGATGGGTTAGAAAGCCAAGATCCTGCTTGCTTGTTCTCCAAGGCTCCATGCAGCAGGTAAGGCGTGTGGCTGGCCAGCTAAACACTGTGCAGGATGCAAGCAGAATTATGTCCCCTGGAAGCTGTCCTGAAAGTGGGCACAGTCCTGGGATCACAGCAGAAATTCAGACACGTACACTGCCTGCTTGCCAGAAGCTGAATGATGTCTGATCAGCTGCCCCATTCCCAGTGATGAACCTCTCTGCTCAGGAGGAGCCTAACTTTAATGAAGGCACGTTAATATCATTAAATGAAGAACAGCTGCAACAACTGACAATTATTTGGACAGGTGTTTGTAGATGTGTTTTTGCCTGCTTTTGCCAGATTTTAGTGTTCCAGGTAGCTATGTCTCCCATTCCCACTGCTGCTCCCTGGACACAAAACCGTGCATCCCATCCTCCTAACACCTAAACGGGCCTTTATTTCTCAGCTCCTACCATGGTCCTGCTTTGCACAGCAGCTGATAATTTCCAGGCTCTGTCCTTAGTACTTTTGCAGTGTCTGAGGGCAATCTTGCCTGCTGTCTTCAGACAAAAATAAAAGGAACTTGCATCCCTCAGAGTGTGTGAGCATCATCTTTCCTGTCATGTAGCTTGGCAAGCGTGCCACCCATGGAGGTCTTATTGCTAGGGGAAGCTGGAGCTTCCTGGAGCTAACAAACTACTGGAACTTCACTTTTGATCCCTGTAGATCCACCTCTGTTCCGTAAAAAGATAAAAAGACAGCTGGAGCAACCCCCAGCCAGTGCAGTCCTTCTGTACCCATCCCACAGTGTTCCTAGTCCAGAGAGAGTGGTGAGGGCTCCTCAGGCCTTCCTTGGTGACTGCTCTGGCTTAAATTTCTCTGTCACAGTGTCATCACAGCCACATGTTCCCCTCCTGGGGTTACCCCCTCAGTTATCCTGGTATCCTGTTTGTGGGCTAAGTGGTGAATCACAGCTAAGCTGCTGTAAAAATAACCTTTTTTTTGGGGGGGGGGTAATCTCTCTTTACATCAGTGCCACCTTCATATATTACTCCTTTTGTTTTGTTATCACATTTTTGATGGAAAGTGCATGCAGGAATGAGTAGGTTTTCTGTGTATTGGAGTAGCGCTGTCTCCATGATGGCAAGAATGTATATGTATCAGAACTGGAATGTGCAGCGTATTGTGTCCTGTTCATACTTTTGCAACCAGTGGCTGATTATCAATTACAAGTGTTTCTCAAAGACCATCTTTATTTTAAAGGAAGACTCCTAAAATGCAATGCAGGTGGTGCAGTAACTACTGCTGACCTGCAGAGCAGCTGCATCCGACCTATGCTCTCTGTGGTCTGTGATCTGGGGAATAAGCATGATAGGATGAGGGTGACTTGCCAGAGAGTTTGGGAGTGTGGGGGACAGTGCCATCCAGTGGACCTGCCACAGCTGACTATGTAGCATTATAACATAGCATGTCCATTCGTGATGTGAGTTGAGGCACTGGGTTGTGTATGATGCTTTCCTGGTCCCACCGCAAACAAACCCGGGCTGTTCAGCAAAGCACAAGTACCCGATTATATCCCTAAAAACACCTTCCCCGAGGCCTTGGGTACCTGGCAGTGCCCATCACTTGGGTCTCCCAACTGTGAGGATGCAGGAGGACAACTATTCTGGAAGAACCATACATAGGGGACTAGCCCATCACACCCCATCTCCCCCAGCTCTCTGGGGTGGAAGTGCTCCAGGTGATGGAGGGGAAACAAAATCCAAGTTAACACTCACTTGTGTGGTTAGTGTCACTGGGGGGTGATGGGAGCTCCCCCTGCAAGCGGACACGCTTGCACCCCACAAGCCTCATCTCAGGAGCACAGGGCAAGAGCAGTTTGGGGAGAAAAGGCCTCCAAGAGTGGTAGGGTGAGTAGGTAGGGCAGAGAAAAATAGCGAACACCCTTCCCAATGGTTTGGAAAGATTTCTCCTGGAAAAGCCCCGCCAAAGGAGGCCTTGCTCCTTGCGTGATCCTTGGGGGCACAGTACCACCTGCTGGCAATGAGACGGTAGCATAGCGAGGGATGGGACACAGGGAGAAACCCCAGCCCTAGCAGTTTGATCTTTTCCAGAATTAGAGCAGGACTCACGTTTGCTATTCATTCAGTCCAGTTTTAAATATTTAGGTTGCACATTTAGACCTCAAAGTCGAGCCATCCTTGTGAGGGAGAGATTTTCCTCTCAGACAGTCAGAACCACTAATGTTCAGGCTGCAACATTTTTCCATCTGCAAAAAGAAGGCAATGCAGATCCCCAAACAGAGCCCAGTTTACCAAATCTGTGTGAAGGGTTTATATAGGTAGATTTTTATAGCTTTTTCTTTTGTTTCTTATTAAGCTGTAGCTTAAATAGTAATGTTTTCAACCCCTCCCCTCTTCTTCACCAGGGTTTGCATCAATGCTTCCTACCTTCCCTCTCAGCCCCAATTTTTTTTCTGTTCTGTTCTTTTCTATTAATCTCAACACAGTGTTTATCCTCTAAGTCTCCTAGGCTCTACCCCACTTACATTTATTTGCCTAAGAAATAGCAAATGATTGATTTGAGGCTGTTAGTAGTTCGTTCCTGCTCTCAGAACCCTCAAGTCTAGCAGCCATGTTCACTCTTTGTTTCTTCTTAATCACTTTCTTGCTCCTGTGCTTTGCTGTTTGTCTTCTCCTTGGTTATTTCACAGAGCAGTTTCTGGAGTGCGCAGCCGATTGAAAAAAGAAAGCTCTGTGCACTTAGCTACTAGCCCACACAATGTGGCCAGGAAACTGTGGTTTAAAGCAAACCCAGAGGATTTAAAACACAACTCCTGAAAGTATTTGTTAAGCTACGTGGGTTCAAATATGATCTAGGACTTGAGCCCACGCTTGGAACGTGGTCCCACTGGTTGAGGATGGGTAAGGGGCAGGACAGTCCCTGCTTGGCTGCACTCCCTGGATTTTGTTTTCCTAAACCTGACTCATCTATCAAAATGCACCTGACTGATGAGATGTGTGTTAAGTGCTTTGGTAATAACAATTTGTTATTACCAAATTGTAATTTTGCATACCTGCAAAATTATCTTATGCCAGTGCAGCACCTGGGAGTTGCAGATACACCTGGGTTAACTGGAAAAAGGACCAAACTGAAGACTATGGAGTTGAATTCAAGACACTTTGGGTAAGGTTCTGCTCACCTAAGTTCAGATGCTGACAGTGCAGGGCTCAGTCCGAGCAGGGGGTCTAATGCCTAGTCCATGCTGTGGCTAAAGGGTTTGGCTACAAGGCCACATGTGGGTCTGAGACTAGACGTTCTCAGGGGAAGCTTCATGAGATGGTGTGAGCTCAGCTAACAGCTAAATGCTGACAAAAGGAGGGGCCTGCTCTCCACATCTATTCTGCCTCTCCACCAAGGGCTGTGTACCCATACATCCCACCTGCAACCAGTTTGGTGCCCACAGAGCTCTCCATGGACTAGTTGAGCTCACTGATTACTCAGAATATGGCAAAAAAGAGCTTGTGCAAAATAGTGGTCATGACTGCTGCTGGGAGCAGAAGGGGGATGAAGAAAGGAGGGGGGAGTGATTCCTCTTCAGGCAGCAGTGAGCTGTTAGACTGGCTCAGTTTGTCACTTGTTGGCATCCTCAGATTCCCCTGTTGGAGCTCAGCAACTCTACGTGGACTGCTTGAATATTAATTATGATCAACATTACTTTTCCATCCAAGATACCTCCTTGGAGGCCTCTCTGATCTGTTTGCCTTTTCCTAGGACCTTAGCAAGACTGACAGTGTTTTGGCATGACCAAGGATGGGTGACCTCCCCTCTACTCTCCTGTTTCCTCCAGGGTGCAAGGACTATCTTGACCCTGCTCTTCTCTCCTATCTTGAGCAATCATAGAATCATGGAATAGTTTGGGTTGGAAGGGACCTTTAAAGGTCATCTAGTCCAACCTCCCTGCGATGAGCAGGGACATCTTCAAGTAAAGCAGGTTGCTCAGAGCCCCATCCAACCTGACCTTGATTTTTTCCAGGGATGGGGCATCTACCACCTCTCTGGGCAACCTGTGCCAGTGTTTCACCACCCTTATCGTAAAAAATTTTTTCCTTATATCTAGTCTGAATCTACCCTCTTTTAGTTTAAAACAATTACTCCTTGTCCTATCGCAACAGGCCCTACTAAAAAAAAAATACAGCTGTGCAGTCTCTGCTGAGCCCTCATTTTGACTCTGCATGCTTCATTGTTGGACTTCAGTCTCACCAGCCTTCCTGGATGGCCCAACACACCATTTTATCTGGACAAGTAACACCAAGATGGCTCAGTTCAAACTGATTCTGAAGAACATCTGATCACTCCATCTCCTTGTCCTGGATTGCTGCACAGACATAGAGTGGCAGGACCTTTCACTAGCAAAGGAAGGTGGAAACCCAGGATTTCAGTTTATATCAGGTCCAGACTAGCATTTAGGTTGGAAAATCCACCATAGCCTGGTGAAGGTGGGTGTGCTCACAGTGCAGTTCATAGCACCCCTCACACAGCTTCTTTTTGTGGTGAGAGGCAGACTCTGGTGAACACGTACTTCAAGACTGCAAGCTATCCTTCAGGTCCTCTAGAGACTCCCACTTATGCTTCTCACTTTTATCTCTATCCATCTCACCTGAGGCCCCACAGGGCCATTGGATTCCTCATCAGTGTCTGCCTGCTCTGGCTAAGCTTCTGTCCATGGGACAAGTGGGTGCATGTGGCTACTACCCACCACCGTAGGTGATTGTGGATCCAACTACTGGACCCTGACCCTGTTGCGTCTCCAGACAGGACTACACCAGGAAGCTCCTACCAGATACTTGGATGCCATCAGGGAGCAGTGGGCATTTCCAGAAGAGTTTTGTCAGGTTCCCTTCTGCCTTTCTTCTTTCCAAGTTTTGCATATTTCTGATACTTTCACATGTCCCTTGCTTCCATTTTTGCCATCTTTGTAATTTGATTTTTCTTCTGATCTGTTTCCCAATTTTCCCCGTTTTCTGTTTAGATTTTCAATTTGGCTCATGCCCAGTGGTGACACTGTGCAAAAGCAGATTCCTTGGGAAAAGTACAAGAACAGAATGTGCACGTAGAGACTCTTCTCTTGAAAAATTTCCCAGACGCCAAGAATCTTCAGCTTAGGGACTTCCCCAACCTAAGGTAGTGTTGATGGTTTTAGTAACAGTGGTTTTTTTTTTTTTCTTCCATAAATCTACATGGTTTCTCCTTAAACTGCATGCAAACATTTGGCTTCTGTGACATGGTGTAGACTGCAGAACCACAGCTCCTGGTGACAATATCTTGGTTGTGTGAAGAGTGGCATCCAGTGTGTTTGTTTGTTTTTTTTTTTAAATGCCACCAGCTGGCTTAATTTGATACCCCAATAATTGTAAGTTCTTGTCCAGCCTCTATCAGCCACTTGGTCTGGAAGATGTCTACTGTATCCCCATCAGTTGTCTCTTCCAAACTGAAGAATCTCAGCCTACTCAGTAGCTCCTTCCACAGACACCCTTCTCTGTCTTTGACCAGCATTGCCGTAACTCTCCAAACCTTTCCTAGTTCTATTGCACTCCTATGTGAGATGACCTGTGCCTGGATCTCAACTTAAAGCGCCATGAAATCAGACTGCTTACAGACAAGAGTTGCTGTTTCTTGCCATTTCTGCTGGCGTGAGGTATGGAAGAACATAAGCCATCCAGGTACATGATCAGTTGAGTGTTAGTGAAGCTGCAGAGCAATGCTTAGGTCAAGAAGTACAGAAGCAGTCAGTGCTCCAGAATATTACCTGTGATGAGCTGAGTATTTATTGGATTGATGATCCTAGAGGTCTTTTCCAAGCTTAATGATTCTAAGTCTTCCCAGGGGCCAGGAAGAACTTCCCAGCTGAGTCCCAGTTGGACTCAACGATCCTTATGGGTCCCTTCCAACTCAAGATATTCTATGATTCTATGATTCCATGATTCTCTTTATTCCTTAGCTTAGAGCTGGTGGGAAAAGTACCATTTTCACAGGATAACGCAACACAATGGGACATGGGAGGAGAGATCTGTCTCATGATAGGAGCATGTCTACAATGTGAATGTCTACATATGAGCTAATTCACCAGTTTCTCTTTATGGACAATGAGTTTCCAATATACAAGTGCTTAATTAAGTACAGACTTCTATGAAAATATCATCTCACATCTCCTGGATGGTCATCATAGAGAACAGAACATCAGGAATTACTGCTAGAGACCAAGACAGGAAACATCTAGAGCACATGCTATTCTGCTCTCCTCTTTGACAATGAAGATCCAGGAGGATCAGAGCAGGTACTGGGAAATGTGATGAAGATAATCAAAGGTACTGAATGATGGTGTTACTAAAGGTGGTCTAGGACTCTTCAGCTGGAAGACCTGGGTTCTGTCAAAAGGATGAATGCAATTCTTACTCGGGCAGTTGCCAAGCTGCCCATGGTTGTAATTCCTAACAACCATGGAAAGGATCACTTGCAACTGAATACGTGCCATGGCCTGGGTTTAGGATGTTTGGTGCAGTCCAAGTATGTCTACTCACACTGCTGTGAGAGAGAAGGAATTCAGCAGAAGCAAGAAGATCATGCAACAAGCTGGGCCAAAGGTACATCAGGAGAAGTCTTTGAGGGCAGGCATGCCATGTGACACCCCAAACTCTGAGGATGTCAGGATATAAGGGAATCAGCTGACATGCCTTGTTCTTAATTTTTGTCTTTTGTTACAGTAAACATCCTGCCTAGTCTCCGTGAAATGCTGTGGGCAAGCTAGAGTTATTAGCATTAACTGCAGTGTTAAGATTATGAAGTACTGCAGAAGATGTGACCTGTCTCTTGGGACGCATGAACTTCCTATGGGCATGACAGAAATGTGAAACATCACTTAGGTCTTGGAGATGGGACATATCAACTCGGTGCTCCACAGAAGCCAAGAGAAAATTGCATCTGAGTTAGACGAGATGGCTTGACGGTGGTCTCACTTCCCCATCCACCTCCTCTTTGGTGTCTTGTTATACAGTCCCTAAGCAAGGTGCTTGAAAACATTTGTGCTGGCCCATCTCAAAGCTTTCTTCTGCTGAGAAAGGAAGGGGCTTTTGTTTTGCAGGCTAAGTATATGTGCACAAACCATGGTCATTTCATGGGGTCCTGGACACCCTCTCCAAAGCATGGGACCTGCTGCCAGGCTCTCTGATCAGGATAGGGTTGTGTGGACTAATTTACAACTTAAATGAAGAGTGGGGTGGGTTTTGCAAAGCCCCTGGGTAGGAAAGTGTGAGTATTGTTTTTGCCAATACACATGGTCAATATCTGAGTATCGGAAATTCCTATGAAGACAAACTCCAGCATATAGAACCATTGAGTGAGAATTTTTCTTTGGTTCTCATGAATCCCCCAAAATACCTTTTCTCCAAAATCTTTCAATATATGCCTCTTTCTTGTGAATCAAATAAAGTCAGGTGGCAACTGAAATTCAAATAAAAGGTCCTTGAAATGCCATAGATAAAAAGCCTACGTAAACTGTAGGTATGAAATAACCACTCATATAGATACTTGCTCAAATGGCTATAGGACAGTGAATACAGCAACAAGCAGTTTACTCAGAAAACTATCTGGTTTACAAGAAATATGGCCATTGTGCCTTGGCAAATGTCCCTAAAACTGCTTTCAAAACAGTACAGATCAAATCAGCTCTGAAATAAAATAATTTAACTGAAGAGAGATCTTACAATGACAAGTCCTGAAGCATCCCTACCAGGAACTGGGATAAAGCAACATGCCAGGACAGAAAACAACTGTTCTTTTTTCTCCAGTCTTTTATAGGTTTTACTGGCTTATGAACTCCATGCCAAAGCCTAAGCCTTGGCCTTGCACTGTGCAGTGGAACAAATGGAGCAGTTAGAACAGTCTTCTCAGCCATATAGGTAGACCCTCTCAGATACTCTTGCTACCCTCCTACTTTCACCAGTTTTCCCTTCCCCTTATGTATTACAACCTTCTCCTTTGAAGTCTTCAACACATCTAAGCCTCAGCCCTGCCTCTGGCAAAGCCTTTTCCATTCCTGCTGTCAGCACAAAGCATGTGCTAAGCCACTGCCCTTGGGCTGCTTCATGCCCATCTCCACCACCAACTTGTCCTCCTCCAGGTCTCCCCAGTGTCTCTCCTCACACCTTCTTCCCTGCTTCAGACACCAACTTACTCTTCACTTTATCTTCCCTCTGACCCAGCTCATCGCTGATCAACCAAACTTTTGTAAGTTCATTGTATTTTTCCACAAGACCACCTCTACAAATGTACTCCTCACTCCTTGCATGATGCACCTTCCCTTCCCATGCTTGGCTCTCCCACACCTCATGGCTTAGACAGAAATTATGGGTAGTGGCCTTGCTACAGTGGCTCCCCAATAAGCCAAGAAGGAAGAGAGGTCTGGGGGCAAGTTGACTGCTCATGTTGCCCCCATGCTGTCCCTTTGACACCTCCTGCTGAAGACTTAATCTCCAGTTGACCTGCCACTGTGGCTTGAGATGAGAAAAGCAATAGGTACAGCTAGGGTTGTCCTTCCTTAGCCCACCACCTCTCTCAGGTTTCCCTTTGCTAGCAGAAGGGGACAGGACCAAGAAGGACAGGATGCCTACAAGAAAGACCCTCTCCAGGGCATCAGAGCATGCTCAGCTTGCGCAGAACATTGACCTTTCCTCCTGACAGCTCTTCACTGCGGACATTGCCTCAGCAGGACTGTAATGTGCACAGTCAGCTGTGACTTTTTGGCCCCAGCTGTAACACCATGAAGCGTGGCTGCTCCCTCCATCTGCCCTATAGTTCCCAACTCCTCTCCAGACACTTACATACCATTTGAAATTCCCTCCTTCACACCAGCCAGAAGGCAAATATCTTCTGCCAACTAACTTTCCCAATATAAATAGATACTGTCAAAGATGTGAAAATCTGACTTAGTTGTAGCCTCCAAACTGTACAGGAAGACGCCTTCCTCACATCAGAGACAGTTTCCAGGAGGCACAAGAGAGGTGTTTGTGTCTTCTTCCCCACCACTGCTTGCCTACCTCCCTCAGCAGCCCTCAGTAAGCTGGTCTTTCCTTATGTATTCTCTGTCTAGGATTGAAAGATTCATACATCAACAGATAAGAGTCTTCTGCTGGCACTTCATCACCTGGATCCTGGCCAGTCCTTTTCATCCTTCCTCAGCAGGTCCCTGTGGGGTTGCATAGTCCTGTGGGTTCTATGCCTCTTTCCTTCCTCCACTAGGCTTCATGGCATGCCTGGGAAGCTGTCCATGTATGTTGGGCAGAGTGGTGTTGGACTTCCAAGAACTGCCAGAACTACTAGAAGCACCTCATCTGCCACAGGAGATTTGTCCAGGAGCCACCACCCCTCCTACCCCCTCTGAGGCACCCACTTGGCAGAGGTGCTGCATGGACTGTGCTCTGCCCACTAGGGTTCACAAAGTGGACTTCCCTAAGCCAGTTCTGAAGCAGGACAGGGAACAAACATCCAAGGAGCTCCTCTTATACAGTGAGAGCTACAGGCAGTGCTGAGCACCTCGGAGTGGCTTAATGGTGTCACAGCTTCTCCAAGAGTCTGGGAGAAGGGACCTTGGCTGCTTTAGTACTCAAGGGTTTGGGACTCTGGTGCACCAGAGCACTCGAATTTGGAGAGCAAATCCCAACAGGACGACTGCAGAGGCTGCACTGTAGCTTTCTTTACCAAAGACATCAAGACTTGATTGTGACGCTGGTGAGCATGGCATGGTGTTCTCCATGTGTTTCCACTCTCAGATTTGGAGGCAGGTGGCTGCCGCCTTCCTGAACTGCTCCCATGGTCTGGTGGTGTTTGGCTGGGGACATCTGGGCACTGTGGGTGAAGACTGCATCTGAAGAATGTTCCCAGATGCAGAATTACATTCTCTGGTATGCTCTCAGCAAATACTGATATCCATGCTTCCTTGATGCCTAGGCTTGTATCCTCTGAATGCTGTCATGGTAGCAAGAAATGAGTCAAGAAATGAGAGGGTTATCAAAAGCAAGCCCCAACTCCCAGTCATACAATTTGGTGAAAAATAGCATCAAAAGACATTCTTATGCAAACACCCCTAAACAGAGGTAACAAAATCAGCAAGTGTCTGTGTCACACCTAATGAGCCCTGCCAAGAGCAGAAAAGGAGAAAAGCTTCTCAGAAGAGTAGGCAAAATGGAACTTTGCTGCTCCTTGAATATTTGGGCGACAAGGTTAAGATACGAGGCTGCAGCAGAGCAGGTTCAAAGGGAAGGCCATGGGGAGTCAGTAGCATCCTACGACAGTGAGGAGTACTAGATGTTGGGGAGCTCTGTAAGGGGTGAAGACAGTTGGGTTGCCCTTCTTCACCCCATTTTTCATGGTATCTGAGACTCCCATCTTACCCCCTTCATGAAGCCACATACTTTTCTGACATGCAGCCACATACCTTCCTCTACTTCCCCTCCTAAACAACAATCCTGTTCAACCTCCTGTGCCTCCATGGGTGAAGCGGTATGGCCCAACTCAAGACAGAGCATGGGAGGAGAACAGGGCTTCTCTTCTTACTGTAGCAGGACTGGTGTGAGATGGTGACTGTTAATGTTGTCCCAATTTACCTTAATCCCTCTCCTAAAATCACAAGTCCTTGCAGCAGGGTTATGCAGGCAGGAGGTGGAACAGCCCATTGCTGTCATCCAGGCAGAGGCACAGTTATAAAAATGCTCTGCCCTGGGAAGGTGCCATGAGGAGCCCCTGTGTAGGAAAAAAAAAAAAAAAAAAGCCTAAGTACATACTGGAGAACAATACTGGTCTCAGTAGTAGAGAAGATGTCTCAGTAGTACCATCCCCATCATAAGACATTTGAGGATACTGCTGCAGGGATGGGAGCAATTACAAATTCAGCTGGAGTTCTTTAAGTGTCACTAGGAAGTGCTGCATTTCACAGCCTTGCACACACCTTTACACTGTTTGCAAAGCAAACTTCCCAGATATACAACCTTATGGAGGAGGGTGTGAAATGCAGCAATGCACCACCAGCTTGGCAAAGTTGCCATTCTCATTTATTGCCTGGGTAGATTTGTTTCTTATGTCTATCTGCCTATCTAGAGCCCTACCACATACGTGTCTCCATAGTCCTGTGATTTTATGGGAGTGTTTTCAGACATATGTTTCTTAACATTTGTCCCAATGGCCACTATTGGGTTCTGGAAATTTGTTGCTGAGTTCCTCAATGAAAGTTCGTGCAATTGCACTTGGGAGGATCAGGCTGGGTGTTAAACAATGCTTCCCCTGGAGGGTTGTGCATCCATAGGACAAGTGCCCAGAGAGGTGTGGGGATCCACATCCTTGAAGGTCTGCAGGACTTGGCTGGACAAAGTCACAGCCATCCTTATTTAGATTTGACAGTAACTTGTCTTGGGACAGGAGTTTGGTCTACAGGCCTCCAAAGGGTCCTTCCCACCAACATTTCTATGAGATGTCTGCTTCTACAGTGCATGTTTGCTTATACGTGTCTGTGGGAGTGTGCTCCAGGTCACACGCTGGGATCTACCTATCATGTCCCCAAGCATTAGAGCCACTGGCAGTGAGCCCAAGCAGACGCAGGAATGCGCTGGGTGAGCGCCGGGTGCCCGGGCACAGCAGGTGCCTCATCTTTTCCTTAACTCCTCAGTTTACTTCCCCGCACGAACAGCTGCCCGCAGCCGTGCCGCACCGCCAAAGGCAGCAGCGAGGCTTGGAAGTGGGATTTTCCCCTCCCTGCTGCATCCACCGTTATTATTCTATATGGCACCGTCGAGCATCCCGGAGCCTGGCATGGAGGCTGCCAATGCCCCGCCGTGGTCTGCGAGCCGGCAGAGCCCCAAGGGGCGCCCGCGGGGATGGAGGGACTTGGCGGGGTGCGACCCGGCGCGGCATGCCCGAGGGCTCGAGGGGCCAGCGGGTCCCCAGGGAGCCCCGGGGGTGCCCGGCGCAGGCCGCCACGGCGTCGCCGGCGGCTGTGGGACGGGACGGGACGGGACGGGACGGGACGGGAGGAGGGGGCCGCCCCGCCTCCCGCTTAAAGAGCCGCGGCGCCGGGCGGCCGCGCAGCGAGCTGCGGAGCGGCACTGCCCGGCACCATGCGCTCCGCCGCCACCGCCTTCTGCCGCATCCTCCTCCTCCTCCTCCTCCTGCCGCCGCCGCCCGCCGCCGCCTACTTCGGGTCAGCGCCGCCCGCGGGGCTCGGCCCCGGGACCGCCTCCGCGCCGGGGCAGCCCGGGGAGGGAGCGCGCAATGTCCGCGGGGCAGCAGTGGGGGACCCCTGGGGAGGGAGCGCGCAATGTCCGCGGGGCAGCGCTGGGGGACCCCGGAGGAGGGAGCGCGCAGGATCCGCGGGGCAGCGCTGGGGGACCCCCGGGGGAGAGAGCGCAGGATCCGCGGGGCAGCACTGGGGGACCCCGGGGAGGGAGCGCGCAATGTCCGCGGGGCAGCGCTGGGGGACCCCTGGGGAGGGAGCGCGCAATGTCCGCGGGGCAGCGCTGGGGGACCCCGGGGAGGGAGCGCGCAATGTCCGCGGGGCAGCGCTGGGGGACCCCCGGGGGGGAGAGCGCAGGATCCGCGGGGCATCGCCGAGGGATCGCGGGGAGGGAGAGCGGATTCTCCGCTGACGGTCTGCTGAGAGGAGGCGCGGAGGCTCCGCGGGGCTGCTCGGCCCTTGGGCCGGTCCTGGCCGGTGCGCAGCCCGGGCGGGGCGGTGCGGGGCGGGAGGGGGGATCCCGGCCGGGCCCGGCACCTGCAGCGCCGGGCGCAGCCCGCAGCCGCCGGGCAGGCCTGGCACAACGGGGACGGCCCGCTGCGCTGCGGGCCGGCGGGTCCTGCTGGGCGAGAGGGGTGGGAGAAAGGGGCGAGGGTGCTGGGTGTCGGCAGGAGCCCCCGCTGTGCTCCCCGGCAGCCCGGGGGAAGGGGACGATGGAAAGATCAACGTGTGCAGGAGGGGGACGGAGGAACGGGGTGGAAGATGCTATTAGCTGGGTGCAATAGGGAGGAAAACCGGCTTTCTTCGACTTCTGTTCCTTGAACTATGCTCCGTTTCTGTTCAGGATGTGAATTAGCCCCGGTTAGTTGCTGGCTTTGATACCTCTCTTCAGGCTGCTTCTCTGGAGGGAAGAAGGTGGGAGGGGGGCGCTGGCAGAAGGAGCCAGGGCTCAGCAGAAAGGTGTGGGTGACATCTGGGTGCTGCAGGGCTCCACCGGGCAGCAGGGGCTTACAGCCAGCCCAGGGACGGAAGGTGGGCTTGGGCCCAGAGAGACAGAGCTGATGCTTCAGCCTGGGGTACTGTGCGGGATATTGGGCACAATTGTCCCTGGGTGCAATATTGTGTACTGGGATATTGGGCACGATTGTCCCTGGGTGCGTGTCCTCCCCGCACATATCAGTTTGCTTGGGTTAAAGGCAAAGATGGGTTTTTAACAGGTTGGGTCAATGCAGAATTTTCTGTGAAGCAGCACTTTGGGTTTCTTTTGTTTTCTGAGTGAGCTGCTTCTCAGGCAGGTTTTTCAGACTCTCTTACAGTAACCAGAGCTGTTAGTGCATACATGTGAGTGTAGAACAGACACAAACCTTAATACAGACACTGCTGTGAGTGATCGTAACACTCAGGACAGATCTGTGCTGACTTATACTCATGGATGGTCTTGGTCTTTCTCTGCTGATCCTCCTATCACATGCCAGACACTTCTTCCTACATTTGCTTGCAAGTGTCTGCTGGCTTGGCACCGCTTACTTGCGACAATGATTGGTATTTCATTTCTCCTGCAAAGCTTCCTTAAAACATCTGGATTTTAAGTTTATTAATTGTACCTTTTAGCCTAACTCATATCTAAGCAGCTGCTGACAGGGGAGGACTCTACCTTGCTTGGTCATTCATAGCGTGTGTATGTACATGCTTTATAAAGGAGTTGGGTTGCAGTGGGTGTTTGGCTTTCCAGTTACAGGGGTACGTGCACATGACCGTAATCAGGGGAAGTGAATGTATTTGTGCTCCCCTTTCAGATAAATAACACAAAGCAGCTACTGACTATTGCACAAGCTGGATTCTGTTAAAGCAACTTGAATGATTCTTCATTTTGTGACAATGATCTGTTTGGTATAAGCTGCTTTCTGGGCATATGAAATCTGGGTGTGCTGCCTCTTGACAATGCATAGCTTAGGATCTGAGGCTGTAGTTTCACGTTTTCCTTGAGGGGTTTGACACAGGTGTGTCCTGCATATTCTCACCTCTTCATTTAAAAATCACAGGGAGTAGAAGAAGTAAACTAAAGTCTAAGAACTCAGTGAGTGTTTGGTGGTGATTAATAATGCAGTACATGGGTGCTTTCAAATACAAATTGGAGTCGATAGACTAGAGAGGAACTTGAAGATTTTCAAGTCCTGATGTGAATGCCTGATATGGCTCAGTCTGGGAGAAAAGCAATCTCACATCCAAATTACTACTGAATTCGAGGGGACCTTGGACCCTGGTTCAGCGGTCTGTCTCTGTTTTGCCAAATAGGAGATACTTAGGCACATGAGCCAGATCTTTGCTTTCCAAACACTTAATTGAGAAAACCTGCAAAGATGTAATAAAAAGAGAAGGAGGCTTTTGGGTGGCTATCTGCAGAGCGGACCTGAGCCCTTTCTGTTGTGTACAGTGGATTTGACAAAGGTGAAGTTTTGCTGGTTGACAGCGGTGAAGAAAATGCCAGGTTTCATTCTATCATCAGGACAAAGGTAAGGCAAAAAGGGTACAAGGTGGTCCAGCAAAAATGGTCCAAGGGCCTGGTAAAGATGAAGATCACCTATAAATATACAGAATGAAGTCTTGCCAGAGAAAACACAACCTTACAATGGAGAAATAGTGGCAACTGTGGGCAGATCTCAGAAGACCACATTCCCAGTATCTGGGGTTGTTTGGCTATCTAGTGTCAGTGCACTGGCTATGCTTGAACAGACCTTGAACTGCCAGTGCTGGGTCCACAGTGGTGTGAATTAAAGCCTACTTTTAAGAAAGGCCGAGAAGGTAAGCTCTGCCTGAAATGTCATCTAGCTGTTCAGGTTATGTTGGGCTTGCCTGGCTCATTAGATGCAGGAATCCAGGAGCGGCCGTCTCGCTTGTATACGGTGTACACCTCTTAACGTCCTTCGTGCTTGTTTTGTTTCCACCTTTGCTTCAATCCTCCCCCGTGTGCAGCCTCCTGTAAGGTATTCCCTCCTTGTCTTAGCCATGCTTTTTCTTTCAGCAGGTACAACTCCTTGGGGGGGGTGGGAGTCTCTCTAGACCTCACTAAAAGCTTTCAGCCTCTTGTTGCCTTCTTAGGGGCTATGTTTCACAAAGTGAAAAGTAGTTTAGGATGTGCTGGAGGGCAAAGAGCTCCTCACAGAGCCTAAGAGTCTCTTCCTAGAATTAGGTCAGGGCAGAATTCAGAAAAGACCCACCTCAGGTAGGAGGTTGTTGGGTAGGCAGAAGCAACAAACTTGATTAAAGTCTTCTCCTGGGGAGACCTCCACGGAGCAGGCTGCAACATGTCTCATTCATGGGCCAGTTTGGCCTGCGCTCTGTGGGCAGCCAGGTCTGCTAGAGCGTTTCTTTATAACTTGTCCTGAAATACCTGTGGTAGGTACAGAGGCGCCAGGATTCCTGGAATTTCACATGATGTGCTGTCTTGATTCACAGCTCCTCTTAATTCAGCCTACCTGTGTCCCCTGTATTTACTGCTAATTCTGCTCCCATCAAAGTTAGCGGCACAACTGTTGCTCATTTCATGATGGAAGAATTTTTTTGGGCCCTTAGAGAGTAAAAACAACATGTGACTTGCAGGTCTGTTGAAGCTTGGGCTTGCATAGTTTTGAAAATAGCATAATATGTTGAATGACATCTTAATGTAAATATGAGTACCTTCAAAAATGCTGTCTTCACCTGCCCTGTATCTTTCTAGAGATGTTGAGTAAGCTCTAGTTTTTGCCCAGTTAGCCCAGTTACCTACATTCCTGTGTTTTCTTTGGTAACTGTTTGTTATTGCAGCATTTCCCTGATAAATCTGGTGGACCACAGCTACTACAAATAGGGACTCTGCTGTCCAGTTCTGAGTGCTGCTGGAAAGATTTCTGAAGATGTTTCTCTTTCTGTTGAGCTGATAAATTAAATGCTCATATTACTTACAGGCTGCATAATGATTCCTCTAAGTACAGTATATCAGAAGGGTTTGTTACAGCATCTTTTTTTGCACTGACAGTCACACAGAACACTGGGATATTTAAAAAGAGTATTAGCAGAAAGAGAGCAGAAATGGAGAGAGAAGGCAACTTTCAGCTGACTTGAAAAGATGGAGTCTGTAGATGGAGTCTGTAGCGATTGCCACAGCAGAGATGATGTGGAACTACAGATGCATTGAATAGGTAAGGGCTTTTCACGGATGCTTTTTGCTTATCTTCAGTTCCCAGATTCTCTTTTGTCACCATCTCAGGGTATCATATTTTCTAAAAAATCATCCCACTGGGTGTTGAGTGTTTCATGTAGGGAACACTCCAGGGAATGTGGCTAGTCCAGAGTTAGACTGAAAATCTGATCTCCCGTGTAATGATTGACTGGACTGCTGGCCTGGGTTGGATGGGCAGCAGCAGGGAGTGCACTGCCCCTGAAATCAAGAGCTACGTGGAGATGTTTCATGTGACTGAGCTGAGAGGTAGAAGTATTTAAACCAAGTATGTCCAGACCATGGGAGCCCAGAGCAGATAAGGATGAAGAACCCAGTGCAGTTAGAGCAACCCAAGTCAACTGGTGCACAGGCACTAATTGCAACAGTTCCCAGCTAAATCCTCACACCAGGTTACACATAACTCTCATCCCAAATAAGAATTTTATATGCTGTTCTCTGTGGAGTTTCAGGAGAATTATTTTTAAAAAGCAAGTCTGTATCTGGACACATCACCTGTTGCTGTTCCCAAAAAGGGTTTGCAGCAAGCAGAAAAGCCCATTTCAAAGGATTCCAACTCATAACCTCACGTAAACCTCACCTGAGTTTTTAATTCAAGCTCTTTTTCTTTGTGAAGAGCAGAAAGCTAGACAGAAAACCTGGAGGATAACAGGCATAAAGACACCTGCCAGAGGGTCTGAAATGACAACTCTGATGGAGAAAAGCGAAAAACCTTTGAGATCAACAGTTTATCCCGAGATGCTGCTTTGGGGATTTCTGCCAGCTTCTCTGTAGACAGCGGGTGGTACAGAGCATGGGAGACCATCCCATTTAGTCAAGACAGTACAACACTGCTGCTGGACATCCATTTGTCCAGGGACAAATATTGAGGATTAAATAGTGTTGCTTCTGAAAGGATTAAAACTCTATTCCACTGAGCTGCCAGGGAGAGAGGAGAGCTGTGGACCTGTTGTGCACTGTAGTGGCCTTGATTTGATCTGTCATTGTCCCATATTCTCTTAGCCTTTCCTGAATGCTTGTTGCAGCTATCTGTGGGGTGTAGATATTTCTGTGGAACATGAAAGGCCCGTGAAATCAGATATAGAGTACTGTTGTGGCTCCCTTTGATTTTTCTTCTTACTTGGGAGAGGTAGAAAAGGCATATTTTTAGGGGTTTTTAAGACCTTTCAGATCCAGAGGACATTGGGCATTGCACAGGAACAGGCGCTCATTAAAAGTCTCTTAAGCAGCTGGAATGTGGCTGGAAGGAGATTAAAGGAAATAGATGAATTTAGCAAAGTGCTTAGACAGAAAAGTAGAGAGAAATAAAAGTTTGAGATCCTTATTGTTCTTTCAGATTGCTAGCAGGTGTGCATTAATTCAAAGAGTTTACTTTTTTTGCCATATGATCTGTAGATAATAAACCCTAAATCATCTAAAACCGACGTGCAGTTTGCCTAACTGCAAATATCTGCATATTTTATATTTAATCTTGTAAGAATGTTCTCATACTGTGATCTTGATCTGATCCTATGTTAGTTTTACCCTAATAAAACACAGTTTTAGTCAGAGCCTGCAAGCCTCTACTCATATGGGTAATCTCAGCTGTGTCTGTTATGACTCTGAGAGTGGCTTCCGCTCCTAGCTGTGCCACCGGTCAACTGCATGACCTTGGGCAACTCCTTTAATTTCTCTACCTACTTACCTAAATTGGAAGTTATGTGAAACACTAGTTTTGAGAGTTGTGTCTGTGCACAGATCTTATGCGATGAATCCCAATCTCTGTAGGAGCCTCCACACAGCAGTATAATTTTTTCATGCTGACATTCACATGTCTTGGGTAATGAGTGTGATAGTTTGCATGAGGGAGACTTTCACAGAAAGGTATATTCCAGGTAGCTTTAGTCACTTGTCTTAGATTAACCAATTTACTGCTTATTTTGTGTACTCCTCATTGCATTATTTCCATCTGGTTACTTCCGTGCTCCGTTTCTAGAGGAAAACCAAGTTACTTTGTGTGTTGCAACTTTAGAAATTCACAAATAAAAAAAAAAAAAAAAAGAAGTGTTAAGTAAGTTTGCCTGTGCAACCAGCTGTTTGTGTAGGATGCTGTATTACCTCTGTCAGAATGTAAAGTATTGCTGGATCCAATTTTAGAAAGTGTTTTTCCCATGAAGCTTTTGCTTTGCATAGTGTAAAAGACGAATTAGACTTGGTATCTTTGCTCTGTGTGTGGTCCCAGGCTGTATTTGCTGTGCACTATTGAGATGGCTCTGAAAATGGAATCAAATTCTTCAAAGGTTGTTTTTATGTTGCCTGTCGTTATCCTATTTGAGTTTTCCACAAATACTAACATCCAACATCCTTCAGGGTCTGGAGAATGGCAATACCACCTTCTCCCAAATCTCACTGGCCACTGGTGGGTTGTAGGACATCCTTGAGATAATCCCTGTCCAGGATGGTAGGAACAGCTGTCCTGGGTCAGACCAAAGGTTCATGCAGCTTCACAAGCTGGTTTCAACACTGGGTAATAATAAACACGAAGGCAAAAGCATAAAAAGGAATAGGATAGCAGATAGTGATGTTCTCTCAGAATAATATCCAGCTTCTGATAGTCTGCACGTCAAGAATTTCCTGTGTCAAAGTATCTTTGTGTTTAATGGACCCTTATAAATTTTTCTTCCATGTTTTTGTATAAATGCATGTATACTTTAGCATCCCTAGTATCCTGCATTAAGAAGGGCTGCAAGTTTAACTACAGCCCCTGTACCCCATTTCATTTATTTTTAGTCTATTGATTAATAAGTTAATATAATTCCCCTGGTTCTTGTATATTAGAGGTAGGAATAGTCTTTCTTTACTCACTTGCAGGTCAGTCATGATTTTACAACCCTGTGTTCTCCCAGTATTCCCTTTTCTGCTAGTGGAAATTGTGGAAGATATCCAGTCTATCTATTTGTCTTCATACACAAGCTATTTTGGAAATCTGTCAGCTTTACAAGTCCAAGTAGACTGTAGCATCTGGCTTATCCTTAGGCTTTCTGTTCAATGACTCCTTCAAAGTAGGTTTATGAGGCATGACTTCTTTCTACAGAAGCTGTGTTGACTCTTCTCCACTGTTCTGTATTCAACCTTTGCCTACTAATGCTACTCTATTCCTAGAGTTTCTAACAACTTGCCTGGTACAGTTCTTCCCTGTGCTGTGTAGACCATCACACCTCTCCTGAATGTTGAACATCCATTTGCCACCTTTTCTCGCTTTTACCCTCATGCAGTTTTAAGCAGTACCTTTTGCACCACGTTTTCCTTCCTGAGTCAGCACTCTGATGTGAATACTTTGACAGCCAGTGAGCTACAGAAGAGCACACAGTCTTTACAGTTGCTATGTGAGGAAATGGATCAAAGCCCCTGACAAATGTGGGGGAGCTCAACAGCCCTTAGTTAAATTTTGTCTGCTTAAGGTCTGAATTTCTGACTTTAGCTTTCATTCTATGGGTCTTGCTTAGCTGTTTACGACTAGACTAAAGCACTGTCTACTATATCTTTTCCCCATGACAAGAGATTCATGGATTTTAAGCCAATATCCTAGCCCCTTGCGATGAGCACGTATAATGACAAGAACAAAAAGTGAGCAGTTATCTTTCCAATTCTCTCTTGTATTCCCAGTTGAGGTTGTACTATCGGAATCCTTTGGAAATGGAGCCACCAAGCCTCTACACTAGAGCTCCTGTTGCTTCTGAAGCCCCTGTGAAAAGGAAGGACTGAAAGCTGATCACATCTTTCGTAGGAAGGAGATGACTAGTCTAAAGAGTCAGTGAAGCTACTACTGCTGTCTCAAATATATCTGACAAGGGATGAATGCCGGTTTAGCTGGGATGGAGGACACTAAAATGAGGATGGAGACTGGCAGGAGGGGAGCTCTTTTGTTCTGAGAAGGGATTTTTGGGAGTTAGAATGCTTGGCATGGGTGGTAGTTCTGTTGGTATGTGGACAATCAGTAGCTTGGTATACAGGAGTTTAGTAAAATTGCATATGTGGCTTTCAAGCAGTAAGCAATTTCAGTGTTGTTATATGAGGCTCTTAAACTCTTCTTTCCAGTGTCAGTTCCCTTTTCCTTATTTCTTCTCTCTGTGCTGTGAACTTCGGAAACTGCTGCATGGGAGCATAGATACTGCATGGCAAATGGAGAATAACCACGTCTCACATTTAACTTGTTGACAAGTGCACTTTCCTGGGATGTGAGTGCTGGAACCACACTACCAAGCGAAGTCCAGGTCTCTGACTTTCTGGGTGAGTGGTGCTATTCCCCCAAATGATGTAATAGCAACACCTCTTCCTGAGCCCAGCATTGTTCCAGTGAGTTAGGTACAGTTTGAACGTCCTTAAGAAGTCAGACTTTTGTTGACATCTGAGCCTCTCCCTGCCCATGCTGGAGTTGGCATATCTTGATCTTCAGAGCTTGTGCAGAGCTTATGCTTACGCACCTAGGGAAATATAACTCCAATGAACATGTATACCGGTTTGAAGCACCACAGTATGTCAGGCAAAGCGGTTAAGCTTGCTCATCATGTTTTGGTCTCACTCACTTGGGTCAATCTTGTGTCCCTCACCACAGATCCTCCAGCTCAGGACTGCCATGTCCCCTTGTGCACCAGGTGTTGCTGCCCTCTCTGTGCAGTGTTTGGTGTGAGACAGGGCTTTGAACTGTGCAGTCTGAATTGCTCTCTGAAGCTCATCAAGCTGTGTTAATTCCAGTTTCTTGGGCTGAACCTGGCCCCCATTATCTGTTTCCAGTATTGCCTGTTTATTTCTTGGCTCTCACTGGAACATCTTGTGTTTCTGTCCCCCAGTTCAGCAGTGACAACAGGATTAAGAGATTCTTCCCACCCACTCGGTTTCTAAAGTCTAATATTCGCTGTGTAATTCAAATGATTCCTTGGTTCTTGGTTAGTTTGCAGGTCTATGGATGATTTCCATGTGTTAGTTAATTGCACTTGTTCCTAATTACGTATGTGTGAGTGCATCTGGAGGTTGTAGGCTACTGTGAGAATGAAAGCAGAAATGCTGTGGGGTTAGGTCAGCTGAATTGTGCTATAACTCCCATGCCTGGATAGACTGGATTGGCTACAGAGAGATCTAGATATCTAGCTCAGAAATAGATGTCCATAAAGTATGTGGAGGAGTAAAATCGCAGCTGCAGTGCTTGACTTGCATCCTCCATAATGAAGCTTATATCCCTGATAAGAGTATGGTCTTACTTGAACAGTTGAGTGTTAGAAATGTCTGTCTTTTGTGGAGCCAGGTAAGTTTTCGTTTTGGTCATGTCCATCAGTTAAAATTCTTTAGTTGTGAACTGGAGTGTGGTAGACAATGTGGACGCTTGTCATGTTCACTGGCACAAACTTTCCTCTCGTCTCTCTGCCAGCACAGACTGGCATTTACTGTGCCGAAACATACACCTGGAAACATGACCAGGCAGACCTGGTCAGATAACTTAGCTGCGAAAGAGCCACGCTTTTACAAGGAACCTGATAATGGTGAGGAGGTGAAGAATCTCACTTCCTACCCTGCTGTGGGGAATTGCTTGTTTGGCATTGTACCAGCTTACTAACTAATGTCCATCTCCATCTGATGTGGTTTGCTCAGGCACTGAACTGTGCAGGGAAGATGATGAGAGTCGCTGCACTGCTGGTGGGGGTGCCAGCAGCCAGATAGTCTTTGTAGACATACTTCAGAGATTGCTCCTGATTGCATCCCTCCCTAGCCAGCTTTGCTTGTCTGACTCCCACACTCACTTCGTGGAGCAGCATAACCCAGTTTGCCTTACTGGGGGAGAGGAACAAGAACCAGCTGGCTCATCTGTTTGTCCATGTTGAACTACCTATGGACTTGCAAAGAAAACAACGGGGTTTGAGGGAGAGGAGGTGTAGTCTGCAAATGTTACTGTTGGGGCTGAGATGTGTCCCAAAGTAAAGGTTCTAGGACATTTCCATTTACCCGTCTGGTTTTGGTATTTTTCGGGGTGGGGGGGTTGAGGCACTCTGTGATTGTTACCTGTTTGGTAATCAGGAGAGGCACTCCTGATCAGTGTTGTGCAAATGCATGACTGTTCCCATTTGTTTGCAGCCCTCAAATCTTGCATCAAAGTAAAATAATTTCTCTGTGTTTTCAAGCACCTTAAAGATTCTAAGGGAGATTAATTTTGTGAGAAAAGTACTGTCTTGCCATGAAAAGTGAAACCATTTGTCTCAAAAATTTGTGACATTTTTTAGCTGGATTACATATAAACACACATAAGCGCATTGCTTTTGCATTTGCAATATATTTTTAGTTGACCTTTCATTTATTTTTTCAGCAAGAAAATGTTTTCTGGTAAAAGTCGTGCTTGCTCTAGAAAGGCAGTCATTGATAATGTCTCCCTATTGGTCTTTCCTAGCCAGGTCTAGTGGCACGGTACCAGTGCACACAAAACCCTGGAAGGACATGGTTAATGCTTTATGAGTTAGCACAGAGCTGTGATATACAGTGACCTGCAGTACCAGAGTAACACAAATCTCTGTATGTGACAGTGAATGTACTGTGAAGGAAACAAAACTGCAGGGGTATAAACCTGTTCTCTTCATGGAGTCAAGAGAACTTCCCACCCGAGGTTGCTGGTGGCAGCACACGTTTCTTCTTTCTCCGCACAGTGTTAGTCTGCTACTTTGCCTTGGTGTGTGGTGGAAATGGGATACTAGATCTAATCAATCTGTATTGATTAACCTTCTGAGCTGGTAAAGTACCCTGACCAGCAGCTTTCTGAATATCCTCCCCTCTGATCACCTTTTCTCTTCCATGACTGCCGTCTTCCATAACTCCCTGGTTTTTCTGTTTCCTTTCAGCCTGACGGGGAAAGAAGCTCTGACCCACTTCCCATCCCTGGGACCCTCCACAAACTCTGCCCAGGGGAAGGTCCACGTGAAGCAGTGTGACTTGCTGAAGCTGTCCCGCAAGCAGAAGAGGCTGTGCCGGAGGGAGCCTGGCTTGGCAGAGACCTTGCGGGATGCCATCCGGCTTGGGATCATGGAGTGCCAGTACCAGTTTCGCAGCGAGCGCTGGAACTGCAGCCTGGAGGGACGGACCAGCCTGCTGAAGCGAGGTACAAGGTAGTCTTTTGTTTGCAGTATAAAATCTCACTTGGTGCTCTAGCCCCTAGAATATGCATCTCAATTTAAGCAAAGTGGGGCAGTAACCAGGGAATGCAGAGATCATCTGTTTTGCCTAGGAATGGGAGCTGTGCAATTTGGGCCCTTTTGCCACAAAATATGCCTTATCCTCATCTTTCCTGTGCGGTTTGTCACGGATTGGAAAGTAGAAGGAAGTTTACACCCTTGGCTTGTGGATTTTTGTCCGAGACCAGAGTTGCCTAGACCGACCATCTTCCTTGGCTGGCAATCAGGGATGATATTGTGAAAAATAAGGGTTAGTGCTTTACGTCAAGGGACATTTTAAGAAAACACTTTTTAGCTCTTTGGATATTTTCATATGTAAATCTCTGTTGTTCTCAGATACAGAATTTAATCCTAATTTACTGTTTGAAAAAGCTATTTATCAGCATTAGGGCATTTCATTGCATGTTGACAAATATCTCCTAAGACTCTTTCACATATATTTGGAGTTTCTGCAGAGAGCACAGAAGAGCCACTGGCTTCTGTTTCACAAAATGCTTTAGAGGAAGAAAATGTCCTGTAAGTCTGTATTTGAGGTAGGAGGGAGCATTATAAATCCTTCAAATTATAAGAACTTGAGAAAAATAGAATCAAGACAGACCCTGAAACTATTTTTTAATAAAAGTTCCCAGAGCATGCATATATACTTTGCTAAACCCGTCCTGGTCCAAACAATGCCTGACCATCTGTTACTGAGTTTCAGCCCTTCAATAAGGTTTAGTAGCATTTACTAAGTTTCAGTCTTCATTATTACTAAGTTTCAGTCCTTTGATAATGTTTAGTAACTTAATGTTTTAAAAAAAGAGGCCTGAATAAGCCAATATTAACTTTGATGAAATCAAATTGTTAATTTTAATTAGCATTGGAATTGAAACTTTTTAACATTTCCATTTAAGATCATCAAATTTTATTAAAGTAAATATTAAGTTAATGTTTTAATAAACCAGCACATACAAGATCAGATTTACTTCATTGCAAGGCTCTATTGTGAATTTTTTAGCAACACTGTGGAAGAAGATGTTCATGATCATTTTGAGTGACTTTCTGACATCTGTACCTTCATCAACCTCAAAGAACTTGAAAATGACAATTGAATAATCCTCATCTTCAAATAGCTGGAAAACATCTAATTATCTCGTGGTGGCGTGCCTCAACATTTCCATGGACTCCTGACTGACAAAATAAAATATCACCTGTAATTTAAAACCTGTTTTGGCAGATGAGGATAAGTGTTTGAAAACTTTTATTACACAATCTTAAGGATCAAATGATGATTTAATACAGAAAAGTATGCTATATACATCTCCTATATGAGAGGACAGTTGGCTGGAAGCAATTATTAGTTCTCATTTTCCTTTAACTTGCAAATAGGTTCATTTCTTTCACAAAGAACACAAACACTTTTAGCTGCCACTTTTGATCTGTTTCTCACATATTCATACTGCTGTTTCGTTGCTGCCCTGGAAATTGTTGGTCAGACAATGGACTATGCTCCTTTCACCCAAGTACTGATGAAGAGTTTTAGAAATGATTAAATCATTTGATATCACCATGTTCCTAGAGAAACTGTAAAGAAAACCACACACTTTTTAACAGTCTGTAATGGTCTTATGAGTGCAAGAAGGGAAAAGAGATCATGTCCCAGTAAGGGGGTTCATTTTTGTAATAGGTGAAAAGCCACACTTAATTTGCAGTGACAAATTAAAAAACTGCTGTGACTGATTTGGATCACAGATGCTTTTCCTGCTTCTAGAGATGCCACCATCTTTTTTCCTCTATTTACATACTTTTAGTAAATAAAACCAAAAATGCCAAGGGCTTTCTGGATCTTGAAATGCCAGATTTATTTTCACAATCAGCACCTTTTGATGTTTTACACTGGCACTCCTCTGGATACAACTGGGAAACTCCTTTTGCATAACCTACAATCCTTCCAAGACTATTGCAGTCACTTATGACAGTTATTACTCTGCACTGATCCATGAAAAATCCTTCTGCATTCCTTCTCCACTTCTTTAAAAATCCATGGAAATAGTTAGATTTGAAATGATTCTGGAGAGACATTTCAAGCCATCTTGTTCCCCAGTGGCCGCTGGTGTCTTTATAAGAAGTTTGTAAAGCAATGATGATCTTTTGGTTTCCAAGGTGTGCCATAAAGGCAGTCAACTGCTGCTGGAGGTCAGGTAAGCAGTATTTCATCTCAAACAACATGGTGATTTGGGGAAAATAAATACTTTTAGCAAAGACAGCTCAGATACAGCCACTCAGAAAAATCCTTCTTGAGAAACAAGGACGCTACAATCCTTCCATCCATTAATCCATTTCTTTGTTTCATGTTGGTTACATTCTTTGACCTTCAAGCACTGGTTTCATTGATGTCATGAGGAATCTAGGAATGCTACAAGCACAGGAGCGGTGGCTTAGAGATGTAGAATTTCCATCACTGGAGATTTTGAGAACTCAGTTGGACAAAGCCCGGAGCAACTTTATCTGGCATTGGAGTTAGCCCTGCTTTGAGCAGGAGGTTGTACTAAAGACCTTGAGAAGTCCTTCCATCCTAAATCTTTCTACCATTCTATACCTTTCTGGTCTGCTCTTTTTTTGTTTGTTTGTGTTTTTTTTGTTTGTTTTGTTTTGTTTTTCCCAGAGAGAGATCTCTTCCACTTGCTCTGAAATCCTCACAATATCTTTATTGTAGCATTGAAAAATCTTTGACCTTGAGCATCTTTCCTTTGGCAGAATCACCACATGGCTAAACTCCTCCTATTATAGTTTTCCTTGTGGTCTAGAGCACACCACACCACAGAACAGTGTCTTGCCATTGCAGCAAACGTTGTTCTGTATTTATAGGCTGCTGAGCTAAGAAATAATTCCAGAGTGCTCAGGGGAAGACTTGGACATGTGCAAGGTCCTACGAGAGGGAGCTGGCTTACTTCAACATCTTGAAATTCAACTCTGTGCTGGATGTTTACAACCGAACTGCCCAGCAAAGACATCTGCGTTTAGATGTTCCCCCTTGCACCGAGTGTTTAAGATTTCATTTAGTCACTAGCAACACAGTCAATGGGGTCAGGAGAGTGACTCATCCCTAAAACAGATCCTGACAGCCTCGGCATTGGCTCCAGGCTCCACTGGCTGTGGTGACAAGAGCTCCATTGACGTAGTGGAAGAATAGATACCCAGGACACATGGAGAAACCTCTATTTAGATCTTCTCAAATCATGCTCGTTGGAGCTGATTGCTGCTCATTTGTGCTATGTCCTACTGAAATTCCAGCTTCAATAGCTGCTTTGTTACTCATTGTTATTCCACAAGGGCTGAAGGACCATTCAGTTTTTCCTTTACCCATGTGATTTGTGAATTAAACAATTAAATGGTGATCATTCCCTTATGACAAAGTAGAAGGAATCATCTTAGACTTTTCAGACAAGCATTTGGCACTCTGGTGACATTGAACCTTTGCCATAAAAGGAGGTGGGAGGCAGGGAGAAGAAGGAGTTGATTTGAAAGTACGCTCGTTATCTTCAGTTACTGCTGTCTGCAGTGGCCTGACCACAAGCAATGGTCTCTGATTTCAAGTGGGTTGAAATCTGGCCAGCACTTACGTGGAGTGCCACAGAAGAAACCAAACCATCACTGGTCAGAAATAGAAGGAGCAGTGTGGTATTCCACAAAGTCAGATTTAGCAGGGTGTGTGGAGCTGACTGGTACTACTAGCTTTATATGGTATGGGAAAGTGTTTCTAAAATGCTCTCCTCTTTTCTGGTATCAGTATGTCAGATAGGATATTGGGAATCTGGTAAGCATTTGGAGATTAGCTTCTGGAATTATTTTTCACATTTAGGATCTCAAATGTATCTTGCCCTCTCTTAGCTCCTTCTTTCGGGTTAGCCACTGTTTGAAAATGGGTGAGCATCATGTTGCTGTCCATAATCTGTATTGACTGTGTCCCATACCAGCTTTTCCAAAACATTTGATGGATTTGGTGACCTTTTTTCATTATTCTTCCAGTGCCTTGAGAGATTTTATAGAGCATCATCAACCAGAGAGCTTAGTTGCAAGTTACTTGTCCCAGTGATACAGCAACTAAAACGATGAGGTAGGAAACAGTCTGTTGATTGATCTCCTTGACCGTCTCCACATTTTCTTGACTCTCTCATCCACGCCCATACTGTTGCTAGATCTTTCATCTAAAATTCTGGAATTCCAAAGAGCTCCTATGAAGTTTGTATTGAAGTTGCTAACACAGCCTTTCCATTATGGTCATGATTAGTCAATTTTTCATGTTTCTTACTGATAGCTATCAGAAGAACTCTTTGTCCTGTTATCTGGTCAGATTTATGGTGACCTCGCTCAGATCTCAGCAGTCAGTGGTCTGATCTATTATTACAGCTGGATGGGAATTCTTTGAGGGAACAGAATGATGGAAAGATTTGAGGTTGGACTGGGTGAATTCTAGAGGTGCCTTCCAACCTCTGCTCAAAGCAGGGCTAACTGCAAGACTAGATAGGTCTCTGTTGTTCTCTCCCTCTCCTCCATTTTTGGGGGAAACAGATTTGTTTCCCTCTGATGTAGAAGGAAATTTGGAATTTTCCAATATGGAATATTTGTTTGCTTCAATGTGTTTTCTTCCATGCAAGTGGTCTATTTTTCATAAACCAAAATTCTTCTATTTTGGCCAGTCTTATCCATTCTTGCACTCTGAGCTATTAATCAGTCACCTGTCTTTCTCGTCCTTGCACTACTTCCTAAATTGTGGACTTGTTAAGGAATTTTGCATTAATAGTTTTGTTTTCTGCAAATGAACTCTGGAGGAAATATTAAGATTTTCCCCTGGATTAAATAGGAGAGGAGGTAGGTAATCAAAACAACATGTTTTGGGGTTTAGGTCAGGTTTGTGTCAATCAGGGTTTTCTGGAACTTCTGTGGAGCTCATATCAGCATACCCGTTCCTATCTGATCTCGTGTCTTCAGACTGAATTTCTATTCAGGCACTGTACTTTCTTTCCTGATTAAAATGTCATGGTGTGTCATGGTTACGTACCTCAGGGCAAACATAGTCAAGCTGGGAAGCCTGGTTTAGGAAGGAGAATAGCTTCAGAAAGCATCACCACAGTCACTGGGAGTAGATAATTTACAGGGAAGTCAGAAAACCCACTCATGTATGGGAGAGTTGTCCTTGCCCAAGATGTCCTTCAACATGGAACCTTTCCCAGTCAAACTACATGTGATCTTTCCCTGTGAAATATTACTACTGTGCCAACACAGTCCCAGTTAAAAACATTTTTAAATAACAGGTTAGATTTAAAAAATATTTTTTCAGTCTCTACTAAATCTTTGCTGATTTTAAGCCACGATGTGACTTCAATGACAGTCTCTATTCGCACCTATCAACTCTGTGGTGAAGATGAGGACAAATGGAGTTTCATGACTGTCGCTTTTTGCAGTTGAATATTTTCCCGGGACTGTTTGGCTGTTGCCACCCATCCCTTGATTCATGAGTGATCTCCTGTCTCCATATTGAATCAGTCACAGTCACCAGGTGAGACTGGGGTGTTACTACATCAGTTACTTCAAACATGATATTGAGTTCCTCTGCTAGGAATAGTGTGCAGGTAACGGAAGAGTTTTGTCTCTTTGTATTTCTAAGTATTGTGCTTGGTTTTAGTTCATGGATAGTCAAGAGACCTAGTGAGGTGGATGAACAGCTTATTTTGCCTTTCCTGCTCCTACCCTCTCCTAATCCTTCTCATGTGCAGGTTTTAAGGAAACTGCCTTCCTCTACGCAGTGTCCTCTGCAGCTCTCACCCACTCCTTGGCCAGAGCGTGTAGTGCTGGGCGCATGGAGCGCTGCACCTGCGATGACTCCCCAGACCTGGAGAACCGCAAGGCCTGGCAATGGGGCGTTTGTGGAGACAACCTCAAATATAGCACCAAGTTCCTGAAAAAATTCTTGGGTCAGAAAAGGATTGGCAAAGACCTGCGGGCGAAGGTTGACATCCACAACACCAATGTTGGCATCAAGGTGAGGAGCTGCACTAGAAGGCCTAGAATGAATTTAGGACTTAGTGCAAGTCTTCTAACCCATCCTCAGCCAAGGCTGTTTGTGAGAGGGGTATTCACTGCCCCTATTCACAAACCAGATCTGTTTACCTGTGTGTCGTGGACCTTATGGTACTGAGAGCTCCCTGGAAAGTCTCCTCAACTCTGGTGTGAGGAGTTGCACGTTGAGTGGCAGAGTAGCATCCTGTATCCTCTAGTGATATCAGGGGCTGAGTGACAGCAATAGGCAGCACGGTAACAGCTGTAAAACTCAATGGCTGAATTACTCACGGGTTATGCCATGGCCACGGGTGTTCTGAGAACAGCTAGAGCTTCAGAGCTGGTGGGACATGTGAATTAGATTAAGGGTTGACACTCTTGAGATCAGTTATGAGTCTGCTGGTGATTTGCTATGGAACTAGTCATGTTACAAGTTTGGGTCAGGGAGACCATTAGATCAAGCATTTTGGCTTGTATGTTACAGGCTACTGACTTAGCATTGTTTTCCACTTACTGAGTCCAATTACTTGTTCAATTAGAACACTGTCTTCATTTGAATATACCAAAGGGAATCCACCATGCTGGACATACTCAGATTTATGGTTGACTACTCCTGCTATTCCAAGTAGGCTTTGTAAGAATTTATTCAGTATTCAGCCACTTGTCTTCATTCAGGCTTTCTACTGTCTGGCTCACCAGTCAACTCTCTAGCCATTCCTCTGTTTTGTTTTGGTTTTTAGAATTTCCTCCATAAAAAGGAATAATACAATTAAAACTAAAGTTCTTCCAGGCTGTCTGCAATCCGAGGTGTTGCCTCCACCCACAACTAGGCTCATGGTCTGGCAGATAATGACTACCACTTCTTTTCCTCATCAGGCTGTGAAAAATGGTCTCAAAACAACATGCAAGTGCCATGGTGTCTCCGGCTCATGTGCTGTCCGGACGTGCTGGAAGCAGCTTTCACCTTTCCATGAGATTGGACGACTGCTGAAGCTGCGCTACGATGATGCCGTCAAGGTCTTCAGCACCACCAATGATGCTGTGGGACACTCAGAACTGGCTGGCCCACAGAGACAAAGCCATTCCCCCAAGCACCCTGCTTCACCCCGCTCTACTGACCTGGTGTACGTGGAAGACTCTCCCAGTTTCTGTCGTCCCAGCAAATACTCCCTGGGAACTGCTGGGAGGACCTGCTCTCGGGAAGGCAACTGTGACAGCATGTGCTGTGGACGAGGCTATAACACCCAGAGCCGGCTGGTTACCTTCTCTTGCCACTGCCAGGTGCAGTGGTGTTGCTATGTTGAGTGCCAACAGTGCATGCAGGAAGAGGTGGTCTACAGCTGCAAGCAGTAAAGACAGTGCTAGAGGGTCAAGACAAGTCCTAGATTACAAGGAAGCAGTAGGGAGAGAGAGACATGATTCTCTGCTGTGGGGTGAGGGCAAAGGCAAGCACCAAAAATGTCCAGTGCTCCTATTATCTCAATGTTGAGATCCTCTGATCTGGGGAAAGCTCCTGTATGAGGGGTGAAAACCAGAGGTTTTGTCAGGTATCAGATCAGGAAGGAGAGACAGAGAGTGGGGGTAATGTGGGGACAGCAGAAACATTGAAGCCAGTCAAAAATATCTCTCTTGAGCTAAAATTTGTACTCTCGTCTGCAGGAATATCGCCCTCCTCCATCCCTTACTTGCACTTACGTAAATGCGTTGGGGTGGTGACATTGAAATACTGAGGGCTTCTGCCCTGGTTCCTGGAGAGAAGCGAATTCAGGGACTGGGGATGCAACTAACCAGAGACTGGATCCTGATGTAGCAGGGACAGCTGTGTTCCTGCACCAAGGCAAAATGACTCTGGCAGCAGGGGATTTTCAGGACTGTTCTCTGGGAACTGGTTGAATCCTTTCTGCTTTGAACTCAAAGACACACTATTGAGCAGTCTCATCTTAATGCAAGAATTGTGCCTCAGAAATACCAGTTTACAAACAAATGGAGCTCGTGTCCATCATCTCCCAGGTCTATAGTTTGGATGTTAGACTCCAAGTGCATTTTAACCATGTTTTAACCTTGCTGTACACAGGAGACCTGGAATTGCCTCTGTTACAGTGTATGTATCACAGGAACTCAGCTGAGGTCTGTGAAGTTACCCCTCTGCAGCATGTTGCCTCGCAGGGGCTTATTTTATGATGGTGGATCCAGGGTGATGGTACCAGTTATGCACCCCTCTTTCCCCCACCCGACTCAATCAAACTATAAATTGCCTTTTTGTCTTATGTGTATCACTCGTTGCCCTGGTGCCCGAGGTGCATCACATTCCACAGTTCTGCCCTGTGCTAATGACAGGTAAAATTTCTGAAAGGGAATTAGGAAACACAGGAACTGGGGCATCTCAAAAATTTGACAGTCATGAGTGACAATCTCTGCACTGAGAAGTTAGATATATCTAGACAATGCAGGCATCTGGCATGAGAGAAGGTGACCTGGGGGAAAGAGCACAGTCCATTACAGAGTTGTGATCCCCTGACTTTGAGTCATGTTTTTCTAGTTAACTTTAAGTTGAACACAGCAGAAACAGCCTGTTTTGTTTCTTTGGCTTGTTTTAGAGAGCAGTTTTGGGAATGACAGTGAGGCATTCCCTGACCTGGCCACCAGGTACACATAGAAGTGTGTAGCACAACCTGTCTGGGTGTTGAGCTTTATTACAGTGCTTGGCAGTGCATTTGCCTGCGCCACGGCATTTCCTGGTTAATACTGCAGCAGCAGTTGGAGCGTTTGTACTGTGAGCAGCTCTGGAGAGTTCCTGAGACAACAAAGCTGCTGTATTTACTCAGTCTTGGTAATGGCTATAAACCAGAAGCAGGATGCCTGTGTGGAGATGGGCTGAAAAGAATAATTAAATCCTTAAGCTCAAATCAAAATTCATTGGCAATGTAATGGATGAAGATGCTTGCTTGTGTTGTCTAGATGGACTGATCCGTAGGCTGAATTGGACAAGCTTTCAATGTGGTCAAGTTCTCCTAACAAGGGGTAAGATCTCACCTGTGTGCTCCAGCTCTTAAGTGTGGATCTGCTGAAGTCAGGCAGCTCATCCATTCATTTACATGTGCTTTGAACAATTACTTTGCAGTGATGAGTGTGTACTCACACTCTCTTGATCTTGACCTTCGTTGCCCTTTTGTTTTTTACAACTATCTTTGATTTCTGCTTCATAAAAGGACGGAAGAGAACTGTCTCAGAGCAGATCTAGCCATTAACTGGCTGTTTAGAGGCCACTAAGACCTTCCCTTTGGCTAGCTACATGTCTTTTAATGGGCTTATTCCTTCTTATCCTTTTTCTGGCTCAAGTTGACTTGAACTGAATTAAAGTGCTTATGACAGATATAATACTGCAAATAGGGTTAATTGGCCTTAGGGTTTTTTTACCTTCTAAATACCACAGAACTTAATATTGAGCAGACCCTTATTTACATGCTGCTTTTAATCTTTTTGGAGTTGAAATCTTCCCACGAGTCTCAGTGTTGAGTACTCAATGAAAAAGCATCCCACTAAGTTAAAATTGGCATCATAGGTGAAATGACAAAGGAACTAGCTCTGCTCTACACTATTGATCCCAAGCCATCTGCCCCACTGACCTCCTGGCTTGTCCACCATCAGAGAGGAAGGGAATACCACACCACAGGAGACTTATTTGGGGATCCCATGCCATTGCATGGAGCATTCTCATGTAAAGGGGGACTGGGACTCAGTGGAAGGAGTGGGGAGGCCCAGCTGGATCCCATTCTTTGGGAAGCAAGTGGAGGAGACACCACTCTGTCCTCTTGCTTTTATCAAAGCTCCACTTCTCAGTTGTCCACTGGCCAGTAATTTCTGGGCATGCACAATGCATTCTCCACAGCCAGATGTCATAATTTGAGGGCAGCTAGGATGCTCCTATGTGGTGGAGAGTGTTCTTGATGGTCTCATTTCTTTTTATTTTCTTTTTGGGCTAATGTTGCTGAAGTGAACTAAGGGGGTTCCAGCAGACACATCACTGCAGGTTGGGATTCATGCATTGTGCGGATAAGGCAACAAGACTTGCACAAGGTCACTGCAGGCAAGAACTCAGGATAGAACTGGTTTTCAATGTCTTAGTAAGTTCTGTCTCCAGCTTTGCCATGAAGTTGTTTGAAGAAGAAAGAACACTTCTGTAACCTCCTAGTAATGTTATCTGGGTCAGTGTCACCTGCTGACAGCTGGATCCCAGTGAGACGTTATGAATCTGCTCTCTTGCTTCTTAAAAGAGCAGGCTGTTTATGTCACTTTGAGTGTTAGGTCTTCTCTTAAGGGCTTTGTGTTCACTGAACTCCAAGTGACCCTGCTGAGCAGCATCGTGTTTGACTCTTGCAGTAGGAACTGTCAGGCTGCACACAGGGAGCAGGTCTATGAAGCTCTGATGTACTCCTGCCTTCCAAACCCAACTTGGACCTGTTGGAGAGGATCTACCACCCATCTCATACATGACTGAAAATCTGTTTTCTCCCTTTCTCAGTGACTCCAGTAACAGTATAGAGGTTGGAGCTTGGCTGAGGTGGCTGTTGGGCTACAGGCTAAACAGGAGCCTCCTCGGACCTGGCTGGTGTTTGTAGGGCCCTTGGGGTACCCTCCAGGTACCTGCAGAGTGCACTCACTTCAAAGTGAAGCTTTTTGTCTTGCTCAGACTTACCCTTCTGTACTATCCCTGTAAAAAAAAAGAGAGGAGAAAACCATACAAGAGCAGACATGTAGGTAAGTCTTTTAGTCTTCTCCAATGAACTGGTCCTGCTCTGCAGTGAGCGTGGAAGGAAATACATGTTACTAACACCTTTGATTTTCCTGTGAAGAGCATTTCAAATCTGTAGGCTAGTTCTCCCATCTGAAAGGCAAGCCTGGCTTCCACATAGCAAAAAGTGTTATTTTAATAATATCCTTTATCTAGCTCCAAATGTTGCAATGCTTCGAGGAGTAGGTGAATGCATTTCAGAAGGATGTTAGGTGTTTTGCACAACAGACTCAAAAACAAGACCAGAAGGATGGTAAAATGATTATTTAGGCAGAGAGGAATACGGTCAGACTAGCAGAACTTGCAGCTTCGGTTATTTGTGTCCTTTGCAGCTGAAACACTGATGTTGGTAGGAACTGAAGGACACATTTATGGCAAGGGGACTAGACATACTTACTTAGGCAACTCAATCAAGCCCCTTCAGTGTGGGTATTTTGGACTGAATTGGTCCTTTGGCACTCTTTCAGGCAAAGATAACACATTTAAAGTGGGATTAGATACTGCTTTGCAGAACTTGAAAAAGATCTTGTATTTTGTGTGTGTGGTCTCTGTCGTATGGACATTCATGTTTTTGAGGTGGTGTCAGCAAGTCCCTTGCCACTGAAAACACTGGTGTCTGTGAAATGTGCAGAGATTACCTCTAGCAATGGAGGTTTTTAGCAGCAATCTCTATTGCCGTTTGAGCTGTGATCTGTTGAAACTGGCAGTGTCTATGCTATACCATGTTTTTGTCCAGTCTTGCTGCCAGCAACTATGAGGTGGATCTGCCCTTTGTCTTGAGTGTTGGGTTAGCACAGTCCCATGGGGATCTCATAAGAACTTTACTGAAGTCAAAGAATAATGTAAACAAAGTCAATTGAAAGGTGAGATTTTGCCTGGGAGTCCTGGCACCACACAGGAACTGTTGAATAAGAACTGGACAAAAAGATATTTCAGGGGAAAATTAAGTATTGTTTTTTCATGTACTAAAAGGGACTTTTGCACCTGAAGCTCCTTGCCCTGCATGGCTCAGAGCTGCTTGAAAAATGGAGAAGATGGAGAAGATCTGAGGAAGAGATGGTTCATTCTCTGGTATCCTTGGGGTGAGTTTGGGCTCAGTGGAATATGGAGGTTTGGCATTTGGCTGAATTAAATTTTGGTTGTTAGCTGTTAAGCCAAGTCTGGACAAGGAAGTCTGATATCCTCTGGCTTTGCTCTGCAAAGTTAACTCAAAGCCTATTTCAACCCCTCCCTGTCACAGCTGAAAAGCGTTCTTTTCAACCCCTGCCAGTCAGAACAGACAGCCTCTGGAAAACCAAATGATGGAAACTGGTGGGAAATAATTTTAAATGCCCCATATGAAGTCTGGGGAAAAGACTTGAGCATATTATGAGTTCGAGGTAGTGTTGTTATCACTCCTTTTGGTATCCTTCAATACTAAGCCTTTTAGAAATGATGCTGTGGATAAGGGAGTGAAAAAGTTTTCTTGAGGCAGATAGTTGTCCAGGGCTGTTTTATCACCCAAACTTGAGGTAAATTGGGTTGATATTCAGAAATGTGATTTACTTCAACTAACAGCAATGGGAGTCTTTGTGTGACCAGGAAGCAAAACTTGGGTCTGTTTGGCATTCAGTATTCTTAGGCTTGAATTGTATTTTCTTCAAGAATCAAGACCAAGCATCATCTTGAGCAAAGCTCTTCTGCCACCTCCTGGAGATATGGGATGTGAAGACCTGGGCCTCCACTTGGTCTGTGTGTGAGCTTTTTAATTATGATGCACACCTTATGATGTACTACAAATCCGGTAGATGTGCCGCCTCTTTGGTTGTATGTGCAAAGAAGTCACTGGAATGACAGGCTGGAGATATAAGGGGATCGCACTTCAGTCTTTACATGAAATCTTTTCAGCAGCAAAGGTGAAAGCTTATGCCCTGGCTATAAAAAAATTCTTTCCCAAGTGCAAACGTACCTCAACATGACTATTGATGGTAAAAATCTGAGCTGCACATGCTTTCCTGTAGTTTTTTTGATTCAGGATGAATCCTTTCCTCTGTACCTACGATCCAAGTAACCTGAGAACAGTGATAGCTCTAATACTCCTAGCTGCCTGGGATCCTCACTGCCCACACGAGGGCTACTCTCCAGACACAGGTTAGTCCCTGTCCCTGTGTATACTGCCTAGTCCAATTTTTATTGCCTCTCCTGGTGTGTTGTGGTGCTGGGCTTGGTAGTAGTGGATCCAGCATGCTTATTGCAGGAGGGAAGTAACAATCCATCAGAAAAGTTTTACTGAATTGTATAAAGTTCTGGTGTGGATAGACTCCACCAACCCCAAGTGAAGACCTGAACCTGTTTGGGAAGAAATCACATATCTAGAGGCTGCCCCATGAAATGATTAGACACCAGTAAATCCTTGAGGCTTAACCAGGAATCCATGCAGCACTGTTGCTGTGATGGAAGGTCAGGGTTACTTTATTAGATGAACAAACAGGGCCATGTAAGCCAAGAAATGCTAATGAGCAGCGTAACAAACCCCACTGATGCAATAGCCAATTCTACACTCTCAGACACCTTGGTGTAAGACTGGAAGGCCAATTTGCGACAATGTAATATGTCACTTGAAAAAAAAAAGGCTGTGCTTTAAGGGAAACAAAACATTTGTCTACCTCAACATGTACAACTTTTGTGACAAGAAGTATAGATGTTATTTATATTTCTTATATATCCTCTAGAAAGAAAATGGTGCTATGGGTTTTAAGTTGCTTTACAATCCTGCTTGTACCTTGTCCTAATTTTTATATAATCCTTTTGATTATAACATGCATATTTGTGTAGCTGGCTGTGTTGTCCAGTATTGCACTAGTGTCTGCACTGCTGGTGTTCTTGTCAGTCAATAAATACGAGTTGTTTTCTAAGAATGTACATTTCTGCCTTTCAGGGAACATCCCTGGGAAATAGCTTTGAATAACTCCATTCCTCCATTGGCACATTGACGTTATTCCTTTAGTTCTCCTCTACCCGCACCCTCTCCAGAAGAAAACTAGAAATGTCCATTTCTGCCCATTCAACAGTAAGGGTTGCCCAGGTGGGCTGAGCTTAGGTATGTTTGTGTTAAGGAGATGTGACACTAGTGAGCCAAATCTCATCAAGAACATGTCAATGGCATATTTCCTGTAGCAGCAAAACAGACTGGATTCTTGTGTACCTGGTTGCTCTGTTCTGCTGCTGGTGCCTCTGTGTCAGCTGTTTGGATGCGACTATTTGTGGAACTTGGCAACTGGGCTGATGCAACTGGTGCAAAAGTCACTCAGCCTCAAAGACATGACTCCAAGGTGCCCTGTGCTCCTCAGACTCTCCCTGGGGAGGCAAGGGTGGTTGTCTGAGGGAAGCCTGTGGACATGTAGAGGAACATCAGATCATAGTTTTTGCGGGGAGGGAATGATGGAGCTGGCCTTGTGCTGCAGTGATGACACCAGACTAGCAGCTTTTCTTGCCATTCATCTTGGGCACACGGGAGCTGCCGGCTCCAGCAGTCCTGAGCAACGGCTGAGAGTGGGTTTACCAGGTGATCCCAAATAGCTCCCCCAGACCTTGGTCTGGCACCAGGCCACCACAGCATGGTGACACCTCATCACATTGTGGTGCTCAACAGTGACCACACAAGGCCAGAGGAGGGGCCACGGCCACAGGCTGTGTCTGATGCACATGCCAAGCTAAGCCCTGCAGGAAGCGTGGTTAACTGCTGTGTCCACAGTCCTCAGCACAGTCCATAGCCAATGTGTGCAACTGCCCAGGCCTAGCATGGCCCAGAGCTGCCAGTTGTGGGCCACAACAGAGCCACTTCACACTGTGGTTTGCTTTCTGGTTGGGATCTTGTTGCCCCATCGCTCCTTCCCCCCCACCAGCTCACTCCTCTGCTCTTGCACATAACTTCTGAGTTTCAATTCTGGCCTGCTAGAAGGGAGCATGGTGTTGCCCAGCCCTAAAGGTCCACACAGAGCTGTCCAGCTCCTTGGCACATACCAAGCTGAAAGTGTGTGAGAAATAACATTCAGAGTAGTTGGGTTCTCCCGGGTAAAGCATGCCAGTGCACTGGGGATGAGAAATAATTCAAGATGCTCACAGGTCCTCTCCCAACCGTCTGCCCTAACCTACTCTTCTGGCTGTCCCGGTTGTCTCCTACGGTCTGCCTAGCTTGTCAACTGGAGTAGTGCAGTCCATGCAAAATCTGCTTCCCAGGAAAGATATAGCAAGCAATACATCTCCATGGACAGGCTCCACGAGGTCAGTGGCATTTTCTTGGAGATTGGATGAAGCAAGGCGGAGCAGATCTAGCACTGGCCTTGTGCTAGGAATGTCTGTCTGTCATAGGCACCAGCATGGGTCAGGGCTTGGGTCAGCCTGGTGTCCCCAGGAATGTCCCCCCTCCCCCCAAACCAGTACTACTGAAGTGGGGTATCGACCGTCCCTGAAAGTTTGGGGAGAGCCACACAGGTCTCATGTATCAGCCTCTTTAGCTTCTTCATTGATAAGCATCATGTGGCTTCTTGGGGAGATGCCGGTCTTAGCCTTTCTTGGGGCTTGTTTTGCATCCCCAGTTGTCCCCAGTTAATGCTTCCCCAGACCCAGTGGGGCAGTGGTATCTACCTAACCTCCTTAGTGCATGAAGAGTGCTGACTCTGGGGATTTTTTTGTCAGACTGTGCCAGGGTGCGTTAAGAATTCTTACCCAGCTTGGCTCTGCTGTCTTATGAAGCAGCAGTGGCTACCATGCTCTTCTGGATGCTCAGCAGCATAGCACAGAGACAACAAGGAATCAGCCCTCAGACAGATCAGGAAGAGATGCTGAGGAGAGGCAGATTTTGCCTGTGTGCTGTTTTGACTCATTTGCAGGCTGAATCTGTCCCAGTATGTTGCCTTAAGCATATCCTTACAGGCTGTTTCATGGCACCAAAAGGCAGCAGGACTCTTAGGTCCAGGGCCAGGGACTAAATGGAAACCTCAAATCTTGCTGTGAGAGGAAATGGTCCTAGAAGAAAAGGAGCATTGGTGGAGAACTGGGTGGCAGAACATGGTGAGATATTCCATCCTCCCTCAGCAGTGTCAGGCAGCACAGAGCCTGGGCACAGAAGGGGCCAGCCAAGCCCTTAGGGGGCAGGTAGTTTTCCTGAGATCATCTGTTCCTGGGCTAATCGTGATAGGAGGTATTTGTTTTCTCAGTCCTATTGAGCGTACACAGAGTGGAGGTGTTGTGCATGTGCTGGGTGAGTGCAATGAAACCTCCTCGTGCTGCTTGTTACTGTCGCAGTGGGATTAAAATGTCATGGGAAAGAGCTTCTGGCAAATGAGGCAAGTAGGATGCCTACTCATTTGTGCGGCCATGCTGAAAATCCCCCACCTTGCTGGATGGAGGAAAACTGGACCATTGGGGCTGGGAAGGTCTCCTGGTTTTTTTGGGACATGTGCTGGGTTTGGGGCGGACATGCTGTGACGGGTCCCAGCCAGCCCTACCATCACTCTCACAGGCAGCAGAGACCTCCAGCAAGCTCTTTGAAGGCACAGCTCTCCCTAGGCAAGCGAGCAGCGGGAGCCCCAGATACAAAAAGCACAGGGTAGTTTGCAAGTCACATCTTAGATATAGGAAATGCTGGAAATACCTTTTCTTGACAGATCAGTGTCTTCCAGGCCAGACTGCTTTGCTAAGTAGCATCACGGATGGTCAATGTCCCATTGCTTTGGGGGAGCAAGCACCTCAATGGAAGCAATTAATAAATAGCACAAATCATATTCCTGTTTCATGTCAAGGGTATTACCATCACTAGGTAGCTCTGGCAATTCCCAACCAAGCAATTTTTCCCTCTCATTCACAATTGAATCTAAATTATTGTGCAAATCAAACATCCCCTACAGTGACAGCTGCAAAGCGTGAGCCATGTGTCCTTAGCATGGCTTTGCCACTGTTCACATTATCAACCTGGATGCTGAAATACCACTCGATGCTCTAGGTTCTTCAGTGCCAGCATTTGTTCTAACACGTAGGGGTGATGGGAGCAACCCTGTAGCTGGAGATCAGCCCGTCTATGCCCACCTTGAGAGCCTTTGCTGACCTGTACTACTTCTGCAAAACCTCTTTTTGTGCTCTGGTTTCTGTAATGGCAAAGACAGGACTCAAGACATGTCCTTGGGCATGTTTGTATGTGCTTCATGTTCTAGTTTTCTAAAACTGAATGCTTTAGGGATTTGCAACCTAACCTTAGATGCCTGAAAGCTTAAGCTGCAAATATGAGTCAGTCAAGGGAAAGAAACAGGCATGTCCCAGACCAGGCCATCCATATTAAAAATGTAGGGCAAATGAACTCCGCTAGGTTTTTCCCAGCTTATGCTAGTTTTAATCCCATAACTGTGCCTGGAACAACAGCCTCTGCAACCTGTGATGTGTTTGCTAATGCCATTCTTCTGCGATTGTCTGAAAGGCTTTGTGAAAAGCTTCTGCTAGGACTTATTTTTGAAATGTAAAAGGCATGATACCTTCTGCAGGCTTTTCTGGACCTAGCATGACTGTCTTAGTTCCAGCACCCACATTGTCCCAAGGCTTTGATTAGAAACCTGAGTTGACAGTGTTGGATGACATCGTCTCTGTCACCTCCTAGCCAAACTACGCATTCCTATTAACAGCCCCTGTTATACAGCACATTTTAAATATGAATACCTATAGATAAGACATTTTGGCAGCCTGGATACTGGATAGAAACTACCCATCAAGATATAAATGTTATATTTATTTATTTTATTTATATAAATATAAATTTCTGAAATCTTTGTATCCCTTTTGTCTGTGGTTAGAGGCATGTCACTAGTTTTCTGAACTTACTGATACTCCTCATTGCCTGTCAAGGTGTGTATTTTTTCCCTGATCTTTCTCTGCTGTTTTTTAACCCAGTGTCACAAATGTTTTCCAGAGCATTTTGGAGATTTTTCTCCTTTTTATCTTGGTTAGTAGAATATCAGGTCTGCACATGTTGATGCCTTGGATCTATCAGATATTGATGATTTTGTCAATATCTGTTGGTAAAACATTTTGGATACAGAAATAAGTCCCAAGACTACATGGGAAAAGTCCCTTCCAAATGGTATGTTAAAACTGCTCAGCTGCTAGCCCTGTTTTGGGAACCTTGCAGAACCAAGATATACTACCTACAGGGATGCTTTTAACTGAATGTACAACGGGGCACTTTTAGATTTTGTCACCTTTGCTCTATCTGCTGCCAACTGCTTTCCTCTCTCACTACAGGCAGCTGGGAATTGATATTAGATGTTAGATCCTAGGCCCAGCATGTGTTGAGCTATAAGACATTTGCTTTAGTGCCAGGTGCAGTATCATTTGTAGAGGCATGTGTTCTCACATTTCAACTGCTTTGCACCTCGATAGACCCCTGCTTATGTGGAGAAATTTTAGATGTCTGTGCAAAACTCTGCTTAACATCTTTGTTGCATTTCCCCCCGCCCCCCACCCCAAATCACCTCCACGGATCCCCAGCTACACCAGGCGTTTGCTCTCGGGAGTTTTGCAGGTCTCCTGACTGACCCTGACAGGTCTCATGACACGAAGCTCTGTATGGACAGCATGAAGAAACCGGCCAAGAAAACACTACGTGCTGCTGAACCGTCCCCAGAAGGAGGTCTTCTTGGATTCAGCTCTTACCTATTAGATCAGTTATTATTCTGACTCACCTGTTGGCCCTTGGAAGGGCTCTGCTGTGAATCTAAGCTTGCCTGATGGTATTGCAGAGATACAAATCCATGCCCTGTAGTTGCCTCGATACCAGCTTCTTCCTGACTGCTGCCTGACCTGATTTGCTGGCTTTCCTCCAGTGTCCCTTGCCTCACTTTGCTTTTTATTCAGTTTCTGTTCCCTCCCCCATCCCTGATTCAACTCAGATTCTTCATCCTTCCCTCTGTGCTGCTCTTGCCAAAACCCACCCACCTCTTCCATTTCTCCATCCCATCTTGCTTTTAGTAGGAAAGTTATTCATGGCATTGCACTGCCCCAGGCAAGCTCCAGTGCAAAAATACCTTGGGAGCATGGGGGCATGGCTGGGGTTAGCAGGGTAAGCAGGGCCAAATCCAGCTATATCTTGTAAAGAGACTGCTAGACCATGCTGGTAAAAGATGTTACATGTGGAAAGGGAGAGCAGTTGTTGGTCTCCCAGCTCCCTGCGTGGCTACAGCTATGGTTTATACCCATCTGCAGGGCGCTTGTCTCCAGCTTTTGAGACTTGGGCTTGTCCTGAGAAGAGCTGTCAACAGGGTGTGAGTTGGAGTACTCATATAGTCACTCCAATTCCCATCAGAATGTCACCTGGTCTCTGAGAGCTGGGAGGTGTAAATAGGTACTTGTCCCCTTTTGTGTATCTCAGTTACAGTCCAAAATCAGGGCTTGTTTTGATTTTCCTCTCTGTCAATTTTGGGCAAGTTCTCCCCGTGTTTAAACCTTTTACCCCTCCCTGAATTCTGCAGGTCTAGCGATGGTGAGATGGAAATTGAGGAAAGGAAAAAGAACAACAAGAACATGACTAAGAAACTGTAGCATCACCCAGCTATGGGCACAGGTGACCCACAGGGAGAGCAGAAGCCAGGAGACAAGTGCAGATGAGGTGGGAAACCCTTTTGCAACCACGTTTGCCAGCAGATGCTTGCCTGTTTGTCTGGACAAGCCCAGCAGCTTGGAAGACAGAGAAATAAAGAGCAGCATCTTGTGCTGATCCAGGTTGTGACTGTTGTGTTACTGACTTGGGAGAGGGGGAGAATGATCCCCTCCCTGCTATCCAAAAACACCCTGAGGTCACCTGAAACCAGCACACTTTTATTAAAAAAAAAAAAAAAATCTTCTTAAACATGTTTTCCCCTCCTCTGTGCTGAGCTGCTCTCCGGCTCACCCTGCGTGCCCAGAGGCTCTGAGAGCCACAGCCCGCGCAGGTGTTGTGGAGGATGCAGGGCTCTTCTCCCACCCTGGCTCCAGAAAGGATGGGGGAATTGCTGAAGGGGGAGGGTGACACACATCAGGAACCAGAGCTGCCAGCATTACGTCTCACGTTTCCTCCCGCTCGGGCTGTGGAAAGAGGTGGGTCAGGTTTGAACAGGAGGTTTAGTCTGTGGCTCATAGCCCAAGGTCAAATGAGATTTCTGCAAGACAGCGGCATGTCATATTAGGTTGTTTTTACAATGATAACCCAACACCCTCCCAACCCTCAGGCCCTGGCATCCAAACAAAGGTTTTCTGGGGGACAGAGCAGCATGGCCATCCTCTCCTCTGAGGCATGACTCCAACATCGTCTTCCTAGCTCTGTTGTTGATGTGTCTGTGACCGTGGGCGGCTCCCCCATGCCCTCAAGTATTATGTTTTGGGCAGCACAGTACAAAGATGCCCAGGCTGATACTAGGGCTCCAGATGTTAACATAACACAAATATTAATTGCCATTAACATTAGTAAGTAAGGGCATGCACATTCCTGGGGAAGTTTTGGAGTATGAGACTGAATTCCAGACAAAGGAGTGATGTTGTCCCATTTTACCTCTCTGTGGAGGTAGGTAGAATTCAGTTTGACCTAAGAGCACCCTGGGGCTTGGGAAGAGTAACAACCAGTACAGGACCATTTGTTCCTGTGCTATCTTCCATCACCATTGAGTTTTTTCCTCATTTCAATAAGAACTCACGTAAACCTCCAAAAAGCTCAACTTCCAGTGACTGAAGAGATTTTGATTGAGGAAGAAGACCACCTTCAGAGCATCACCCATCAACCGTCACTATGCTGTGAGCCAGCTCCCCAGCCTGTGAATGAGGCACAATTTTCCAACCTCGTCTCCCTTGGACATTTATCTCTGGCTGGTCTGGCTTGGCTGCAGGGTCCACCATGTCATCTGCTTACCATCCTGCAAGGCAGCCACTGAGAAGATAAAGCCTGTCACACAGTCACTTACAAACCTATGGCTGGTCAGGTTACTACTTTGACTGCATTGCTAATCCCAAGGGATGCATTTGGTTGTTTAAAAAGCAAACAAATGTAAGAAAAGAAAGATATAGATTCTAAAGCATGAAACCAAAGAGGTTTGTAGTGACTGAAGGCTATTCCTTAATTCTCCTGTACTTCAGTTTCTGTTTCTTTGATATGAAGAGAAGTAAATGAATACTGACTCACTTCTCCTAGACTGAAATAATTCTCTACTAATAAATGGAAATATAGCAATTCTACAGCCCTCTTAGAGGCCAGAGTTGCAGACCAGTGATGTGATGATGCAGTTATGTTCAAGTGCAACAATTAGCTCCTTCCTATCCCTTTGGTTTCTACACAAGATGTTATGTCTTATTGTAGTGACTGGGTCAAATAAATTGCAGCTGTGAAGTTAAAAGGAATTGGCTAGGAAGCTTGGAGTTATTAGCAATGATGTTTAACAAATCTTGGGTTACTGGAGAAGGTATGGGGAGGAGGGGAAAAGGTCCTGTTGACTTGTGGACTGGTTTCATTGATGCCCAGAAAATGATGGAAAAGCTGACATGAGACATAATATAAATCTGTCTAGCTTCAGCTGCAAACTGCTAACTCACATTGTCTGTTACCTATTAGAATAAACAGATATCTGTTCTTGGAAGTCTCTTTGTTCTATGCCTGCCATTTATCTCTTTCTTTGATCAATTAAGTAGGATATGCTTCTCTTTTCTAGGTATGAAGGATATTTTCTGTATCTAAAGTCATTCATTTGATGTAGTGACAGAATATGTTCTGTTTTAAAAATCCATAATAATTATTGCTCATTCTGTATCAATATAAATGAGACTGATGATAAAGCAATTGCAAGGGAATTATTCTCTAATAGGGATGTTCATAGAGGGGTTTGTTCCTGGCATAGCCATGTTCAAAACATGCTGGTGATTGGACTAGTGTAAATTATTATCAATGAAAGTGATAATTATTCAGAAGACCTAAATAATCCTGTGTAATTAAAACCAGAAGCCAGTTTTAAAGAATACTCTGGATTACATTGTAACCAAACTTACTTAAATAGCATGGTTGGGACTCATCCACTTCATGCAAACACTGTGCAGACTGTTGAATATGAGCTTCTTGACTAGGTCCCCAGCAGAGAGGCAGGCACTTCTTGAACTTAACTCCCTTATTTCTCCATCAACTGTAAAAAGTATTTAGGACTGAGTTTTACCAAAGTGCATGGGTATCTAGAGTGTAGAGGGGGAGTCGCTCTCCAGTTGCAGTGTTGCAATGTTTATCCCCTTTCTAACCACGGAGTGTGCCATGCAGCTATTTAGCTCAGCATGTCTCAGCTCCCCTTCTAACTGAATCAGGACCTAGTCCATACAGTGATGGCACAACCTGCTACTGAAACCAGCAAGTCACACAGATCCTAAAACTACACGCAGGAGAGCACTGTTAGGAATAGGACCCTGTACTGGTAAAAATCTTACTAAGACATTGTGAAAAAAGTGCCTGCCCTGCTTTTTCCCCCGCATCAGTGATCCGATCAAAGCAATAGCATTCAGACCAGGCTCTGAAGAAAAGCAGATGCTGGGAATGGGTGTGCTTCAACACCGGGTGGTCTTATATCTCTGTTCCTACTATTGCCTTTGGGGACTGATGTGGTGTCCTCTAGGTGAGAGGCTCTGCAGCCCATCCACAGTGCCCAGAACTACCTGGGAGCCCCCTCCCAACACGATGCCATTTCTTAGATCTCTGAGCAATCTGCTCTGCTCAGTGTCTTCTTCCCCGATTAATAATGTTGCTGTCAGTTTGGATTACAGACCTCTACTTTCTTTGTCTCAGCTTAAAATACTTGTGGTTTCATATTCTGTCAGAAGAGATATATAAGAGAAGAGCTTTGCTCAAAGTGCAGATGGTGATGGAAAAGGAATGTCTTGCTACAAATTCCTGCAGGACTCTTTATTGGATTCCTCAGGACTTATTGAAAGGCAAAAATATAGGGAGGGATTGAACAGTATGGGGGAACGGAGAGGTCATAGGAGCTGCATATTGTGGCATTGTGGGAAAGATAAGACAAGCCTGTGGCTTGTAGAGAGATAACAGTGAAAGAGTTTCTACAGTTATCTAGGCAATTCTTTCACTACTTCACTATTTGTCCTGTTAGAGAAAAAAAAAGCAACAACTCACCCAACAACCAAAACAAAACTGAATGCCCAACTGAAGTTGCTTTTATGGAAATTTAAGACCCTTGCTTCTTACTGCGTTTGTGACAGGAGGAAATTTCCTGTGACTGGTTGACTGGATATGGTCCTTCCCATGTCACAGAGATTCTGATTAACTTCTGCTGGAGGAATGCTTTTTCTTCTGCCCTGACTTCACAATATCAGATCCCACTGCAATTCCTGCAGCTCAGCAAACTCATTTGTAAAAAAAAATAAGACCCCAAACTTGTCTCAACTTGGAGGCAGAACCAGTCCTTTATAAATCATACATCTTAAGAAGCCCATGCCACGTATATCTCATGGTATTTATATCTTCTGGCTTTCTTGAAGGAGACAACATGGATGTGGCATTTACTTTTTTAAAACATCATTTCCCCTCTCCTTATTTTTTTAGATCATTTCTCAGTCTCTCAGACATATTTTCATATGAAGTGCTATCTTTCACTCTGTCTGCTACCCCTCTAGATCTCTGTTCCCTGTAAATGAGGGATGTTGGTCTTAACTCCATTTTGCTTTGCCTTGCTAACTAAAACAACAATTGTTCCACTAAGATTTTTATGTTGGCTTAAACTGGACACCCACCCACCTAGCAAACCCACCCCTGATTTAAGCTAATATCTCTGTAATCATTCTATTGCATTCTCTATGCAATGGAGATTAATTTCTAACTGGCAAATATTTGATGAGTTGGTAATTCTTCAAAGAAGATAAAAAAAATAGAAGTGTTGCATCTTCTAGGAATAAAATACGAAATGTGGATTTGAGGCTGACAGAAGCTGTGGTGGGGCATAGAAGTATCCGTCACTGTCCTTTGCAATACTGGGATGGATTGAAGATGCTCTTACCAAAGTAGGACATACCCAAAGAGAAACGGAGGTGGCCATAATCAGAATTCTTACCAGTTCTGGGAAGAAGGGTAAGGCATGACAATAAAATCAAGGTCAACAGCTAATTTCAGAGTTGACAATGTGAGAATGGTTTTTGATGTTCTACCCTCAGGGCGCATTTATTAAAAACAATTTCTTCCTAGTAGATGAATCTAACTGTAGGGAATCCTTCTGAGCTAAAGACTAGCGTGACTTGGACAAATGTCAAACTGAGAAATGGAAAAGAAAGTTGTGAGATTCTTGTGTGAACTCCACGGTTGGAAAAGACAGTCAGATAAAGGAGGATAAAGTAATAGACAAGTTATGTCACCTGGGCAAGCAGATGGAGAGCAAAAGTGAAAATTCCTGTACTGGTGGACAGCATGGTGCTGTGGGCAATATGGACACTGAAGTATCATTCCCTTAAACTTCTTTCAGATATGGCTGAATCCCTGCCCTACTTGCTCCTCCTCACTTCCTTATCTGCATTTTCCACATCCAGGAAGACACAGAGCTGTGCTGGTCATCCTAAATCCTGCTAAATTTGGGTGGTTATATCACACAGAACACATTCAATTCCTATCAAACTGTCCTGTATGCCTTGAAAAGATCAGTGTCTTAGAATAAAAAGGGAGAGGAAAAAAAGTGATGTGAGTGGATGTAGATTTGTATATTTGATCTCAGTACTAAGCAAAGGATTTTGATGCAACAAGTAATTGAAGAAGTGGGATTTGGCTAAAACACTGGTTTATCAGAGGACAATTGTGATAGACCAGTCAAACAGTTTGATAAAGCAACTGTTTCCTTAAAAAAAACCCAAATCTGAATTCATTTGAAATGAGTTCTTATCTTGTCTTTTAACATGGAAGAAGACCTTGCTTGGTTGCCATCACCTATAGGTTCAGAAAAGGTATTCTTTATTCCAGTATTATAATCATTAACCAATGCAAATTCTCATAATACCAGAACCAGGACTGAACTGGGGGCATTGCATGAAGTTTTATAATGAAACCTCATAACTACTCCCTGGAGATACCTTATTGTCATTGGAGGTAACCTATGTTTTTCTAACCTACTTCAGTGACTCAAGTGAAAACAAGACATATGAATCTACTTGCTTCTCTCTTAGCCATCAGGCTTGTTACCCTCACACTGGAGATGAGCTGTTTTGGTGTGATTTCTCCTTGAAAAGTCCATGTCAGCTGTGTCTTAATTTAATGTGTTAATAGCACAAAGCTGGGAGGCACTGCCAAGACAGAAGTAATAGTGATATCCTGGGCCATGTATCTATGTCTCTGACAATGTGTAATAGAAAAGAGATGTAATTTAGGACTATAGAATGGAAAGATATATATTTACAAATTCCTAACAGCACCTTCTGCTGTAAATTTGGAGTTTGTCCCTGGAAGGCATCAGGGGAGAAGAAAAGCTTGTGAGTAGAGTCAATCACTGAACAGACCTGAAACTTCATATGTTGCAGCCATGAAAACCAGAAGTGAGATGTTCAGAGGGTGGGAAGAGTAAGGGGGAGAAAGAAGAGGGGAATGGCATGAATGTAGAAGGCTTGTTGCCATCAGATTCCTTCAGTCTGGTAGTGGCTAGTGGTTAATAAGTTTGGCACCCATAATAGTGGGATTGTGGAGGGTAATTTCTTATGTGTGGTTACTGCTCTCTGGTACAAGGAGAAGACTATAACCCTGAAAGAAGTTTTCTGAGCATACTTATTCTTGCTTGTCAGAAATTACAAAGAACAGACATAAATATTTTCAATCCAGTATGGCTGACCCTTTGGGCTGTAATTGCTCTTGTGTGTTGCTGGATGACAAATAAGGGCACAGTGATCACCAACCACCCTTTCCCATATGGAGGAGGAACAGAGGAGCAGATAAGAAATTCATCTGTGACCAAGAGCTAGTGTGGAGAACCCAAAGATTATGGAGCAAATTAGAGGATATGCCCTGCCTATCCTCAGGGGCTTCAGTCACTGCCCCTGGAATAGGCACTAGCCTCGTAGTAAGTGTCCTCTCTTGGGTCTAACATATATTGAAAATGTCTACCTCCCCATCCCAAGCCTGTCTGCCTAAGGCTGCTTTGAGCATGATGATTTTGAGGTATTCATTTCTCTTTCAGCAGCCAGTTAATTGATTCAGGTATTACTGATCTTAGTACTACCATTCACGACTTCAGTAAGCCTCTGTCAACAAAGTTCTTGTTACTCCAGGACCTTGCGCTGGTGTCTTGAATGGTATTTGCAATTGGGTAATTTCTTCCTGCCATGTAAGTCTGTTCTCATATCACCACTGAGGCTTCCTTCATACACAGAGCAGTGCCCACCAGATGGACCCTGGATAGAACCTGGACAAAACACATTTTCAGTATTGCTTAACCAGTTGCTTTCTCTTATAGAAACTATTTCCCTTAGGGGAATTAATCTTTGTTCTAGTCTCTAGGAAGCCTTTGCACTGTTGGTGTCTAGCCCATGGGACATGATAGCAATGGAACTATGCAGCTGTCTTCTAAGCTCCCTCATCTCTTGATTTTCTTTCTGTTTTCTTCTTCTACAGTTAAGTTCTCAACGCCTTCTTTTTTTTTTGTCCCCAAATGCTCCTTTTATTCATTGGTAAGAGAGAAGTTCCTTTATTTCATGTGTTGGCGATAAAATCCATTTCTTTTGCTATTTTCTGTTGTCTTTTCTGGTCTGAGTTCTCTCACTGTTGTTGGCATTCCCACCTTTTGTCATATATGGTATGTCATTGACATATATGTCATATATGTTATTAGAGCTTGGATTGCTCCCGCTTTGGAGAAGTTCCTCTCTGGGGGGGGTGGGCAGCGACTCTACCGATCCTTTTCCCTCCCTGTGTGTATTTCCATTCTAGTACTGTCTTTCATCAAAATTGAGCATAGATGTTAGGATCTGGGTAAGCAGTGAAATACAGTTGTCTCCAGATTTGCACCTGGAATTTCTGGGCATTTTGTATTAGTGCCTGGGCAGATGTCAGGGGCTGTAGACAGGTTGTAGACAGGACAGTTGTCCTGTTAGTGCAAGAGCTGGTTCCCTATGGCACAGGATGGGTATCAGAGGAAGAAAAGGATCTAGACAAGCACCGAAGGAGCTATGTACAGGGCATACTTGCTCATCCCTCCCCTGTTCCTTATTATACTAGATACCTAAGAATAGCCAAACTGAGAGTTAGGGGAGCAAGAACAGGTAGGACAGGTCTGCTGTGCCTGTGGCTTTTTCATGTGCCTACACCCAGCAGAATGAGAGGTATTGCATGCCCCTTCATCGTAAGCTGCTGCTAATGATTTCTTCTGCCCGGAGGACACAGTTGGGATCGATGGAGGGTCAGCCGTTAGACATACATTTCCCAATGCCCAGCATAGCACGCAGGGTCAGGGAGCTAATCATCACTCCTATCTTGCCTGCCTTGCTGCAGTGTCCAGCCTAGGGCAATTGGAGGTGCATTAAAGATTAAACAAGAGGTGGGGGGTCTGGTGAGTGTGTTGGAGTAATTCCAGGGTGGGTGGGCAGTGGTTGGCCCAAGCAAGTGGATATCTGCTGCAGCGGCCCCTACTTTAGATCTTTCAGCCGAACAAACCAGCGGCATCTCTGTTGAGACAAAAAATGCCTCTAGCTAAAATTCCACTATCTGACCTCAGAAGGGCTCCAGCTGTTTCTGCCACCAACATAGCAGCTAGAAGAAGAGTTTTAAAGAGGTTGGCCATGCTGAAAGAGAAACCCACTTCTTCAGAGGGTCTGGCAGGACAGAGCCTTCCTCTTCTTCGCTCACCCCTTTCAGCGTAAGTGCGAACACAGTGTGGCATGAGTGCTGGCTATTCTCAGATGAGTGTCACTTGCCAGCACCATGCCATGTAGATTTACTGCAGGACCTTGACACTTCTTCTAAGGTGGGAGGACTAAACGATCGGCTTGCTTGACATACTCATTCCTAATGCCTCCAACCTCTAAAATCAGTATACTGCAACTCCTGCCCCTACTAAAATAAAAACATTTTCATGGGATTAAGAAAGCACCTTCCATCTGAGGTGTGCTTAGTGGCACAGGGGCTCATCCCATGGCTCTGAATACATCGGTGTCAGTCTCAGAGATGATTTAGGCAGGCAGCTCACACACCTTCCTCCTTTGCAGGGCTAATCAGCATGCTGTATGTTAGCATCTAGTGTTAATGTGTCTGTTCTGACTCCAGTGGTCAGGGGCGTGCATTCATATTTGGCTTGGGTACCTATGAGTTGTCACGGGTAGCTGTGCCTTTAGAGGCTGACTGCAAAGCTTGGCACTTGAGGGAGGTAGGAAAATGGTATGTCTGGCACTTAGCGATGCTGTCTGGAGCTGTGTGGGCTCAGGAAGTGGTGCTGGCTGATTGCCATCCTGCAGACCCTGCTCTTCAGTTCCCCAGATCCACAGCTTTTCTTTGAGCCTCAAATTCACAGCCTTCTTTGTGTGATTAGCAAAAGAAGAGCAGACGAAGAGATTCATCCAAAGTAATGTGCTAAGTCAGAGTTACAGCCCTGAGGTAAAGGTGGTACTCCCCATTCCTTCTGGCAAGCATTAAAATCTGTCCACTTCAAAGATAATCAGTTTCAAGGCTTGCTGCTTAGTCAATGATCCTTCCCAAGTAGTCCTGACATGGTGAGGGCTCTTTGTCGGAGCTTCCTCAACTAATAATTCAATGTCCACACCTGAGCTAGTTAGTTACTCTGTGCTCCCTTTATGGTCAGTGGAAGAATCAGGCCCTCACAGGATGAATGCTCCCTGAGAAGGGCCAAATGTATTGCCCTGAGCCTTTTTTCTTCACTGAATATGAGCAGAGCATAAGGTGACTGACTCACACTTGACATCTCACTTTCCAGCTCCAGGATGGAGATGAATCCCATCCGTGCGGTCTCAGGCTCTGGACACTCACCTGCATGCTCCTCTTGCTGATTGGAGGTAATGTTTTCAATGGCATTAATGACATTAATTGAAAAATTTTTAGCTGTGCTGATCATCTAGGATTACTTTTGATGATGGGGCTTCATGCTCTTCAGCTAGACTGATTGTAAAGCATCCTCTCAACAGGCTCCTATCCAGGTTTCCCATTGCCAAAAAAGCAATTCAGAACATGGGCTGCAGTTGCTATTCTTATAAACTGAGCATTATGTATTTCGTGTGATACAAGGGAAGTGTTATTCATTTACTGGAATTATCCTTTTATCAAGTGAGTTTCCTATTGCATTTCACCCTTCATTGCACTGGCAGTTCATTCTTTTAACAAGGCTGTTTCTATTCTTGAAAGTATATTTAAGAGGTTTTGTAATTTCACGGTGAAATACAGAACATTTCCTTTTCTTTTTAAAAATGTGTTCCAAGCATCCTTAAATTCTGGAAAACTTGGAGCAACAATGAACAAACCTATCATGAAATTAAAAGATAACAAACAGGGCCTTACAAGAATTTTCCCTAAATTGTCTTTGAAAATAATCTGTTATTGTATTTTAATTTTAAGCCCTTTTTACTTGTCAGATTTTGTTTTCTGTTTCCTGTTGTAGCCTTTGTTGCCTCAGTCCTGACTTGTGCTGAAAATCTGCTTCTGGGTCCTTTTGTAAACTTCTGGTAAGACTTATGAGAGGGATTCAAGCAGTGGTGACCAAACTGTGCAACGTGTGATTCGAGGTGTTCAGTCATGCACAACCCCAAATACATCATTTGTGAGGAGTGAATTGCCTACAAAGCAGGATAGTATGGGGTAACTGATCAGGCAACAGGCAATGCTAGAGCAAAGAAGTGAGGCTTAATTCTGCCTCTTTGAGGGTCATAGGCAGACCATGGGGACAACACTGAAGCCATGAGCCAAGTCAGGACAGGAATCAGGAGTTGGGGTTGAAAGCCAGGAGTCAAATCACAAATTGTCTTGGCACTTTCCAGTAGCTCATTGTGAATTATCAGCAGAAATGCCCCTGCTGTGGGTGTTTGTTAATCAAGCATGGAGATAAAGTTGGAGGAAGGGCAAATTTGTCCCTGGTATGAGTAAGCCCTCAGTAACTCTGCTGGCTCTGCTGGGTCCCCTCTGAGTGGGCTCAGAGTGAAGAGATGAAAGGGCACACATGTGAAGAGATTTTTTTCATCACAGCTTATCATGGGAGGTTTTAAGAAGACAAGGGAAGTTAGGTATATTTTCATGGAGGAAGACGAAGGGAAGAGGGTCTTTTTTAAGCTAAGATTTTAAGATGATGGACCAACACGGTGGAGCGCAGCGTGTTGGAGATTTGAGTGAACTTCAGTTCTGGCAGCCAAGCCATACTGTTAAATACAACCTGTGTATCTTTATCTATGTAATTTTTGCAGTCCTTGTTGGCCCATGTCTTGAGTTTCCCCTAGCCTCTTCAAACATTGCACCATATAAGCAGAAGCAAAAAAAAAAGAAAAGACAGATGTCTTTAGAACATTTGAACCTACAGGTGAAAATGACACTTGAAATAAAAACCTGGTTTGCTGCACAGAGGAATATAATGATAAGAAAATACAGCTAGAAGAACTCAGCTGAGAATTCAATCTGTGACATTCTTCTAAACCCAATTAACCTAATCCAATAATTCTCTCTGAATGGGATGATGAGATGCAGTCAAATTTTCTCCCAAGGACTAGAAATAACCCACATGTGTGCTTGTCAGAATAAGTCCTGTGAGTAAACAAAGCAGATGGAAGAACCTAACAGTTATCCTGGATTAAAAGTCCACATAAAGATACTCAGGGATGAATATGTGAGCAGGGCAAGGAGGTAGGAGACTTCCCCAGGATGTTCTTCTGGTCTCCAGAACTTGCAGTTCAGGGGCTCAAGGAGGAAGACATTTCTGGAGTAACTGAAACCTCTTCAGTAAAGAGAAAAAATAGATCACTTTAGTCAAAAGATCAGACATGGGCAGGCAGGGTGAAACTGCCTGTGAAAGTTGACGTTAAGAACTAAATTAATTATTTGTGGAGACTAGGGTGGCTGTGGAGAAGGGCAAAGTGGAGATGGACAACCACTACACTGCACTTGTAGAAGCAGAGGAAGCAGTATGTCAGCCTGGATCATTGGAAGTTGTGAGTCACCAGCCAAGCTTTTGATGAGACTGAAGGGTTTGATCAGGGGAGAGTCACGACATGATGGGCTACTAGCTTGGTTCTTAAGGTAGCAGCTGCCATATTAGCTTCTCATCATGAAGTTCCACCATACTGAGGTACCTTACCAGAAGAAGATCTCAGGGGTGGACAGCTGGATAGTCCTCTCTTGAAACAACCACATGAAAGATGTGGGAGCTCTTATGATATGCCAACAGGAAGTTTAATCTCAGTGCAACCAGCCAGCTATCACTGTGTTAATTTAAATAGGACTGTATCCACTCTCATGGTGTGAAAGGATTGTGCAGAGTGCACCGTGGGGTACATCACTTAACCAGACAGCGTCATGTTTGGCTCATAACACTGCGATTGCCAGGTCTTCTATATGGGTATTTCATGAGGGATGAGGTCCTGTCACCAGGGACAGGTAGATGTCTGCTGACACATGGGTGGCCCTGTTCTGTATTGGTCCTTTCTCAAATACAGATTCACTGCATTTATGGAGGTCTCAGACTCCTGCTATGTAAGTGCCCTGGTACTTCATTGACTGGGCTTCATTCTCTACTCATCTTGTTCCTGTCCACCTTCCTTAGAGATTTCTCCTGGCCATAGTCAGGGACACAGCACTGAGCTAAAAGGATCTTGGGCTTGACTTGGGTTTGACAATCCTGTGTCCTGATGTCTAAACCAGGAGGTCTCTGTACAGTCTGTTCAGCTCTCAGCTATGTTTAGGTATACTGTTCACACTTCATGTAATTCTGGGAAGAAAAAGACAACTGTCTTTCTGCTAAGGCATTGAATAAGAAATGTTTTAAAAAATATATAATTTGTGATGTAGTTCAGCAAACAAAACCAGTGACCAGATGAAATATATTCCACTTTGTCTAAATGACAGTGAATGGCTAGTTGGCAATGAAAGTGAAAGACAAGAGAAGAGTCCTACTGAATTGTATCAAAAATTAAGAGTTAAAGAGAAAGTAGGTTCTTAGACAGCAAGACAAATTGAAGATCCCACATCTACATTTCAAAGACTTCATTGTCCCAAGGCAAGACAAACAAAACGGTATTTGCATATTCACTGACACTGGAACAGTATCCAAAGGCATCAGCCAAATGGAAGAAACTGAGAGAAGGGAGGTGAAATTAGCATACAATCTATTTCCTCAAATTGAAAAATGAGATGGAAGGAGTAGGAGGGGAAGCTCCTAAGAGAGTCCTTTGATGCTTGTTTTTTCCCGAAAGGAAAGAGTACATGGGGAAGTTGTGATTTAAAACTGCAGTTCAGTGATACGCTAAATCTAACTTGAGGGCTTTTAGTGCTACAGCAGAAATACCACAGCCTCACGACTCAACGTGCTGATCTGGAATAAACTTTCTGTGCCAGTTCAGATTTGTTCAAATAGGTCTGATTCATTAACTTTGTGCCAGCATATTTCATATCAGATATGCCATCAGCATGCAAACAGAAGTAGTGTTTTGTTGGACCTCCCTTGGCTTGTCTGTAGGCCTTTTCATCAGACCTTTCTTGCTCTCTTCCCACCCATATAATCTTCAAGTAGCTGCCTCTGTGCATCACCACACCCTCCATATGCAGCTCAGGGCCTTATATATTTCTTTCCACTTTGGACATTCAGCATCTTTGTTCCTGACCTTGTCACGGACCTTCACATGGACCTTGTCTTGCTCCTTGCCTCCACATCAGGCTTTACTGTCACAGTAACCTTGACCTTCTGATACTGAAGTTTAGCATCCTCCTCAAGCTAGATTCACAGTCCCAGCCATAGTGAGATCCACTGCAAGCAATAAGTCCTTCTTTTATCTCCTGCAGACACAATTCTGTTCACTGAAGTTCTGATGACATCCAGGCAGAGTCTCAGGTGGGAGCACTGCTGTGCTGCAAGGTTGGAGAAGTGTAGGACCATGGTCAAAGCCCTGGAAACAGTCTATAGGAAGAACAAGGATATTGGTAGCCCCTCATTACTGAAGAGAAATCCTGTCTGTGCAACAAGGACCTTAACTGGAATTTGTGACAGGGCACAGACCTTGCATGGTGTGTGTGGAGGAAACCTTGCAAGAGTGTTAAGATAACTTCTTCCCCTCCGTGAAAGAGTGGCAACCTGGAGAAGAATGTACCTCCATGGGAAAGCAATCCTCAAAGAAATTGAACCATAGGAATCACAACAGTGCTGGTGGAAAGAGACCCTTGGAAGTCTCCAGCCCAACCTTCCCTGGAGCAGGATGATCCCCAGGACTAGATCAGGATAACCAGGGCTTTGTAGAACTGAACCCTGTAAATACTGAAGGATAAAGACTCTCTTGGCAATTGGCCCAAGGCTGCATCACCCTCCTGGAGAGTGAGTGTTTCTTAAGGCCTAACCTGAATCTCCTGAGCTCCAGTTCATGTCTGTTGACCCTTGCTATATTGTCTGGCACCAGTGAGAAGAGTTTGGCTCTGTCATCCTTGAACGGCCCTTCAAAAAATTATAGACTACTCTTGGTCACTGCTCAGTCTCCTTTCACCCAGTAGAAGAGGTGAAGCCTTCTCTCCACCTCTCTGCCAAATCGGCCCTGCTCCCTTTACCTCTCCTGGCAGACCATGTGCCCCACACCATCTTGGTTGCCTTGACTGGTCCCTCTCCAGTTTCTCCACATTGTTTCTGAACTGGGAGCTCAAAATCAAATGCAGTGTTCCAGGTGCAGCCTTCCCAGCACTGAACAGAGGGACAATAACTTCCTTCTATTTTCTGGCTATGCTCCTCCACATATAGTCCAGCAAGAAGTTTGACTTATTTGCAGTGAGAGTGACTGCCAGCTCATACTCACCCTGGCATCCACCATCACCACCAGACTTTGGCACCAGGATTGTTGCTCAGCCAGTCTGCTCCCAGCCTGTAGCAATGCAGGGAGTAGTCCTGACACTGGTGCAGAATGAGTGAAGAGAAGGCTAAGGGGTGACAGATAGTATAACAACAGTTGACTCTTCCTCTGTTAACCTCAGGAGGTTTTTGCTTGGCTCAGTCTTGAAGTTTAAGGTCCTTCTGCATTGAGGTTCAGCCATTCAGCTTGTCAAACACACTCCCTCCCTGCCCTCCCCATCACCATAATTTAGTATCATTCACAAAGCTGCTGGAAGTTTAAAGTTTGGTGCAACCTGGGTCTGATCTCATAGCTGGTGCTGCTTTGAGCTGGACTTTATACTAGAGACTCCTGAGATCCCTTGCAACTTGAATGATCCTGTGATTCTGGGTGAGTTCATATCACAGTGGAAGTCACCAGTAAAGTTTTTGAGCCGTATGGGTCCACGTATCAACCCCTGAGGAGTGACCCCGGCACTGCCAGCCACCAGCTAGATGTCATGCCATTGATGACTATCCTCTGAGCCCAGCAGTTCAGCTGAATTGTCTGCTTTTCCAGCTCATATTTTCTCAGCCTGCCAATGAGACTGCTATGAACAACGGTGCAAAAGCCTATTTAGTTTTTCATGGCTTGATGTGTTCTTCTGTTTCATCATTTTGCATGCACTCTACCAGTCTTTGCATGCTTTGCTGCTCCCAGAGCCTGTGTCAGGCTTGGAGACTGGGCTTCTGTGCCTGTCCCTCCTTTAGGCTTTGATCAGGGCTGTGTCGCATCCTACTGCCTTCCACCATAATGAGCAATCCCAGACTGAGAACACTGAGAGCTCTTACTGGGAGCTTTACTTTTCATCCCTTTCCTAGAAAAGCTCCTCTTTTCTTTTCTTACATGTGCACACCCGTGCCTCTACACAAATGTAGATATGCCCACACATGCACATGTGTGCACACTTATTTGTACACATGCATGCACACATATGCGCGCATATGCACATTTGCAGTCATTCACATGTACACATGCACACATGGATACACAGCCACTTGCACACATGGACACAGGCATACCTATGCATGCACATTGGCACATGTACGTACTCACACGGGAACATATACATATAGATGCATACATGTGGAAACAGCACTTTAAAAATATGCATCCACACACCCCCCACCATGCACACACAGAGGCACATGTACAGTTACAATGATAGTTCATTACCTCACCATCCTCTATATTCATCCCACTTGGTGTAAGGGGCATCAGGTGGATCCCAGTCTCCAAATAATCATCCACCAAGTGTCCGACCTCTGTAAATATGCCAGGACTTACAAAACTGCTATGAAACTTTAGAGTGTACAGCAGCAATACCTAAATGATTCCTGGGACAAGATACATTCTTATCCTGGTCATCTTTTCACCATGCTAGATGTTAGTTTGGACCAGTGCCGTGGCATCCAGTCCCTACAGTTGCTTGAAAAGCAGTAGAGGTGTCAGTGGTAGGGCACTGGGTGTGTGATGACATCTCTGTCTTACTGGGGATCCATCCCATGACTCATCTTGCAAGCACAAGTCAGAGGTCCAGGCCAGGTACTGACTTTCCCATACCTGACCAAGGTCTACTCATTTCAGGGGCATCCAAACTGGACCTACTACCACCACAGCTGACAAACAGTGCAAACAAGGTCATGATGAGGAACCTGTTGACTACCTGGAGGAAAGATTAATTTTCCAAGCTGTGAAGACACTAGTGACCATTTCCATTCTCTTGCTTAAGATCTATGACACCTGTGGCTGGACTCTTGAGGATATGGATACACTGTGGATGCACAGAGTGGATGCACAGTCAACGATGAGAGCATCTGAAGAGTAAGGAAGAAGCTACTCGTGATGTTGAGTCCAAGGGACAGTGAACATATGCACTTCTGGAAAAGGTGAAGCATTTCAGACATGTATGAATCAGACTCAGCTTGGCCTCTGACTATGGTACAGTCTGAAGCAGAACATATGGGATATCTGCCATAGGACACATCACCTACTGTCTTCCCAGCATCTCATGTTCCTCCTGCAGTCTGATCTGGGTTGGACTTATGAAGCAAAATCAGGCAACATGAAGCTCTGTACATTCATTACAGTGACTCTACAAGAGTGACCCTTCAGGCACTCTTTTCTGCTCTCCAGTCAACTTCTGCACATCACTAGCTTTGGTTCTAGCACTTCAATGCCAGTAAATACTTCAATTCTCATGTGAATTGAGATTATTTCTGTGGCTGGGATTTTAAGTCACAAGGATTTGGTTGGCAGAACCTGCAGGGTTGATCCCGGGGCCTGCAAGGGAAAATATCACCTGCCAATAAGAAAAAGTAGCAAAATCACAAGTTCATTGTTTCTTTCTACCCTGTGCAAAATGTCAGGTTACAGCAAGCATTCATCAGGGATTGTCTGCAAATCAATCATGATGATTTTCCTTCCTGGTTCTCAAAGTAGACACCCAACAACAGCTTGTATAGTTGCTGGTAGTTTCAGGTGACCTCCCTGACCCTAATCCAACCTCTTCTGCTAAATGCTCTTTGCTCCCATTGTCATGTGCAGGCAAACACTATTGGGGTAAGAAAAGGACAATCGACCTCAAATCTGACACTGAAGGCCTTCCATCCTCCCGTCAGATGACCGTGCACACTGCACAGTCATACAGAGCATCTGAGGTGATATTTAAGGAGATCCAAGGGACTGGGGCTGCTGGTAGGCAGGATGACTGATGTTGAAAGAGGCATGGTGGATCCATTGATCTAGGTGGGCTTAACAACAGTTGCTACTGGCATGACACCCCATTTGTAAGGATCGGCGACACACTCATGTTACTTGATCTCAACACTAAGCACTCTGAAGAGCTCTGAGACATTTACTAAGCTGAAATATTCCTGATTTGTTATGCAGTTTGGTGGCACTTCAGAAGACTTACAGAATGTCCAAGCTTCCCAAGACAACAGGCTGGCAATAGGATCATGAAACCACATATTGATCCTGTAAACACACAGAGAGGAGAAAGCTAGTATTTGCTTCAAGGGGTCTCTTGATGAACTGGCCCAAGGCCTGGAGCTTTTCTCTGCTGTTTCCTATTCATTTTAATCAAGTTTCCTCCGTGATGCATCATCATGGAATATTGTGCATTCTTTCCTACTCATTTATCCCTAATAAGCCATTCATACCTCCTTTCTGTAAAATATTTTTTCCTGAAATTCCTAGTAAAAGATAGTGGACAAAAAGGCATGGAGACTGCTGTCCTATCAGTCCTCAAAGCAGACCAGCCATAGGCATTATAAATGGAGACATCATTGCTCTGTGGACAGTGCATGGCAGTAAGAATGAAAACCCATTTTGTATCAATGGCTTTGCCCCAGGTTATCAGAATGATTTTTGGCAAGCTGAAAGTCTCTTGAAAGTGTTTAAATCTTTAAAGGGGGAAAAATTTAAATGTCTGACATGGAAGAGCAGTGAAGAGGGCACTGAAATATGGCTACTGTGAGTAATATTTTACTTGGCCGCTCCAGGAGTTTCCAGTTTGACAAAAAATGCTTGTGCAAATTTCTGCAGTGAATATTGTGAATATTTTCAGGAAATCTGCATATGTGTCTATGCTGGACATCCACAAGTGTGAGATTCTCAGGGGAATTTGAGCCCGGTAGTATATGCTAAGAACACGGAAAGCAAAATGTCTCCTTTCATGGCTTCCTCAGAAAGACCGAAACAGGATCCAAGTCCTAGACACTTGATTGCTTTCTTATCCTTGCCAGAGCAGATGAAGCTACTGACAATGACCAGGGCTGAAACAGATTTGGCTCCTTTGAAAAATCAGGAAAAAAGCATTTTTGGAGGCATCCAAAGGTATTCTTGCATCTTCTCCAACTCAGCGTGGTGCTCTGGACTGCTTTGATGGTTGTACAGAACAAGTGTGATCCAAAGCCAGGTCTAACCCCCTCCATACCTGCTCAGTTACCACTTGACAGGCAGGAGAGCTCGCTGGGGGTTAAGCAGCAAGGTTTGACAGTTATTGTTCACTAAAGTGAGCAGCAGAGCCTAATTCGTGGTCATTCATTACAGACTTTCTGAACGGTCAGCTGCAGTATTAGAGCTGGTCAAAGGTCTCTCCAAACATTTACCATCCATTAAAAGCTAACCTTTCTGTGTGTATGTTTGAGCTTTAAGTTCTTGAATAGCTGCAGGCTATGCATAAGACTCGGTGCTTCTCTGGGGGTCTATTACACTGTCAAACACAGCTCAGCCTTCCTAAACACCCGAGCAGCATTCCTGAAGTGGACTCTCCCTCCCCGCCTCCCATCACTCCTCCAGGAGCCTGAAAGCCGTGAACAGCTTGCTGGCAGCTGGACATTCCTTATGGGCACTGTCAAGTTTGCTGGTCTTCTCCCTCCAAAAATAAACAGCAAAACGTATTTGAGATCAGAGCTTACTAGGAAATGGTTTTCTTTCCTTTCCAGGGCAAGTTTTCAAAGATTTGGAAATTTTCCCGTCATATGTTGTGATCAAAGCAAAAATTGTGGAGTGTCGGGGTGAGCTGACAGTCTGATTTTTCCATGGCGTCAATCGGATTTGTCATTTTGGGAATATTTTAAATGGAATGATGTGAACTTCTTCTTTTCAAAACCTGGAGAGATGTTGTTTTAGGGACAGTGACTTTATCAAAGCATGTGCTTTCTATGCTCTCAGATGACGCTTGGCTATTGATGAGGTGTGCCAGAGCCAGGCAATCCTCCTACTTTTCTCCAAGTCCAAAGTTTACTGTGAAAAAGTTAGCAGCCTCAGGTTCACCTCTCCTCTCTCACGCACTCAGCTTTGCATTGTTTTTCTAAATCCTGTATCAAAAGGCATGCTGTCCACTTTTGCTTTGCAAATGGGATTTATTAAGTCCTCCCCTTCCTTCCATTTCTCACCTATTTTCTAATTCTCCCTCATTTGATCATCTCTTTCCTACCTCAAGGTTCTAGAGATGCTTCTGGCAAACAGCTGATGTGCCTTACTTTGCAGGCAGCCTTGTACTACCTGTGATTTCATGGCTTCTATTTTGGAGCCAGCTTGCATTTAGTGATTTTGGCTTGAAGTGTTGGCATAATGACCCAGCATTTGCCTGAAATTAAAGAATAACATATCTTTAGGAGTGCTTACATGTGAGAAAAGGGATGTTTTTCCTGGCACTTAGGAGTGCTTAAATTATGGCTACCTTGGGAGGGACCAGGATACTGTGAATTCACATGCTATCTGGTGTGCAATGATTTTCTTACCTAGATAGTCCTCAGACCCTTGAAGGCGGAGGGTTTGGGTCTGAGTCTTTGAGCTGATTAGTTCTTTCCTGACTTTCAAAATTTTTTGACTTAAAATAAAGCACTTACCTCTATAAATAGGTACAGAAATAATGCATTTGAGTTTCAAAGCTGCTGAAGGACTGTTCCTCACACTGCTGCTACTGGTTTTACCCTCACAAGGGGAGAAGGCAAATATGCATACTAAATTCTTCCTACAGCTTTATGTTAATATTGCTCTGGATGAAATGAACTATAGAGTTTAAAAGAGGACAAACATGGGAAATGGAAACTGAGAGGAACAGAAAACTTTCCCCTATTGAGGAAGGTTCTTCCAGAGGACTAGCACCTCCCTGAATAAAGGAGACATCAGCCAGCACTAGCATCTATCCAAAGGCCAGGAGAGATCAGCAGAGTTCAACTGCAGGCACAACCAAGATTGCCACAGCATTAAATCAGACTCACAAAATAAGTAGAAAGTATCTCAGAATGTCCCCATCAAAGCCTAATTATCTGCTGACTTCTTAGACATGAGAGAATTTTCTTTGTCTATTTAATTTCATGCTTATCATCAAACTAGTCATTAAATGGCTGAGTATTAAGGGAAAAATTCAAGGCTTTCTGGTCTGTCTTGTTTAATCCTTCAGCCTCTCCCTTCCCTCCTCCCCATCCCACTTTCTCTCTGGCATAGTCAGGCAAGGGGAAAGGAGGCAGGGTGTCGTGCTGGGCAGTGTGGCACAATGTCTGCATTGTGGTCTCAAAATGGGCAGGATGTGAGGGTGTATAATCCCAGGCAAAGGCTAGGATAGAAAATCCTCCAGTGCCACGTCAGAGCTCAGCAGCGCAGCTCTGACTGCTGGCAATAAGTACTTCGCATCCCATGGGTTGTGGCAGAATTTCAGAGGCCTCTAAGAGTAGGATGAGACCCAGAGGTCTGATCATTATAAGGAAAATTAATTGTCTGTGAGTCACGTAAATCATTAAAAACGTAACCAAAATGATTAAATGCAAATGCTACTGGGCTTCCCTGTCTCATAACGTATTATTGGGGCATATCACATGAAACTGGAAAATAAAAAAAGTGCAGCTGCTGAAAGGCTTTTGTATGTAGGATGAATCAAGGATGTAGAATTGGTGCTTTGGACTATCTTTGAAACCAGGAACATAGAAACATTTAAGTAGAGATTGGCTATTTTAACTCATGACAACACTATCCCACTGGAATGAATTACTGATTTGGGTCTTGGTTACTCTTCAGCTAGACTGTTTGGAGGCAACGGGGGTAGGATACAGCTTCTAACAGCTACTTGCAGCCTTGTTTGAAAAACCTTGTTCTGGCCATGGCAGGACTTTGGCTTAGATGGACCAGGACCCATCCAGTTAGGCAATTCCTAGGTTCACAAGTGTTTGTGGCCATGTCCTGCCTTCTTCTCCAGTGCGATGTATTTCCTCCTAAGGGGACATCACTGCAACACTCACTGTCCAATAAGACTATACAGCAAGAAAGTCCCATCAAAAGGATACTTGATTAAGTGTTTTGCCTTGATGCCAACTACTGCTGCTTTCTGCAGTTTGGTTTCTAACGTCCAGGAGGAACCATTTCCCCAGCAGCAGTCTCCAAGCTGTAAACTTTTGACCTGAGCTAATTACTGAATTCACTTTATAGAAGTAATGAGGTTCTGAGCCTCTGCAATGCCTTGGAGGCTCTAGAGAGTCCGAGCCAAAACCTGAGCTCCCTAATCAGTTCTGACTCTGTTTTTTTATTCATTTACTGAGTGCCCTAAGGCACTGCCGCTCCTTGAGCTCTCTGGGAGGAGCTGCAGTACTGCTTCTCCCCAGTGTGCAACTGGGCAAAATGTCCCAGTTCAGGGCTGCAGGTATACTCAGCACCTTAGTAGTGAGAGGAGGAGATACCAGTGGGGACCAGTGGTCAGAGCAGCAGGGACAAGAGGGTTGTGCTCTAGTCTTTCCTCAAGTCTACTACCAGACAACTTGGGGCTCCTCCTTCTGCCTCAATTTCTCCAACAAAGAAACTGATAGCACTTTGATATCTGCGGGTAGTATAATGATGAAAGAAGGTGAAGTGGTCCTGTACAGGACCACACATGGATACTGGCAGCAAGACCACAGCTGGGAACAGGCTCCCACACTGCAGAAATATGTTCCTGTGCTGTGGTCAACTTGTGCAGTCACCATCTCCCTCCTTCTGCTGAGTCTTCGCACCCAGTATAGACAGGCCTTAACCACTGCTCCAAAACTGAGCCCAGCCTGTCTTTCATTGTGAATATCCAGGAGCTGTCAGTAGCTGAAGAAGAGCTGGAGACCTGCGCTGAACCCCTCAGTCTCCAAGTCCACCACTAGGCTCTAGTTGCTCACAGTGCTAATGGTCCTGGCTTCCTCTCTCAAAGGATTTCTCTTGCCCTTGTGCTTGCTCTGTTTCTCCCTCCAACTCATATGCAGTAGCACCCACAGGGCAGAAACCTTGCTGAGGGGCAGGAGAAGGTGACTGCATCTCCCAGGTAAGGATGCTGCTGACCAAGTTCTAGCTCCAGCCCTCAACTCCAGCAAGCAACCTCCCACTCTGGGGCAGTGTGGTGAAAACAGCATCTCCACTTCCCAAGAGGGTGATGGAGAGGGGAGGGCATGCTGTCGCTGGCTACCCTTGTGACCATTTTGACGGAAGAAATAGCTAGTGGTTCTGCTGGCAGATGTGACCTTCTGATACCAAGTCAGCTGTATTACCATGGTGGTCTCCTGCTGAGCCTCAGTGAGCCTCATCAATGGGTAGTGTGGGACCCCAAGGTGAGCCACGCTCCACAATGGGCAGTGTTGTACCCCATGCTGAACCACCCACAGCCATGTCCTTTCTGTTCATGGCAGAGCACAGACATAGCTTGCAGACAGAACTTGCATCTGCCTGACAAATACTCCAACCCTTATGTGTTTAGCCCTGCAGCGTGGGCAAGAGCAGTGTCGGCTCGAGCACACGAAAGGCAGGGCTCCCACTTTACAGCTGCCAGAATACAGGAATGGACCTGATGCTGCTGTAGATACAAATAAAGCGATCCTGGTTAGGAGGAGGGAAAGAGATTTACATTGCAAATCTGTACAAGGTTGAGCGTCAAGCACTCAGGGCCAGCACACAGTCATTAATGTGGTCTTGGCAAACACAGCTCTCCTTGCTGAGAGTGATGTGGCTGGTAATTACATAATGATGCCACTTTTCTTTCTGCTTTTCCTCGGTCTCATTTCAGACAGTTGGTTAGTGATTCAGAGAAAAAGTGGAGACTTTGTGAACATCTTTGTGTTCAGCCTTACACAAAGGCTAGTGAACTAGTTTTAACTCATAATCATGGAAGTGAAACTTGTGTCATCTGAAATGCTTGAAAAGCAGGTGTTTTACAACAGCTGTAGCAGGGAAGTGGAGTGGCCTTGGGGAAGCAAGAGTGGTTCTACCAACCACCTTGTGATATGGACACTGGGGAGAAGAATCTTGGCAGGTGGAAATGCACCAAAGTCTTTTGCCATCAGTGGAGATGGGCTGATTTTTGCATCACTTGCTGTGAACAAAGAACTTAACTGGTTTGGAGGCTGCTGGGAAGTGATGCAGAAAGATCTGTGACTGGACAGGTAGAGATAAGCTGTGAATGCTTGTTACCAACACAATTTTATAATATTCTATAATTATAGTATATAATTTTATAAATTATATAATTTTTAGAATTCATCAAATCATCGAGCAGGAGTTAAAACTATTTAATTCAGAAATTCAGATCCACAAGGATAGTAACTTACCACCAATTCAGTGATGGATATGGCCAACAGAAAATGATCTTGAATTTCAGGTACTTTTCCAAAACCAGGAAGAAAACCCAATAAAAACCATGTTAAAAAAATCAATCTCTTCATGATGTGTTGGTCACCTTTCACTCCGGTCAGCTTTCATATTCAGCCCTCCCACTTCCTTCATAGACTCCCACACCTTTCACTTGCACTTCATGGTCAGTTTAGCTTGCTGGGCATATTGCTCACTGTCAGCAAAGCAAAGCTGCCCCAGCCGTGGACAGTATAACCAGGGAGGTGTGCAGCCCTGGCTAGTCTCACGAGACATTGGTTTACCAGGGACTAAAGTGATTGTGGATTCCTCCCAACATGGGCAGTCCAAAATCACTTGAACAGTGCAACGAATCCTGGAGCTCTTGTGCCACCCCTCATAGCCCCGGCTGCTGCACCATGCTGCACCTAGTTGCACTGTGATGCTTGGGTCACTGGAAAAGTGTTGGAAAACTTGAAGGAGCAATAAAGTAAATCCATTTCATTAAAACAAGGAAGACTGGTAGATGTAATTTTGCAGATCTCATTTGTTTTTAAACCAACCTGCCTTGTACTTGGGCAAATAAACCCCTGCTGCCAGTGCAATCAATGACTGGAGTGGGCAAATGCAACTGAACCTGGAAGAAGACTGAATTGTAACATAAGAGGTGCAAGGCTGGCTGCTGGAGGTAGATTTTTTTGCAATTAGACCATCCAGTCTGGTCAGAAAAAGCAGATAAGGTTTAGCAAAAACAAGCCCTCCTTTGAATTTGAAATAGAAGTAGCAAATTGACAGATAGCTCAGGATAGCGAACAGAGCAGTACAGCAGGGCCAAGCTAATCACTGGAGATAAGATCTCCAACACAGTGATGCGACAGGCAGTCTAACAGCTCCTGCTGTGGCACCTTCCCTCTCCCTGCAGACATCCTGGCAAGCGGGTAAATGCCACCGCACCAGTGGAGTGACCTCACTTCCAAGGGGACATCTGCAGCTCCAGCTGCCTGCATCAGTGTCAGGTCCACTCCTGCTGTCAAGCAGGCTGAACAAAACTGATGCAAACAATGCTTCTCAGCCTGTGATACGTGCCTTGCTCTTAAAGAACATAAAAGCTAATGAGATATGATCTGCTTCTCCACCTCTTTTCAGATATTTTCCAGCCCCAAAGAAATATGATTTATGTTACTTACAGGTACCAAAACCATCTTGTGAGAAGACGGCAAAATTAAATTCCCAAGGGGAAAGTTTGCAAAAGCACCAGAAAAGTCATCATTAGGGCTGGATTTTCTAAATAGCGGAGTGTGTTGGATGATGAGCGCAGACTTGATAAAAAGAAACTCCCCTGAAGACATCCCTGTCTGGAGCCTATGCTATACGTTCCTGAATGCCACTATAGTCTGTGGATTACTGGGCTATAAGAACCTCCTGGGACTCCTCTGAGTAGAGCATCAGTCTTACTTGGGCATTGGAAAATGGCCTGAAAAGCACCACACTGTTGTAATTACACTCTATCTGAGCAACATCCAATCAAGCTGGACACTATGGACTCTCTGGCATGGGAGCTACCAGGCTGGACTGAACAGTGAATTGCATCTTTTATGTCTGCATTCAGTCCTCACACTTTCTCCTGGCCTCCGTTAACGGCAAAAGACTTGGTAAGGTTTTGTTCAGATTACTGGAGAAGGTTTTAGGAAAATTCCTCTATGACATTCTTCAGAGGACTCTCCTCACCCTCCCCTCACTCATACAGACAATCCAGTTTTCCCTCTTGGGGGACTCCAGCTGGATTGACAGAAGAAGACATCTATCCTGTGGATGCATGCAGCTCCTGGGGCCTCTTTGTGTCAGGCTGTTTTAACAACAAACATATCACAGCCCCTGGAGCATCCAGTTCAGTGTGTGAGAAGCAGGGAGAGGTAGCCCGGCACGTCCATCTATTTATGCCTGGATTACCCAGTTGATGAAACGTGGATGAAAATGATTTTTACTTTTTTTTTTAATTTTGAGATCCCCCATATTGACAAAATGTGAGTGTGAGGCAGATTGACATCCAGATTTGACTTGGAAAGCAGTTCAGAATTAACCTATTAAACTAATGAACAAAGCATACAGTTATCTGGATTGGTTTGCCTAAATTAGACCTAGCAAATGGGTGATTATTCAGTGGAAAAGAGCAGCACATAGAAGATCTGCACCTAAAATTTTCCGAAGCAGCTGATGATTTTGTCTAATTCTGATGGAATTCTTAACCTGACACATTTCAGAGAGACTGACTGTCAGGGAACTGACCCCTGGAAAAATCAGGATAATAGCACACGGTTTTGCTCACATATTTTAAGATTTTCCTATGTAAGTGTTAAATTATGCATACAGTTCAGGGCTACATTAGTGCCAAAACAGAATCTGTCCTAATATATATATGTATCAAACAGAGCTGCCCGGTAAATAAATTCAGATTTTCAAAGCCAGAGCTTTTAAGGCCTGGACCCAGAGATTGCTTATGGGATTTGGGATTAAGGGGGGAATGCCATCTCAGTAGAAGGCAGCTGAGGCTCCTAAGAAGTTCCTGTTGTTGGGCAAATGGAAGCAAGGTGCTACATTTCTTGACAGGATTATTGTAGTTTCATCTGTTCATTGACTGGGGAAGGTAATGTCATTTCTTGCCCCTTCTGCCTCCTTGGCTTTGTTGGAGGAGGGTCTTCTGTTCCTGTTTTCTGAATTTCATTGATAGGTCAAACTGAGACATGATCGGCAGGGAAAAGGCACAAGGAACTCAGTGCTGCATGGAGAACTGAGTCATGTTTAATCATTATTATGATAATATAACACATTATACTGCAATGGAGGCATGGAGGTACCAAACATACCCAATGCAGTGCATGTACCAAAAATCCATCGAGATCAGTATTTCATCTCCAGCAGTCATCTGTGGCTGTTGCCCAGGGAAGAATAAAAGCGTGAGGCAAATATACTTGCCGAGGATATTCTCCGAACCTACAGCCCTTTGTGTCCCCAAGATCCCTAGGGCTGGGGGATGCTGCGGTGTTTCTCGCCACCAGGTGATTCTTTCTTCCTTCTATTTCTATTTCTATCATATTTCCCTGGCATCTTTGCAGAAGGGAGTTAGTGAAATGGTAGAGATGTTGCTTGACTTCTTTTTCCATTGGCCTGACCTTCCCCACACCTGCTATATCCCTTTACCTGGTACGTTTATGAAGAAGGGAATGATGGTCCAAGTATTTGTGACTCTTCTGGCCAGAGATCAGTCTCAAAACTGACCACGATAGTAGTGCAGAAATGTTCTTAATTTGGGAAGATGAGAAAGAAGGTGCAATGTGTCTTTAAAAACCTTACTGCCCAGGAAGACCTGGGTCCAGCACATCACCCAACAGTCCAAGAAATTTGATAGATGAGTCGCCGACATTCTTGTCGTGTCTTCTGTTCTCTTTTTCTCCACTTCCACAGCCTCAGAATGCTGAGAGGCGTGCTGTGAGGTCTGGCTTGTGTAAGGGAGTCTGTCAGAGCTGGGACATGCAGCCCCATGGCCTGCAGCTGGACTAAGTGAGGAGTCTCCATCAAGCATTCATCTAAATGTCTTGCCTCTGCGGCATGCCCTCAGGTTCGGCACTCCTTTGTTTTTAAAGCCACAGTTATTAGTATCAAGAAAGCATGCAAAGAGCTGGGGAATACTTTGTGTGCCCAAAAAAGAGAGGGAGGGAGGGAGAGAGGAGGGGGGAAGAGTGTTTCTATGCCTGTTGGGATCATGCTTAGAGAAACAGGGTGACACACATTATTAGAGTCTGGATTTAAATAGAGCATCAAGGTCTGTTTTGGGGGGGGAGAACAAAGTCCTGTAGCTGTGAAGGGAAAATGGGCTGGTGCAGGCAGAACAAAGGAGACCCTATAAGGATCCAGCTTTCCCTTTGGTGCTGCAAGGCTTTAAACTACAAGCCAGAGAGCAATGGGGAATGCACCGATGGGGGTTTGAACGCTGCTGTTGAATGCACATGATGTCTGTAGATTGTTTGATACAGAAAATCCCCACAGTTGGCTTGGGGTTTCTAAGAGAGCAGTGAATATGAAATCCTTTTTCTCCAGTAGGTGCTACACAGGAATGACCTGGGGACACATTAGACAGTGATAAGTGACTCTCTCCATCCCCTTTTATCCTGTTTACAATACAGAGGCTTTCCTTGAACAAAACACTTTTTTTTTACTCTCCATGCTCCTGGCTGTTGTGTCTAAACGAGCCAATTTGCTGAAGGACTCCTCCTGGAAGGACTTGAAGTCTAACAAGAACAGACGCTTGGTTGCAGCATGTTGTTTCGGGCAAAAATCAATTTCTTCACAAAAGAACAGAAATTCATTCTTGTATTTCAGTGCTTGCCACTTCATCAAAACTCTTGTGATACTTCTTAAAGCCCTGGCCAGGAGGGAAATCCCGGCATCTATTTTCATTCAACCTCTCTATTTCCAGAAAGTGTTTGAAAACAGTGTATAATGACTCAGATAAGGGAGAGCAAAGAACGAGGACTGAATGTATTTGTTACTGCTGCAATTAATGTTTTTTATTGATACGCTATTTATTCTTAGACTGATGTGATTTCTGTGGCTTGAGTTACTATTAGACAGGGAATAATCTTTCGCCAGAGACCTGGCTTGCTGTATGGCAGGGCAGAGCAGACAAAGAAAGTTTCATGCATCATCTGAGATGCAAGGGATGGATCCACAGGAACAAGAATCTCTCATTTATTAAAGATATGTAGTTATTTCACTCATTTATATCTGTACGACGCTCAGTGACTTGTTCTCCTGTGACTAGACTGCATTCTTCAGGTGCACACCCTGTAAATGAGCAACAGCAGAAAAAACCCAACGCTTCGGAGACTGTTCCAGTCTCAAGGTTTCACATTTTGCCCAGTGTCACATAAGAAGGTGTCTGCCTTAAGCTTCCCCACCTCTTAAAATAATTTCTCATCTTTCCTCAAATGCTTGCTGTCCTTCAGTATTTTGAATTTTTGCTGTAAAGTTATTTAGGCTTTGCCTAAGTGAAGAAAAGTGCAGAATAGGGCTGAGGTTGCTGAAGACAGCTTATGATTTAAAACATTGTGTTTAACTGTATTAGAGCATTTTATTTGGATGGACCCAGTTTACCACATTATTCTTTGTGATAGAGCAGGTTTCTCTCCATACCACAAGTGGGACAGGTAGCATGGACCCAGAAAAGGGTAGTAGCAGCCCAACATCAGGGAGAATTCAAAGCCTGAGGAACAAGTGTAAAATGACCATGTTTAAGAGAGGGAAGAAAGAGTGGAGAAGGAAAGAGCTGAGTGCTTACCTGGTCCATGAGGGCAGAGGTTACTCCTACTAACTTTTAAATGACTGATCTTGTGGTACTAAGTTGAACGCTTTACGGAATACATACTTTTCCCAATCAAGCTCTTATTAGTATGAAGTGGTGCTTCTTGACAAGAACTATTTTCCATTAAAGTACACTGACAAGAATGAGTTATAGTCCTAATTTTAGCTTTTTACTCAATCAATTTTTGTATCTGTATTTGTAATGTCCTCGTGCCCTCACTAACATCTACCCTTTTTTGATAATCCACCTTCTCCTTGATTATCCCATACGTTAAAAGGTTGCAGGAGTCCAGGTGGCTCAGCAGACTATGACCATAAAGCATGTCAAGTTTTGTGGTCCAGAACATACAAGAAAGGGTTGTGGCTTCAACTGCCACTGATTATCTGGTCAAAACAACTATGTGCAGATGAATTAACTGAAAGCAGTCTTTCATACAACCCCAGAGCAAGGCCCAAACTACCAGCCCTGTGAAAAATGACAGAGGAACCTGCTATTACATGATGAATGGGTGATAACCTGGTGGAGGGAATTTAGTGGATCTGAAGGTAAAGAGAAAACCCAGGATTATTAGGAAAACAAAGCTATTTGCACAATGGATGCCCTGAGCTGACCATGACCACTTGTGAACAAGCCTTTGGAGTTAAAGTACTTCTATGAAAATGAAAGACTGAATGGGACAGCTAGGCAAGATTCAGAGAAGATAGTGTCGTGATTTAACCCCAGCCAGCAGCTAAGGACCATGCAGCCACTCGCTCACTCCTCCCCCCTCCCAGTGGGATGGGGAGCAGAATAGGAAAAAAAAATAAAACTTGTGGGTTGAGGTAAGAATGGTTTAATAACTAAAATAAAATAAAGTACAATAATAACAATAACAATGAAAAGGAATATATCAAAAGAGAGAGAAATAAAACCCAAGAAAAGACAAGTGATGCATAATGCAATTGCTCCCCACCTGCTGACTGATGCGCGAGCAGCGATCTGCCCCTCCCGGCCAGCTCCCCCCAGTTTATATAAGAAGCATAACGTTTTATGGTATGGAATATCACTTTGGCTAGTTCAGATCAGCTGTCCCAGCTATGCTCCCCCTCAGCTTCTTGTACACCTGCTTGCTGGCAGAGCATGGGAAACTGAAAAATCCTTAACTTAGGATAAGCGCTACTTAGCAACAACTAAGACATCAGTGTGTTATCAACATTATTCTCACACTAAATCCAAACCACAGCACTATACCAGCTACTAGGAAGAAAATTAACTCTATCCCAGCCGGAAGCAGGACAGATGGTAATGATGATCAAAGAGCTGGAACAGCTATTTTAGAAGAGATGCCTAGATGTAGAATTCATCTTACTTCTTGCTCCGTATCTGCATGTCCACGTGTGCTAGTCACCTAGACTTCTAGAGGTGACCTGACTTCTAGAGACCCCACTGGGAGTACTGTGTTCAGCTCTGGGACCCTCAGCATAAGACAAGGACCTGCTCGAGTGGGTCCAGGGGAGGGCCATGAAGATGATCAGGGGGCTGGACCACCTCCCCTGTAAGGACAGGCTGTGAGAGAGCTGGGCTTGTTCAGCCTGGAGAAGAGAAGGCTCTAGGGAGACCTTATAGCAGCCTTCTAGTACTTAAAGGGGGCCTACAGGAAGGATGTGGAGGGACTCTTTGTCAGGGAATGTAGTGATAGGACGAGGGGTGATGGTTTTAAACTGACAGAGGGCAGGTTTAGATTGGACATTAGGAAGAAATTCTTCACCATGAGGGTGGTGAGGCACTGCAACAGGTTGCCCAGGGAAGCTGTGGATGCCCCAACCCTGGAAGTGTTCAAGGCCAGGCTGGATGGGGTTTGAGCAACCTGGTCTAGTGGAAGGTGTCCCTGCCCATGGCAGGGGGTTGGAACTGGATGATCTTTAAGGTCCCTTCCAACCCAAACCGTTCCGTGGTTCTATGAAGTGGAAGCAGTTCATATGACCAAAGGCAGCTGTCTTAGCTGACATCACCGAGCGTGGTGGGAATCTCAAGTAACTACTTTGCAGTGTGCACACCCGGCAGGCTCACGGGCTGGTTTGGGTTGGGAAGGACCTTTAGGGATCACCCAGTCCAACCCCCTGCCACGGGCAGGGACATCTGCCACCAGACCAGGTCGCTCAAAGCCCCGTCCAACCTGGCCTTGAACACTTCCAGGGATGGGGCATCCACAGCTTCTCCGACAGTCACAGAAAGGTTTGGGTGCCCCTCAGACCCCCACAGGCGGATGGTCCCTCTCTCCTGGCAGCCCTGGGCTTGGGAGAGATGACGGGGGGGGGGGGGGGGAGCTGCGGAGTCGAGCGAGGAAAGGCGAGCAGGGGACAACTGCCCGCTTCACCCGGCCACCACTGGAAACCCGGCCGCTGCCAGGCCGAGGACAGAGCCATGGATCCCTCCCTGCACGGCCCGCCAGGCTGGGATCTAACGTTGTACACAGACCGCCCGCCCCCCTCTCCCCGGCCGCCCCCGCCCCGACGCCCCGCGGACGGGCGGCGGCGGGACGGCGATCCGGCAGCGCCCCCTGGCGGCCGCGACTGGCACTGCGAGCGGCGCAGGCGCAGGAAGGCGGGGGGGGAAGCGTGTGTCCGCGTATCCGCGGCCGGCGGAAGCGGAAGTCGGCGGGGCCGGAAGTGGATGGCGGCGACGTGGGTCGGTGGAGCGGAGGCGGGCGGGTCGCGCTGCCGTCATGGAGGGGCTCTACCATCAAACCAACAAGTGCGTGAGGCGACGCGACGCGACGCGACGCGGGGTGGGCGGCGTGGTAGCGGGACGTAACCCCCGAGGACCCGCGGGAAGACTGGTGCGGGGCCGGGTCTGAGGGCGGACACCCGGCCTGCGGGCCAGCGCCCTCTCAGCGCCCTTTAAAAGCTTTTTTTCCTCATAAAAATTCTCGTCTTCCACCCCGGCGCGTTGCCGTGAGGACAGTGCTTCAGCGGCAGAAGGAAGCAAAAGCCTGTCCCTCCGGGCTGGCCGTGTGTCTGTCCGGAGTCCCAGCCTGCTGTTAGCCACGTCAGTCCAAAAGCAAGCAAGCCTTGCCTCGGGATTTTAAAGTACAAGATTGCAAGTATTCACTGAAAACAAGTGGTGCTGTTTTGTTAAATGTACTTACCTTTAAGGCATACTAATTTAGTAGCAGTTTTGTGGCAGCGGGGGTTTCGAGATGGCTAGCAGACTCAGTTTAAATCACCTCGGGAAACGGGTGACTCCTTGATGATAAAAACCACTCAGATTCACAGATGATGCTAATCTGCTGAGGTAGAAGTGGTATGAAAAGTGCAAAATAAGGCAAAAATCTTGCAGTTCTGTGTGATACAGATAACTCATGGGAAAGAGACCAAATGAAGCAGTTAATTGAAATATTCCAAATTTCTGCAGTAATGGGTTTCTTCATTGAGCTCTGTTGAAGGAGGTAGTGTGGTGAGTAAGAGAATTTCATTGAATAATGATATAGAGCGACCCTGTAGGGAGAAGCGTGAAATCCTGCCAGGCCTTGGACACGTCCAGCAGGGATGGGGCATCCACAGCTTCTCTGGGGATCATAGTCACTGAGCTGTGTTTTTGTTGCAGTTTGTTGTCAGTCTGTGGATACTCTGGATTTTCAAACTCTCTTCCCACCTTTTCCCCAGACTTGCTCTGTTTTCTGGTATGGGAAGAATGCTGGTGAGCGTGAAGTAGTTTTTCTGATCCAGTTGCACATGATCTGATTTGGCTTCTACACCTGGGTTTCTAAACAGGCACTTTAAGAGCATTTCAAGAGCAATGCGAGTCTCAAGCTGTCTGGGGTGTCCTAGAGAAATTGATTGGAAAGAAAACTATAAAACAAGTACGGGTTGCAAGATACTGGGTATTGAATTGGTTCTCTAGTTAATTCCAAGTAATGTGGTACTTATGACATACTTGATGATCTCTTTAGCAGTGCAGTGTCGTGATTTGGAAGGTAGCCCTGATAGTTATTAAAAAAATCTCATAATAACTGAAGAATAAATATTTAATTACTCTGTAAGATAAGTTGGTTTTGGAGGTCTGGCTTCATAAACATTTGTGCTGTAGTTATCAAATGGTACATATACCAGAAAAAGAGTCACAAATGTGACCAAAATTATGATCTCTTAAATTTTTTTTTTTTAAAAAAGGAAATTATATTTTTGTAACTTTTTAAGTGTATTTCTAGAAGTCTGAATCCCAGCTGCTGTGAGATTGTTCACACCAAGTATGGCCAAAGGTCCATCTGTCCCAGTGTGTGTTTAGCATTGCCTAACTGCAGATCTCTAGGAAAGACAGTAAGAAATGGGCAAATGTATGCGATACTTTCGTTGAATATTGTCCCAATCTCCCAGAAATGTGAGGCTTGGGGGCTTCTTGAAACAGAGGAATGTAACAACCATCAGTGTTTGGTTGTTTTTTTGTTTTCCTTTGCCACTGCTTGTCCAGCAACGGTAGTTCCTTCTCTTTGATTTTAAGCTTTTAAATTCATTTGATGCCTCTGTAATTCATATGTTGTAAGAGACAGTGAAAATCATTCCTTATTCACCGTCTCCTGTGCCATTTATGCTCTAGGGTATCTCTCCGCTATCACTTCCAGTCCAGATTGAACAACTCTTTCTTGTATAAAAGCTGTTCTGTACTTTTCATAATCTTTATTGTCCTTCTCTGAGCCTTTGCCAGTGCTTCTGTTGTCTTTTTGAGAAGGGAAGGGCAAAACCTGTGTTTAGTGTTGAAGATGTGTACTACCCATTTATGCAGTGACATAAAAGTATGGTGTCTCATCAGTACTCTTGACTTTAGTGGTGCACTTAGGTAGTGTTTCACTGCAGATCTATTATTAAGGTCTCACTTGTACCAACTCTCCTCCCAGTCAGATCTTCCCTCTGCTGTGCTCACCACTTGTGAGTTCCTAGTGTGAATCTGAAATCTGGTCTCCATGGTTGTCTTGGAGTAGGTAGATCTTAATGGCTTTCAGCATGCCAGATGTGTGGCATGGGGAAGAGCCCCAGTTCAGGTTATAAATACAAGAAGGGAGCTAGAACTGGATTGGAAATCTCTGAAGAAATAAAAGCCCTTTCAACTTGATTTTTGTTTTTAAACTGAAGGTTATTTTGTAGATGCGTATTAAGTGAAAGCACGACTTTCTTCATACTGAAGAATTGGGGTTTTTTTCTGTGTTCAGTGATGGGTTGTCTGCACTGAATAGCACGTAGCTGATCCTATTCTGTTCTAAAAAGTACTTAAAAGAAGCTGAAAATTGAGGTATTGAAAAATGATTTGATTTTGTAGCTGTTAACTGACTTCTCCTGTTAATTTACTGTCATTTGATAGGCAAGTCCATGAGGTCCAGTCTTATATGGGGCGCCTGGAGACTTCAGACAAAGAGTCAGTACACTGTAAGTAATTAATTAGTGAGAAAAGTCCCACTCCAGTACTGATTTTATTTAGCTTGCATCTTTAACCTTGTATGGTTTATCATTGTATTTACAATCATTATTGGAACAAATTTGGCTCTTCAGTCATTGTGATCGACTGTTGAGATGCATCACCAATTTGGAATGCATTAAAATTATTTTACTGTTTGACTTCAATAGGGTGATGGTTTGTATGAAGGACAGTGGAAAAGACAGAACTCGCTGTCAGGGTATGCTGTGGAGGCCTTCAACATAAACAGGTTAAAAAACCCCACACTGATGCACTTATGGAGGTGTAGTGAACACATTGATGTGGACAGAACTGCAAATTCGGAACATCACTGGGCTAGTTTGTTAGAAGCTCAAAAAGCTGAGAAATGTGGTTGTGTATCTGTCCTGTTATGTTGCTATTCCTTAAGCGTCCACTAATGGGCAGTCTTCCCCAAAAGATGCTTAGTCCAGTTTCTGGGGGAAAATGCCGTGATTTGGTGTGCAGGAATTTAAGCAGGATGATTTTTGATAGTTCCTGCTTGCATCAGAGTCGGAACCTGTAATTCCATCTGCTTATGAGAAATATGTAGAACAACTAGGTCTGAAATTGCTTCAGTAAATTTGGACTATAACCCTGTGCTAATAAAATGACTGTAATAAAATGCTATGATATATTGTGGCAGGACTTTTTACCCCAGTGCGGAATTGGCAAATGTATTTTGGACCTGTGTTTGAAGCCTTAATTCCTGTTTGAGTAATTGCTAATGGACCTCATCAGGAACTTCTGAAGGGAAAGGACACGGCATTGGCTGGATAAATTTATGCACACATTGATTGACTTCTATTACCTTTAATATATTCATGAAGCACGACTTCACTGTAGAAAGGGCCGTGATAACTTTCCTATCAAAATAACGACTTGTCTACTGGTTGTGTTATCTGTGGTGGTTTTACTACTCCCAGTACAATGGCAGACTTCCCAGACTGCTGTTCACTGGATGTGATTTTGGAACCTCTTGAAAATTAGCAGAATTTGCCATCTTGCCTCTGCTACTTGAGACCATTTCAAGAGATAAGATTATGTACCATCTTATGTAGTCAATAAATGAACATAGTCTCTCTCTCTATATAGATACAGATATGTGCTCTAGATATTAGTGTATATTTTAGGATTTATGGGAAAAGGATTATCTTCTGGTTGAAGAGCAGGAATAGGAACCAGGAAATCAAACTTCCTGTTGCAGCTTTCCTTTTCCAACTTTGGGCAAATAATCCCTTCTTGCTCAGAAAAGCCTAAGATGACTAAGATAGTAATACTATTGTTTGGACTAGCAAAAGCTGATGTAATTGTCTGTCTGCTCTCCTCATTGCTTTTCTGTTAAGTTTAGCTGTACTAAATGGTGGTGAGATGAATTAGGACAATTTGAGATTTGTGCCTGTATACGTGGGTTAATTACTCTTTGATTGTGTGAGATCAAAGGGCAAAGAGAAGGGCTTGTATGTGCTGTTTGCTTTTCTGGGTTCTGCTGAATGTGATTTTCTGGAAAGTCCTGAAGTACTGTGGAGTAGTTAGCAGTTGCTTAATAATGCTTTTCTGTATACCTCTTTAGTCTAAATGCAAAATAAGAACAAATGGTGTCTGTAGAATTTGGTGATTATTTGTATCAGGTCTGACCATGGCAGTCTGAGACTTCAGGACTGTCCTCGTGGCTGCACAGACATGACGGTGCTTCTGTCCTCTAATAATCAGCCTGTGGACATGCTTTGGAGGGTGCTTACCTTCAGCCTTACAGCTTACCTTCTTTAAACACAAGAATGTCAGATGATGAATAGTGCTCCTGTCTTTCGCCCTTCTGTGCAATTCTTTAATTTGTGAAATGCTGGGTTGTGACATGGTTAGAAAATGTGGTTGTCAGATGAGGAAGGGGGTTGTGGCTTGTACCGAGTTTTGCTGTACGACTACAGTAACTGAAAGTGTACGATTGTCTTTCCCCAGTTGTGTCAGTTTCCCACCTCATTAAAGTACAAGTATATGAGTTTGTGTTGTGTACTATTGCCCCTCTGCTATTCCTATGCAGATTATCAGAAGAAATTGCAATGTAGATGATTACAGAGGCAATTATTTTGTGGCCTTGTTTTCCCACTTGCAAGGGCTTCAGCCCTGTTTTGGCCATGTCTTTCTGAGCTGCTTGTTCAGTCTGCCAGTTCCTGTCAACTCTGAATCCTTCCCATTCTCCTTCAACCTTTGCTTCTCTGGTTATGGATGATGCATATTAACTCTGTGTTAACAGTTTTCAGAGGTTTAAATTGCCATTGTTGTGAGAATCATATTGGCTATTAGCTTGTGTAAGCAAATCCTGCTGAGGGAACAGGAAGGGGCTGCAGGGGGGAGTGTGGGAGCTTTAAATCCTAATACATGTTGCTGATAGGGAAAGAGGCTCAGGTGTTTTGAAGGAGCAGGGGCTTTCCTAGCTCCCTTCTCAGAGGAGGAGGGAAAGGCAAGTGTCTCAAATTACTGAGTTAAAGAAGTGGCTTTTCATGATACCTGTAGTTCTCAGTTATGATTTTTTTCATCCAGTAAGGATCTGCATGTGTCAGGTTTTAAATACTGCTTTGAATGCTTTTGAGCTTTTATCTTCACTCAGATTGCAGTTCTTTAATTCAAATCAAATCACATTTTTATTTCCTTGCAGTAGTAGAAAATGAGATTCAGGCAAGAATAGACAATATATTCAGCAACTTGGAACGTCTGGAAATCCTGTCCAGCAAAGAACCTCCCAATAAGCGACAGAATGCTAAACTGTAAGTTCACCGTCTTTGCTATGATAATGTGCTGTAGTCTTTGTAATTATTTTCATTAAATTTATTGAAGCCCTTTGCCTTTTGAGTGAGACCTTTATACTTTGCATAACTTATCTCTGTGCTCTACAGTAGCAAAATTGGGGCACAGAGGCAAAATCACTTCCCTGCATTTAACCACAGACTGGTGATGGAGCTGGATTCATGGCTCTGTTCTGAGATGAGCAGAACATGGCACTTCAAGGCTTAAAAAAATTTCTACTCTCTATGGCGTTTGCTTTTAATGCCATTTGTGGAGGTAAGGAGTAAAATTACTTCAGTTGATGTCATTTTCTCTGGATCATTTTCCTAGCTGTTGGTGACTAAAATAAGGAGGTTTCTAAAGTTAGCACTGGTTTGAGCAGGAGGTTGGCCCAGAGACCTCAGGACTTCTGTTCTAATTTATTCTGTAACTCTACTATTAACTTTTAGTCCCAAAATGCCTTTGTAGATACTAGGGGTAGATTTCATGTCACCTGTATTAAAGAGGTCAGTACCTGAAATAGTCATCAGATATTTAATCGGAGGCAATGGAGTTCTGGATGTTATTTGTTTTAGCCTAATGGAGATGTCTCCTGTATTGTCCACTGAGTTTTAAACTCCTTTTAATAAAAACTCAAACTTAAGAACATGGTGCTAATTAATGAAACTTGAAAGCTTAATCTTTTATGTGCATGAGGGTCATAAAATAGAAACTGTTCAAATTCTACCATCTTTCCAAATCTGTGTTAAATGAGGAATATACATATATATATATAAAAAAATTATAAAACTCCTGAAGAGACTAGTCATGGGATAGTGTGTCCAAGACAGCTCAAGAATTCTACAGAATGCTACACATTCTGTCGTTAAACTCCAGTTAAATAATCACCTGTTTAGTAGAAAAATGAGGCACAGAAGATCTAAGTCTGGAATATGGGCCTAACATTGAATGTCCTTACCTTCTAGATAGAACCCATCATTCTTTATTGTTTGTCACTGTTAATTTATAATGCTCCATTGTTCATATAAAAAACACCATCCCTGGGAATGTCTTTGTGTTGTTGATCCTTTCTAGCCGAGTTGACCAGCTGAAGTACGATGTTCAGCATCTGCAGACAGCTCTGAGGAACTTTCAACATCGCCGTTACATCCGGGAGCAGCAGGAACGACAGCGAGAAGAGTTGCTTGCACGTACATTCACTACTAATGTAAATATATTCTTTGTTTTAGATCTCTGTGTTCTAGAAGCCATAGTCTTTCAGAGAAGTTTCAGACAAGATGTAGGCATGACTCTCTTAGATTGCTGCTGTGAGATGTAAACGGAGTAAAGATAGAAAAGAACAATAATATGTGTTAAAAAAGTACAACACTCTCATAAGGAGAAGTTGGGCTAATAAGAGGCAGTAGTAAAAGACTCCAGAAACTGCTGCTCATATTTTATCCAGTGCAGTTCTACCTGACTATGTAGCAGTTTCAGAAGGGTGAATGAGGTAGGTACCGAAGTATACATTTTACTTGGATTTGTCTCAAATGTCTTTGTCAAATCCTGAGATTTGTAAAATGTCTGGCTTTTGTACACCCTGCTGTCAGTAGATGTCAGCAAGCTTTAATTTGTCCTAATATAAATCACACAGCTGGCAAAAAAACCCTTGCTTTTTATCTATAAATGACTCAAAAGTTTTTAATAACAGGAATGTGTTTCCACCTGTTCTTGTTAATTCTTAGTTCCTCCACTGGGAAGTCACCCCAGTGCAAATTTCTAGAGGAATTTTGCTCTGAATAAAGTAGGTTTGCTTTCAGATTTCACTTTTCTGTAACTCAAAAGCTAGTCTTTGTTGTTGTTGTTGTTGTTAAAGGCATGTAACCTAACATTCATTATCTGTGTTGTCATTCATTGTTAACGTCAAGGAGGAATAAATGTGAGCAGTCCTCTTTTCTTGAGATTTGGGAAGTTCAATGCACTTTTCAAAGCCTGACATAAAGATGACATCTAGCATTTTGTTGGCTATTTTGAAATTATAAACAAGACTTGAAAGGAACACTGAAATTTGAAACCTTATTTGTTTTCAAAACACTGTGGTGTTCCTCTACAAATACGGAGAACTTTTCCTGTAGGAAAACTTGTTGTCCAGAAATAAAACCTATGTAAATGGAACAGTTTTGAAGAGCAGTAGCAGGCTTGCAAATGCAAAATAAATGGCAAGTTGTTTTTTTCTCCTTTAGATGTTGAAAGGTGTCTCAAGATGAAAAAAGAAAAGCGTGATTATTTTGTATTTCTTTTACCTCGCTACAAAAATGTGACTTTTAAAGTAGAATGACCCTTTAATAGGAAAAGGGTGATTTATTTGTCAGTTATTGGCCTATCTGTTTTGGTTAGAAGTTTACACAGTTTCTATTTTTATACTACCTTATTCTATTAAATAGAAATGTCAGCTGAGCATGTAAGCATCCTGAATAAATCTGTAACATATATAACAGCTTTTGAAAGCTGTAGCAGTTTTCTGAACATTTTGCTTAATTCGAAGATAAATGTGGTCTTTATCTTTAAAGCCTTCCCTTGTACCATTCTGGAGAAAATCACTAACAGCAAATGAAAGATATGATGCCATCTAGTCTTTCTGTGAGCAGGGTCAAAAATCTACATTTTTCTTGCTGCCTTGCGGTGTATAAAAAAATCTTACAGGCTCCTCGTATAGGAAATGGATTCCCTGCTGATTGGAAGTTTAATAAATATCTGAAATAATAGCCCTTCAGATGCAAATCCAAGTGCTTCTGCTCTGCAGACTCATTGAAGACGAGACACTTGTTTCAACCTTAGTGCTTCATTAACATTTGGTCAAAGAGATGTATGTGCTGTCATGGCTTCTTCATCCAGTAACTTTGACCCTGCAACTGCTAACAGCTCTGTCCTTTATTCTTCATTCTTTTACAGCAAGCAGAACACCCACCTAGGCAGTACAAGATCTAACACTGGATCGTACATGTCATTCCCATAATAACTTTTTTTTTTTTTTTTTACACAATAATGAGCGGAGTCTACTCAGAGCAAGTTTGGTAGTTGCATGCATGTAACCTACAGCTGACAGTCAGATGTAGGATATTAACCATCTTTGGCCCTAAATACGAATTCTGCATTTTGGTAGTTCTTGTTCTGAGTACATGAAAGCAGGTAAGCCAGTGTTTCCACGCTTCCCTCTTAACAATATCGTGATTCCTGTTCGTAAAACAATGTAGGAGCGATGAGCTATTATCTTGACTCTCTGGATGGAATGGTGTCCAGAGAAGATTAAACTGGAGGCCTTGGAAAGACAAAAGTGATCACATCCTCTGACCTCTTGTGCAATCCAGATTACAGAATTTTATCCAGTTATTTCCATTTCAAGATTCATAGTTTCTAATTGAGCTAATGCATCTTTTCTGGAAAAACATTAATTTTTAATTTTTTTTTGTTTTCAGATAAGGCCTTGGGTGTTGAGTGAGTCAGACCTTCAGGGAACTAGGTTCATGTCTGCCCTCACTATCGGAAATTTGCATCATGTTGTAAATTAATAGAATGTCATCTCCCAGACATTGTGTTTTGCAGGCCTTTTGTAGCTTAGAAATCTGATATTAAATCTTTCAAAAGTCTTTCACTTGCAATGATCAAATGACTCCATGTTCAACACCTTCTGTTAGTTTTGATGTTCTCTCTTGTAATACCCTTTCCTACATATATCATAAACAGATTATAAAGAATTCTCCACTTTTAATCTGACTTTTTATCCTTCGAGATCTAATTGCAGTTGAACAGCTGATCAGCTTTGCCTTTTGGCTTGCTTCCTGTAGGCTTCTCTAAATTACTTTTTTCACTCAAATATTAATGTTGTGTTTAATATCCTTATGAAAAAAAAAAATGTTTAAAACTTAATCCTTCAAGTCCTGTAAAGTTTTTGTCACATTTGTTTCTGCATGTTCTTTTTCTGGATCTAACTATGTATGGGCAGTATGAGTGAGCAGGCAAGGTAACCAAGACCCTGCATTTCCCCTACAGGACTCTGACACCACCATACCGATCGACGAAACATTACAGTTTAATGAATCCCTCCAGAATGCCCATCGTGGCATGGATGATCTTATTGGCAGTGGGACCAACATCCTTCAGGGGCTGAGGGACCAGAGAGTGACATTAAAGGTGGGGGCATCGTTTTTTACCAAAAAGACCCCACGTTTTTCTGTGTTTATGATGACCAGGCTAAGTAAAATCAATACATGAGTTTGTTTCAGTACACTGCTTCGAGCTGAGGATGCTGGGAAAGGCCCAAATTCCATTTTAACTAAACCTGAAATCTTTACATTTTATCATCTTACTAGGAGCATCTTTAAGCTCTTTTTGTGGCTGGATGGCCTAGCAGTCTTCACCTGCAGGGTAGTTAGTATCTGGAGTGCTGAATGTTATGTTTTGTTCCCTTATGGTTTTTTTTTGTTTGTTTGTTTGGGTGTTTTTTGTTCAAGTGAAGAATGGGAAGTAATGGCTAGCTCACAGATAGATAACTGATTCAGATGAACATGACTCAGAGCAACCACAAAGCTGGTGTAAAGTACTTGTGTTTAAGATTAGTAATAAAGATAATACTCTCTCAGGTCTAACACACCTCAACAATATATCCTTCCCTGAATACTGTTAATGACGGCTGTATTTCTTCATGTCTCTTAATAACAAATATTTGTCTTTTATTTTAAAGACTGTTCAAAGTGATGTTAAATTTTGAGCGAATAGCTCAAAGATACAAAAAGCTTTTTAATAAGAAGTGTGTGTTGGGGGAAAGCTAGATTGCTGAAAAATGTGGGGAAATCCCTACCTGTGTTCCATTCGTCTTCTGATGGGGATAACTATTGTTGTCTATTTTGTGATGTTGCTTTGTTTTGGGATGTATCTGCCAGAGGATTTAAACATTTTTAATTGCTAACATAAATCCCTACATTTGGTCAGATGAATTGCACCTTAAGCTCCATGGATTGTGGACTACGGTTTCACTGGCTATAAAGGCAGTTCAGCCAGCTTGTATACAGACAGCTGAACTGTACATATGTATGGGTTTCACTCTTAAAGTGCATAGGCATTTTGCTGGAGCAACTTCCAGTACCTGTGGTACCCATTTCCTGGGCGTTACTAGAGCTGGGTGTCTTCACAGGGCAGAATTGCTAGGTGCCTATTTTAATCCTAATGTCTTGTTGCAATTCACAAGCCAGGTACTTCCTATCCTGATCACAGAGGTCCAGGCTACCTGGTATTCCCAAAGTACTGGACAGGACCACCACAGGGTACAATGAGAGAAAGCAGTGTTGTAACTCCTTTTCTACTCTGTAGTCTGGTGATCAGTACCTGCACTCACAGATGTTACATGGATGCATTAAAGCAGAGTTTGAAGTCGAGTTCTTTCCTGTCTGAGGTGAAGGATAGCTTCTTGGTTAAGGTTACTTATTCACTGGCCTAGTGAATATATATTTCTTTTTAGACAAAGTCATTTACTGGAAAAACTTGGAATAAGATGTAGCTACTCAGTGTGGTAGTTAAGCATTCATTTAAGAGATATGTTGTAGCTGAGTAGTCTAGCTGTATGACTAGTGGGTAGAAGGAGGGATCTCATGAAGAAAAGGGTGGAAGGACTAGTTATTAGTGCCAGGAGAGGATTCAGGGTTGTGAATGCTTTTTGGAAAAAGTAGCTTCCTTAAAGTTCCTACATCCTTGAGATTATACACATCTGTCCTCTGTGTTTAGCACTGGATAGCTTTGGCGGCTGCTCACATTGGATTGGGGCATCCAGTCATTAAAGTGCACGAGTGTACCTGTGCTTCACACAGGGAATTTGACTTGTTGATTCTACAAGATGGTAAGTCACTGATTCAAGGTAATCTCTAATGAGTGACTGAAGCACTTGGTTTCTGGGGGTTCCTGAGAAGGAAGTGCGTACATCACAAGTTAGGAGAACTTAACCACAGTTGGCAAATACGATAAAGGAACAGGACCTGCTGCCTCAAAGACATTGAGAGGAAATACTGTTTTGTGTTATAGTCCATGGTCCTGTCTTGCTGCTTTTGCTAGTTAGATTGCAGTAACGTGACTGGATTCCTATTAGATTATGATGTGCCTTCTGCAAATGTAGGCATGCCTTGTCTCAGCTGACAAATTGTAGCAAGTTAAGCATATTTCGGGTCAGGATTGTAATAGTAAAGTTAGTGTGTCTCTGCCCACTCCTACTGATAGTCTGTTCTTTTGGGAGCATCATGTTCTTATGTTTTCAAGAGGATATTTCTTCTTGCTCAGAGATGAGGAAACATCTGTTCATATTCCTCTTCCCCTTAGCTTAGCTTTTGTTACACTATCAAAGACTTTGTTGCCTGTTTACAAATCTGCCAGAAGCAGCTAGCATAGAGACAACTTAAAAGGTAAATGAGTTAATTTGGAAGCATGTTATTCTATGTAACTTCTTGGGTATTGGATATAAACAGACAGGTATGAACCAAGTATTCCCAAATTGTCACAAGTCTTTAGCTGTTCTAGTTGTACAGTTTGTTCCATGGACTGCAAGAATTGAAGAGTCTTCACTTTTCCTATTGTTTGCTTTCATTTTAAAGATTCATGTTCGGTTTCTCTTCTCCAAGCAAGGTTTTCTTTTGTTCTGAAGTCGTGTGAAAAGATTGCTGCAGAGACAGGAACAGTGCTGAACTTGAAAGCATAGTATCCAGGGGTTTAATGTGAGGTGTATGAAATGAAGGTGAAAAATGTGATTATGTTTTACTAGCAGAGACATAACCTGATTTCAGCAAAGGGCCTGAATACCTACACAGCCTTCTACAGAAGAAACTGATTATCTAATTTGGTATTGCAAATCTGTCTGTTTTATGGATTAAGAAGCTGTTTGTGCATGTATGTCTAATACAGTTGATATAAATTCTGTCCTCAGCTTTTCTGATCTTAGGTTTATATTCAGAACAATTCCCAAATTTCACCTTTTTATTCTTCTTAGACCAAAGATACAGTGGACTGTGAGAACAGACGCTAGAGTTTTTATTTTAAAGTTAAAGCATGGTAGTAGAGCATTGTGATGGGAATCTGTGCTATTGACCTTGCTCAGAGAAGAAATAACCTAAGTCTTACAGCTTTCTGAAGCAGGGTGTTCTGTTAAGGGCTTGGACCCAGAAGTCATTTTGAGAGATTAGGTTCATTATCATTGCCATGGCGTGACAAGGCTACTTTCTAGCAGAACCCATCTTTGTGCACACATAGGTGTGATGGAGGCTGGTCCTGGCCAGCATATCTCTGATTGCATGCTGTGAGCTGAGCCGTGATGCCCAGTGCAGCATCTCTGCCTGCCCATCGGTATGTTACCCATTTGTCTAGCTTATCTAGAAAGGTTCTTCTCACCTACCTGTACTATCGTGACTCTGTAGCCATGAATTCTCTCCCTTCTTCCCAGATGGGACAATACCCAGCTCTGAACTGTGCCCAGAGTACATCTATGTGCTTGTATTTCATACAGTTTCCTTTGACTGTTGCCCTGAAATAAAGTAGCAATATTCCTGCTGCATGGCAGTAGTGACTCCCCCAGCTCAATTCTGGTACCTCCAGTTCTGCAGCTCACTGTGTTGAACTGTCACGTGCTTACTGCTGATGTGGTAACTGGTGGGATCCACATTCTTAATAACACCAACTGCTTCAGCAGTGAAACAAAACTGAGCTCTGGGCCTGTCTGCAGTACATCTGCCAGCAGTCTTTGTTCAGTGCTTTTCTCCGGAAGGATTTCTTGAAATTGCATTAATTACACTTCTATATGTCTTTCATTGCACTCTACCATTAGCCTTACAAGTTTCTGGACTTCCTTTTCAATCTGTTGTTGGTATGAACTGTGCTTCAGTGGGAGGGAAGTTCTGCAAGAAAGGTTGTCTGATCAAGAAGCTTCAAGCTCTTGTTAGACTGTATATCTCAAAAAGGACCAGAAAAACTCTTAATGCCTCTGTAGGGAGTGCATTTTCTCTGAGCCACTCTTTATGATGTCTCTGTCTGGACACATTGTTTTGTATCTTTAACCACATTCCTGTTTATGTATGTGAATTAATTAGTCTCATCATCCACCTATTTCCAGGGTCCTGTGGCCATCTGCTCTTAAATTGTAGGAACTGTTGGCTGATAGCAAGTTCCCTTGATCAGAATTCATCACTTGCCACCCATGATGAAATATTCCTGGGCTGTGGAGTAAGAAGAGTTGGACCATGACATTAATTGTTTCTTTGCTGTCTTTATTCTTAGGGTACTCACAAGAAGATCCTGGATGTTGCCAACATGTTGGGCTTATCCAATACAGTAATGCGGCTGATAGAGAAGCGAGCCTTTCAAGATAAATACTTCATGATTGGGGGAATGATTTTGACTTGTGTAATTATGTTTGTCGTCGTGCAGTATCTGACATGAGCTGCTGAACTATCACCAGAAGAGATCGTCTTTTGGAGCAAGATGGACTGTCCTCCAAACTGTACTTTCCTCTGAGTGCTGCTTTGGATGAGCCCTTCCTGTGAACTTCAGTTTACAAATCACACTCGGACACATGTTATGTGGAAAGCATGTAGGGAAACAAATTCCTCTGGGGATGCTGTAGTTGAGAATGGCCCTATAAAAATAACCCTAGCCTTTACTGCTCTCACCTTATTGTCTGCAGGTTTAAGAATCTGGTTAAATAGGAGGCAGAACTGAAAATTTTGCCCAGCTGTACTGCAAGGTAGGAGTGTCTTTTTGGGTAGATAGGGATAAGAGGATGCAAAGGCAGAGCATAAGACGTAGTGAGCCTTTCCTGTGCTAGCTAGAAGTGACCCTGATCACTGTATTTTGCAATGAAAGAATGCCACTGAGGAGAATTTCACATTGTGGGCACACTCCTGCAGTGTAAGTGTGCAAAAAGAGGTGGGAAGTGAAAGGTTCCCATCTGTAAACTCACTGTTTTGCTTGGAGGGAGAAGGATTTGTGGAGAAGGGTCTTAAAGCATGGTTATAACCTCAGCTAACTTTTTTTGTTTATGCCTACAGTATTAACCAGCACAAATCTTCCCATTTTAGGCTGAAATGCTTCTCATCTTATCTGAGGTATGTTTTGGTACCTTTTTATGCCCCGCTGCTTCCAAGTGGAAGCTGAATGCTGTACTTCTGCCTGCTTTCAGTCAGATGCACATCAGGCCTGTGTTATCTCACTGTGCCTAGTGCCAAATCCAGCCTCTGAAAACTGGAAGATTCTGACATTTTTCATGCTAGTGCACATCACATTTTTGTGAGTTGTGTTCATTTTCTGAGGTGGTTGGTCGGGGTTTTGTGCTCTGTAGCTGGTATTTTTTGAATCGACGAAGCAGGCAAGTCCTCACTGTGCTCAGATTCAGATTTGTGATTTTTATGTTCATAGAGCTGGAATGGGGTCTCTGCTGTTCTTTACATTCAGAATAACAGTGGGATCAGGGCAACAGACCTTTCTCTTCAAATCAGTTGTTGTCAGAAGAGTTCACTGAAGTTACGTGCCTTGGGATGGTAAATAAACATCCCTCACCCTTGGGAAGGGTGTTCTTTGTGTTTTCTTTGTACCTGCACAGTTACTGTGAAAGACATTCTTGTACATTCTCATACGTATCACCTCACAGATGATAGCCAACTTACATGTATCTCCTTGGTTGTAGGTATCTATCCACATTTAAACAATCACAGTTACAAAATGCTTTGTTTAAATATGGTACTCCTTTCCCTGCAGACTTGGGGGGGGCTCTGTTAGAACGGCCATCCTGAGATTTTGGGCATCATCTGTTTCAATCAGCCTTCAGATACATTCCCATCCCAATTTGTGTACAAGTCTGGAGCATTTCCAGATGTCTGACAGTGGCACAGAAGTGTCATATTCAGATGATGTGGCATAATACTGGCAATTCCTTCATTTTTTTCTGTCTGGAATGGTTGTGGGTCTCTTAATTAGTAACAGATTACAAGTTCTGCATTCTATCTTTGCTGCAGTAAGCTTTGCTTTTATTACGTAGCCTGTTGCAAACTTTTGAGAAATGGTATTAATAACTGTAAAAAATGAATTTCAGTTAACATGGGCAAGTGAAACAGGCTTTAGCCGTGCTTGTTTACACTTGCATAACTGAACTGTTGACTGACCTGTGTGCTGTGGCAGAGCAGATGAGAGTACCCAATTTGATCAGCTGTCACAGGCCAGTCAGCTTCATGCCTGGAACCCAGGGCAAGAGAAGAGTTAGCAGTTGGAGCGCTACCTGGCTGCACTGCAGACACAGCAGTGGAGACCAAGATGCTGTCACTGCTTGGATAATTCTATTGGATGGTTCAGCAGAAGAAAGCAGGAAAGCCTCAGTGTTTGTTGGATATCTAGTGTGCTGCACGCCTGCTGTCTGTCTGTTTTGTGCTTAATGTGTTTGATGCTTCTGAATTGTTTTGTGCTCTTCGTGTTCAGTCTGCTGGGCTTTCCCAAGGAAACACATTAGCAGACCAAGTACAGAATCGGTTTTCATTTGAGCCCGAGGGGCTAGGGAATTGAAAGGAAGAGAGGAAGTCTGCAGTGATAGATCATCTGTCTTCCTGTATCTTTAAATCTTAAATCTAAATTTACCTTAAATTTATTGTAAATATGAAGTCTGATAGATTTGGCATTCTATGCACTTGCAAGATGATTATCTATGAGATCAGTTGGGTACCTTGACAGGGATCCCTGGCAAATCTTTTTCTCTTCTCAGAAACTGGTCCAATTCCACATTAATTTTACAACTTTATGGTTTAGTGTTTAAAGAATGTCATTTGGTGGTGTTTAAAGTTTATATAGTTATGACCTGGTGTAGCGGGATTTGTCTTATACCAAGGTGAGACTCTAGCCAATTTGTTTCCTTTTTTGGCTTGTGGCAGGAGCCATAAAATAATTGGAACTGGATTTTTTTTCTGTTTTTGAGATGAGCTTGGCATTTTAATACGTGTTTCTCTGTTCATTTAATTTGCCCTTTTGGAGTATCCTTGTTCTTGTGTAGGCTAATTTCCCTTTTGTAAGCAAAGTGTCCTTGGTATTTACTATGTCTAAAGGTGAGATGTGGGGCTTGAAGGAACTACTTAGGTAATGATTTGATGATGTGCAACTTCAGACAAATTTGTACTACATGTTAAGTCCAAAATGATTTACAAGAGCATCTGTGCTATCTTAGACGGTTAGTGTACAACCCTCAAAGCCCCTATCATTACAGTGTGCCACATTAGGAGCACAGGTAGGATCAAGATCCCTGCTAACATGAAATGGGACAGAGCTGAAACCCTGGGTGGCTTTACATGTTGCTGCTACAGCTCTCTGTAAAGTTTCCTTTCTTACTAAGACTACATTTCCTTCAACAGAGCTGTTTTGCCTCTGAACAGCTGTGGCACAGCAAATGTTTCAGCTGTTGGATGAACTCTCTCACGAGAGGACACTGTGGAAATTAACTTGCCTCTGGAAAAAAACTTTCAACCAGTATTTTATACGTAAAGGGGCAAGGGTGGGACATGATGTGATTCATGTGACGTGTTATGTGAATAAAGATTTTTCAGCCAAAATGAAGTTTTTTACCTTGACTAACATGTAAGGTGCCCAAGTACTTAAGCTGGACAAATCCAATATTCTAATACTGAGGCAGGTAAGGCAGAAGGCTGGCTTGGCCAAACGGGGAACCCCTGCCTGAGCTCAGATCTGAAAAGGAAACTCACAAAGTGGAAGCAGCGGTCAGCTACCCTGGAGGAAGAGAGAGATGTTGCTCAAGGGTCAAAGCTAAAGCTCAGCTGGCATTGAAACTAGCGAGGGATAAGACGGGCTTGTATAGGTGCGTTGGTAGCAAAAGGAACCAAAGCTCCCACCCAAAGGGAAGGGGACACTGCAGGAGGCAGCTGGGTGACAGTCTTTCCCCCTGCAGTCTCTTCCACTCATTTGCCCACGCAGGAAGGTGTGTGGTGGCAGATGCCCCACCGGAGGGGGAAGCAGTGCCAAAGGGGAGAGGACTGGCTCTTCAGGCTTCCATGAAGTGGGGGAGTGTGAAGCAGATGGAAACACGCAGGGAGGCATAAAGTCCTGCCTACCACGGGAGAAAGTGTACAATGAGGAGAAAGAAGATGGGAAACATGGGGTGGATTTTCTTCCCAGTTCACTGAGAATGGATGGAGAGAGGAGAAGGCACCAGCAGGGAGAGGGTCGCAGGGATGTTGTGGAGTGGCCCAGTCTGTGTTTCAGTAGGAAGTGGGTCCCACCACACTGTGGGGTTGGAAGGTGGGGGGACAGTGTGTGTGCTGGCTCCAGACCAGGCTCTCCCAGTGATGGATCTCACTGGTCAGACTGGTGGTGGCACACAGGCTTCTATGGCCCTGGAACTGGTGCTGGCTCAGAAGGGTGGTAGAAATGATGGTGGTGGTGGTCTCTGCTGGCTGGGTGGTGGAACAGGAGTGTGGGGGCAGCTGGGGTGGCGGGGAGCTGGTTGCAGGTGGGAGCTATGCTGCAGGGAAGACACCCAGGACCTCAGTGTGCTCTGCTGGCTCCCTCTTTGGCACTGGAGAGACCTTCCTCTCTCCTGCCCTCTACCTGCTAATGATGCAGGTGCTGGGAGCTGGATTCGTGGTGACCTTCACAACTTACTTTCTAGGTTCTAATTAAGAATAGCAAAGGAAGAACTTGGGAGGGCAAAATGTGGCTGTTGATAAAGAGATCATGGATTTAAAATGTGAGATCAAGGGGTTAGCTTACCTTTCTCTTGCAATTATGTTTTGTATTGTAGTAATTCAAGTTCCCCACAGCTACAAAACACTTATTAAATCAGAAAATATCCAGCAAAGAATGCAAAAAGTTAGAAAGTCATCCAGTGATGTAGGTATAAACTAGATACATAGATCAGATCATCCTTCGGTAGCCTGCTGAGCCAGGTCTTCACAGTTTACCTTCTAGGGTGGTCCCCTGAAGGACTTCACTATGATAAGCAGCAGCTTAAGCCTAGAAATAGTATTGTTGCTTTAGCAGTGTGCTTTAAGGTGTGACTGCATGTGTAGAAGACATCTAGGAGGGTATAGAACAGAGGTAAAAGTTCTGAAACAAAGAGGCCAAGTGCAGTCAGTATTTTAGCAATTAAAAAGAGTGAAATGTGGCTAACGTAATAGGCAGATTGGAGGGAGAGATAATGAGTAATAAGACATTATGATTGGGTGGGATAGAATTAATTTAGAAGGAAGATAGTAGAGATAAGTACTAGAGGATGTTTATACTTGTCTAGTAACCATAGCTTAATATGTATGCCTATATATGTATACTGCTTCCAAATGTTAACCCTATAATGCATGATTACAACAGATATGTGTTAAAAATCAGCACCGTTAGCCTAAAACAAAAACCCACGGGTAGTGGTAACACTACCCATGACTATAGTAACAATATTGAATGTCTCAACTGTAGAAGAAAAATTTCTCTTCATAAGCTATAACATAATCCAAAGGTGATGGTATCATGTTTTCACAGTAACACTGTGTAAGTATAACAATTTTGATGGTTGCTCTGCAGAGGGTGCTCCTGCCTCGCTCTGTTTTGTCTTGCCCAAGGCCTGTGGGTGCTGAAGCCTTTCCCTGTACACAGCCCCCCACCTCCCCCAGCCCAACTCCAGCTCTCCCTGTACCCAGCAAGCACCAGCTGCTGCAGTCCTGGGTGGATTCTTGGCAGCAACCTGCCCTCTTCCTCCCCAGGCAATCATTTGGCTCTTGTTCTACCACTCTTGGTTATCTTTGTAACTTGATTGAGGGAGGTGAAAACCTAAGAGGAAAAGAGAGGAGGGGAGAGGGTAATAAAACGGTGACAGGGGACCAGAGAACAGTAAGTCATCTCAACGTTCTGGAAATGGGCAGTAGAAATTACAACCAGGCTAGATTTCAAATGGTATCACTCGCAAAATACAGGGCAGGTATGTTATCAGACGTCCGTTGTGCTGGACATACGTAGTAAAGGAGTGCTGCTGCCCTTGGCCATCATGGGATCTCCAGAGTAACTCAGATGCTGGCTTGGTGCATCCCCTCCTTATGGGCAGGGAGGAGGGCACGGCCAGCCTGGCCAGTGGCAGGTGGGAAGAGCCCTATAGAAATCCTTAGGGACTTTGTTTGTCTGCAGAGCCTGGGATCCCTCCTGGTTTGGGGACAGGGCTCTGGGATGTGTGTGCAAGTGCCTGTCTACCTCTGGAGCCCAAGTGGCAGGGGCTAGCTGGGCGCAATAGGCACGGCTGCCTGCGCAGCAGGTGATATCTCTGATCCCAGTGGCTCACAGCAGCACTCCCAGGATAGGCACATCACAGCAGCAAGGATGAGGCATGATGGCCATGGTCCTTCCCACGGTGCACTCCAGGGAACAGGACAGCTGCCATGAAGCACCCAGACATTGGCAGGGCTGGGAACTCTGTGTAGGAAGGTTCTTTCTGGACACTGGATAGGAGGTGGATGGGCCCTTTCAATCTACCTGCTCTGGCACAAGCATGTCAGGGCTGCATAAGGAGACACCTCATCATCTGCATGGTTTGGCTAACGCTTCGAAAGAAATATGCTCAGTTCTGCAGCTGTGTGGGCAGTCCAGGCAGCCACTGCTTTCATTTCCAGCCTATTGCTGAGTGAGCACTTGTAAATGATCTCCAGGCTGAAACCATGCTTTTGGTTTTATGAGTTATAACCTCGACTTAAAGCCAGGAAAGGGGAAATGACTTCTTAAATGTGGTTTGGTTGTAAAGTTGAGATCTGGGGGCAGAGCCTGATCTGCCAGAAAAAGGAGACTTTGTGCCGCCTTCAGTAACCCCAGGCAGTCTCACCTGCTGGAACCTGAAGTTCAGAAGCAGGAGGTGGTTCCCTGGGGAGTTAAAGGAAACACCACATGCAACTCATCAGTGTAACTCAGGCTGAACTACTGCTGCAATGTGAGGGGTATACCTAGAACACAAAGTAGTATGGAGAGTCTCTGGACAGCCTGGTCCCCACCACCACCCAGCTCTTCTCCTCCAGCCTTCCTGACCACAGCACAAAGGAGCTGGACACTGAACTCCAAAGGCAAAACAATATGAGGAGCTTGTTCACCTTCCAGAACAAGTGTGAAGGGGCATTTTGGCAGCTAGTGTTTCCTTGCCCCACCAGGTACATCTGTTTCCTTCTCTCTCTCCCACCTTCAGCACTTTTTTTAATTGTAAACACCCCCATGATGGAAAGTCTTCCTTACTCCCTCTCTTTCTCTCACCCTCTTCCCTTTTGCACTGGGTAGGAGCCAATATAGTTCAGGACCCTGTATTTATGTGTGATGATTAGGTTACAAGAGTGACTAAGCAAGATTTAACTGATCAGATTCAAAGCTGCTTATTCACAGTACCAAGGATCCCTGCCCGCTTTGATGGGGGGACACTGGACAGTGCTGGTCTCCTGGATTTCAGCTGGGAACAAATGCAACTACCCCAAATCCCCATTAGCTGAAGACAGCACTGAGGAAAGAGCACAGTCTGAACTGCTGGGGGAGGGTGAGACAGGGGAGTGTGTTTTTCCAGGGCTATACCACTGGATGTGAACCATGCATATGGACACACCACAGCTGTGACTGCATCTCTGTGGGACTACAGGCACCCTGTGTTCATCTCTAGATCATGGGGAAAGTGAAGAGGAACAAAAGGAGAAAGGGGTGCCACTAGCTGTGACCAGAGAATTGTGTGGATTTCTGGAGTCAGCAACAAAGGACCCAGAGACCTCAGCAGTGCAAATCGCTGCGTGCCAGAAGGGCAGTCTGAAAGAACTAAGGCCATCCATCCCGACCTTGACCCTGAAAAGATGTGCAGCTGAAGGCAGAACTCCCCCTTCTTCCCCCAACACAGTGAAGTGAAAAATAAACAAATCTGTGTGCAGGCTTGGCTTTGGCCATGTGAGTGGGGAGGAAAGGGGCTTAGCCTTCCTCAGTGCTCCGGAACTGGTGGGAGGAAAGGAGAGGCAGGAGAAAGGACACTTCTTTCCTGTGCCAGTGGACTGCAGCTCTGCTGAGGGAAAGCCTGTGCTGCATCCTGCAGATGAAAACACCAGGGACAGCGTGGGAGGTGGCAGAAAGCCCTGCTCATGACGCCCTTACTCCAGCTGGTGGCCGAGCAGAGAGGAGCTGGGCACCCTAGACCAGACCACCAAGGCGCAGTCTGACTCAGCAAGCATCCAGCAAGCAAGGTTCCCCACAGGGGGAACTGTAGGGAGCTGGCTACGCTGACCAGATCACAGCCCACGGGGAACACAGAGCCCACGAGGGGGAAGCGATCTGGTTTCCCACTGATCCATGTAGGCCTGTGCACCTTGCTGTGCTCCAGCCCTAGTGGGGCACAGCAATAGCATGGGGGTGTCCTGCAGTGCAAGCTCGGCCCTTCAGTGGGAGAAAGTCTGTGCAGCACCATACAGTGAGACGCAGGGACAAAGCAGAGTACTAGACATCTGTGGGTCCAGGAGCTGCACCAACAGCGTGAATCACCACTGAGCAGAGCTGCTGCCCCTCTGTGGCTGGGTGCAAATCAGGGGTCAGGAGACCCACCAGACACCACACAGGGCTGGGGGCACCAGGAGAAACAACAAGGAACTCCGGTATGTCCAGGCTCTCCAACACAGAGTAATCTGTGCATAAAGGTAAATGCTGCCTCCTATCCTCCCTCCTGAGTCACCAGTAACAACTGCAGACCCAACCATTTCTATCCCAAATTTCCATAGGCATTTCTAGTCAGACCAGTCCTATTGCCACAGACCTGGTAGCTCAGTCGAGGCAGAAATGGCCCAGCAGGCAGTGTGCACCCACAGGAGTGCTCAGAGTGAGCACAGGCACTGTTGAGCTACCAAGAAACTCAGGGTGGGAGAGAGTCACGCAGGCACATGCTCCAAAACCCTCCCTAGCAGGCCAAAAGGGGCTGATATTTCCCCTACATCCCACCAGCTTCCCAGGGCAAGGGACACATCCAGCCTCTAGGGAAGGGGGTGAAGGCTCCAGCACTGCACAGCCTGCCCATCACGAGAGAGACTGAGGATTTAACACAGGAATATGTGGCTGTGGCCACAGTGATAGTCACATGAAAGTCCTCGCTCTCTCATCTTGGAGTAGGTGCCATTTGGCATACTTTTTAAAATATTCCTTGTCCTGTGGTAAATACAAAACAGTCAGAGGGAGCCAACAGCCCAGTGATAGACAATACTGGCATTTTAATTAGTCATAATGCTGGAGGAGGGTCATCTTTGTGTTTTACATCCTTACAGCCTGTTAATCTCATTCCCAAATCACTTCAGGGAACAGTAAAATGATGGGTTTCCTGCTCTTCACAGGCAGTGGCATGTGCAGGACGTGCTTGAGAAAGTTGCCCAGAAGATTATGGGATTTCAGATCTCAGAGCTCTGTCATGTGTTGGCTGCACCTACCCTACAAGACAAACCCACTTCTTGTGGGATAGGGATATCCCCCGATTATTGTGGCCAGGGGATGTTTTGAAGTCACAACCATGACCTTCCAAGTCCATCTAGTCCTTCCAGGAAGGCAGGGCTATTGGAGAACAGTGGTCTCCCAAGACTCACCCTGACAAAGAGCTGGGGCCTGAGACAATGTTCCTCCTGCACTCGAAGCTCACCTCCTCTGCAGTGCAGACCAAGTGATGAGACCCAACAAAAAGCAGGTAGTTACTGCACTAAGTACTGCCAGTCTTTCACCAACTGGCAATTAAATGAGCTTAGGATAATGGGGCCCAATTATGGCTTCTATCTGTAAAATTATAATGGTCTGGGCCACAAATCCTTCTACTGCAGTCAAACCACAAACAAGCAGCTGACATTTGTAACCACTTTCATTCAAAGTGACCAAAATGTAATCAAATAAATGTTGAGTGGAGGGCTTACTGTATAAGCATTTACTTACTGAACAGAACAAGAATATAACAAATCACTGCAGATGTCTTTTAGAAATATAAAATAGGTCCAGGAGTATTCATAACCTTTTTATTCTAAATTGCCAACAAGAACCTTGACAGAACTGAACTTTAAAACAATCCTAATTTTGCACATTCTAGTCAACGTATTATTTTACATGGGTAGTAATACAGATGGTGAAAATACAGTATTTTGAGGAACATTCTTTTCAAAATGTAAAAGGCATTAATTTCTTTCTAGACAAATACTATGTCTGGTTTCTTAATGCTTTGTGTTTGCATATTTAGATGACATTTTGTACATTGCATCCATTTTTAACAATATACTGCTGGATCCACACATTTATACAGTCCCAAGTGTATTTTTAGTGATTTAAACCATTCCTGGCTCCTCCCTCCCCACCCCTCCAACAAAGAACAGTTACATTAGAGCTCTCAAACATGTTTTAAGTGTTAGAAAACTACAAAACCCTAATGGAAACTAGACAAGTATTTAAGTGTACTCTTTAAACTTCACCTGTTTGGTATTATGCGTATTGTAAGGAATTCACAGAGGATTCCCCATTGTTGTATGACTTGAAGCACCACGCACCCATGTGACAAAGGTTTAAGGCTTAAAGCTGCAAAGGTGTGATCAGGATGCTTTCTAGGAAGAAGATAGAAGTGTCTGTAAATGACAATGTATTTTAAAACCCAAGCTGTCCACTTTACATACCCTATGTGCACAAACTCAGATGCTGACAAGATAAAAAGCAAGAAGTGCATGCACAGAAAAAATACTTCTAGGTTTGGCTGATCCAGATGATTTTAAACATTATGCAGTAGGAAGTCTCAGCTTCTTTACAGGCTGGAGAAACTCTCAGAACTTACTTTATGCAATCCAGGCTGTAACAGGCCCTCAAATATCCACACACTTGTTTTAAAGCATCAAGCTAAGGGACAAGATTTTAGTTGTATGTGCAACCCTCCATGCTGTTCCGTTTCCCACTATCACCTCTCTGATTAGGAACCTAATCAGACCTTACCTCCTCTACGTAAAAATCACCCTCCTTCCCCACCCTAGTCCCTTAAAACCCATGACCACTTCAGAAGAGTTCTCCTGCTGTTTCCAAATCTTCAGAGCAAATAGAACAACTTCACAGATCATCATTGCTGCCATGTGACAACTGAACCAAGAGACTTGCTAATTCCTGCGGTTTTTACTGTTAACTACTCACTGCTGTCTGAGGAGGGAAGGAGTTGGTGCTGTGTAAAATTATCAGTCCATGTACTCAGTAACAGTAACAAAGATCACCAAATGAAGATGAGGGCAACTTATGAAACAAACACTTGGGAAAAAGACTTGGCAACCAAGGATGGTTTTACAAACTCAAATGTTGCAAAAACATGTCATCAGTAACAGCCAAATCTACAGTCTCCTGCCATCAGGTCCAGAGAATATCTGCCATCCGCAGGAGCTATATGGTCCTAGAAAGGGAGCCATTTAGTGCTGGGGGGAAAGAACTTCCAGGGGGAAGAGAACTTCCAGGGGGAAGAGATGCTAATACTCCAAACTCTGAAAAGGGCAAGACACATTTTTTGCACAGGATGGAGAAAAATACAAGAATTTCCTCCACTCCCCCAAGTGAGAGTGGCCTTTGCTGAAGCAGCACTTGTCACCTTGGCAACAAGGCTTATCTACAAATGACATTGCAATTTGGTTTGGCAGATTTGGCCTGACATTACGGCAAATGCACAGTTATTGCTTGTGCAGAAGCCATGCCTGCAGAGCCCTGAGAGTACTGTGTTTAGTTGCTCCAAGTGAGAAACAAGACAGTCATTCCCCAATGCACTTTTAAGCTTTTGCTTTGCTGCTAATGGCAAATAATGGTCTGTGATTTCAGCATCAGACACTTCAACACAGGAAGCTCCCTGCCTCCCTCCCACCTCCAGATGTAATTTGATAGGTTTTTTTCTCCAGTAGTGCTGGTTTAAGCAGCCCTAGTTTTACCTTTGCTCTGACTTAGCTGCGTCTGACAGTGAGCAGAGTTGCACAAAGCAAGGAAATAATTTGGTTTAAGTCTGGGGGAGAGTGGGGGGTGAAAGGGGTTAGTGTAGATAGCGTGGAAGGACTTGTTTAGAGACACAGAGCCAAAGTGGCTGGGGAGTAGGGCTGCTCAAACTGGACCACTGTAATGAAGGGCCTGTCAAGAATATGGAATAAAGAATACAGAGGATGCTTCAAGGAAAGGATACAGAGGATGATCCAAGCATCAGATTCCCTAAGAGGCAGGTATTATATACTACCCCTCCTGTCCATGCAGCCCTGGCCAAAAAGCAGTGCTGCAGCCAGTGATTTCAGCAACCGCCTCCATCTACAGAAGTCACAGTGCCAAAAGCACATGCATAGTACTTACAGTCTTTCCATGATAAGGCGTATGGCAAGGACTCAGGGGCACGTACTCTTGAAGGCAAGCAATTCTTTTGTTCAAAGGTGGTACTGGAACTGAAAGACTTCGGTTACTTCTGACAAATGCACTTGCTCAAATTTATGCATTTTACTATAGCATGGAGGAGAGCAGAGACGTAAGGGCATGGTACTTTGCCACTCAGAGGTGGTGGTGCTTAGAAGAGCTATATATGCTCTAAACACTAGAAAGTTTTCCAAAAAGTGTAACAAGTGAAACCAGATAGCACTGTTGTCACCCCTTATGGAAGGAGAGGTATAACATGGTTGAGCTCATACAGAACTGTAGAGCTGTCAAGTACAGGACTGTTGCTGCATATGGGCTTAGACGAACCTTAAAACATGCTTTGGCAACTCTGGTGGTGCCATCACATCTTGTATACAGCCTGCAATCATGACCCACTATCAGATCAATGAAACCAGTCAAGGCAGCTCCATCCAGTTCGCAGCTGGCCATTAAGCACCTCACTCCCCCAAACCCAAACTGTGATTATGCTTTGCAAAGGGCAAGAAGGGGAGATTTCTGCTAACATAGGACCCTAATGCCAGCACATCTGCCAAGTCTAAGGTGACAGGATGTCACAAGGGACTGCTAGCTAGCCATTACCTCAACAGAAGCTCAGTAAATGTTTGAAAAGGCTCCACAGGGAAGCACCTGGCCACATCTCCAAAGTCAGCATAAAGGCTCAGCACTTTTCTCCCCTGCACATTGGCCAGACATCCAGCAGGAACTGAACACAGGCCACCGGCAGTAGGAGCACCCTGCCACATGCATACAAGAGCAGAGAGCATATGTGTTCCTAAGGGCTTCCTTCTCTTATACGGGCCAGTCATACGAGAAAACAAGTAACACTGAAGCAGCACCCTAAGAACATTCACTGTTAATCAGTAGCCCTCCTCCCAAGGTTTGTACAGCAGCAAACTCAGCCCATGTCCAGCCATCGAGACTGGGTTGGGAGCAGAGTGCAATACTCCTCTATACAAAACATTGTTGTAAGGAATCAAACTTGCATTCGCTACCTGTTTATGCCAGAGTTGGTCATGCCCCAAACAAAAGGGGAATCTGACTGCTCCAATGACTCTGCAAAAGGAAACAGATGTTGTGGCTCAGAACTAAGAAACTCCAGCAACCACCATCAGATCAGGAATATATCTGTCATATTGTTACATGTTCAAGAGGGAGTAAAAGTTCATCTAATGATGAATGTGTCTGCTTCACTGTCATTTAGCTGAGGAACATAAAAGTTATCATGTTTCCATTGCTATCATTGCACATAAGGTACGAAAGCTTATATGGGAAGGAGCAGATGCTTGGAAATATATCTCCATGCCAGTTATGGCAGGCATGTTGAATAGTTCTCTAAACCAAGAAAAGCCTGCTGGGTGGAGAGGTGCATGTTTTTAGGAATGAGCATAAGCAAGGTGTCCTACAAGTGAGACCTAAGTGAACAGCATCTCTGGACTCACACCGTCCCAAGTGGAGTTGAAGGACAGGACCAGGGAGAAGGCAGCAGTGTGGCAGATGGGGAAGTTTCTCACCTGTTTCCCAGTCTTCATCACATGGAGGTGCCTGCCACGTGCTCACAGCATTCATCTGCTCCCTCTGGAAGCCAGAGGACTGATTCACTTCAGAAAGAGACAAAACTCAGTGACTAGCAGTCAATCCTGCTTCAGAGGCATTAAGTGCTTTGGGTCAAGCTGTAAAACATCTCTTGCCTTTAGAGAAAACCTTGCACAACACAAACAGGTTAGGTACACCCAGGAGCCAGGTATTCATCTGAATTCACCTTTTTCAATGAACAGAAAAAGACTCTGCCCCCTGGAACTTTGCAGCAGGAACGCTTGGGTGAAGAAGAATCCTGCTTACATGAATGTAGGCATCGCTGCTAGCCTCAGCACAACTTTACAGAAGATAGAAAACTATGTATCTGCTCTGTAGTGCAGCAATAGCTAAAGAGCCACTGCAGGGGATGGAAAAGACACTGCATAGCACAGGATGCCTTCCGAAGTATTTTGGGGGTTTTGAACAGCACCACTCCCACCTTGTCTCACTGGGCAGGAGACTGAAATCTTAACTGTATGGCAGATGAAGCAAGTGCAGCAGCAGAGCAGCCTGGAATAGGAGCTGCCCCATCTCTTGGTGGGAGTGAACTATTCAGGTTTCCCTGGAGGAGAACAGCTGCAGGAGTTTCCATAGCTTAGACACCTCTTTGGTGGAAATCAACTTTTCACATGACATCAGTGGTCAAGCCTCAACAAAGGGAGATCAGCTCTATAAAAATAAGGGCCTGTCCTTCTGGTAATTAAAGCATCCCAGCTCCTGCTGTAGGCACTTCAACATGCACAGTCTAGCTAGTGTACAACCTTTTTATTCAAAAAGCCTGGTAACAAAACATGTGCAAGGCCTACCAGGAACATCTGCAATATTCTTCTGAACCTACTCAATAAATCAAAGCAAGTAAGACTCAAGTTTCCTCAAAGCTGCTGTGTCACACAAAACTATAGACAATAATTTGACTCCCACTTTTTGGTTATTCTATGAGCTATCCTTACAAACAGGAGACTGCAGTCCCCAGGGTGAACATACATCCTGGAGCATGGGTGGTTCTCTTACCTATATCTTGCTCAATGAACCCTTTGTCATTGCACTTCATTATGTGATCGCTGAGGTCAGCTTGAGGAACTAGATGGCGAGCATTGAAGGGGCATGTAGCCAATTCCTTTGCAACTTCAGGGTAGCTCTAGACAAGGGAAAACGAAAATCACGTGCCATATCTCTCAAGTTCACTTATCTCTTGCTAATCCATAGAAAAATCCCCCAAGGATATTTGTGATGTTGCTTTAAAAAAAAGACTAAACAAGGAATGTCAATATGTTGTTCAGACACTTACTAAAAATGCAACGCGAAACTACCAGGACTGTTCTTTAAAACACAATTCACTGAGAAACCAAGCCACCCTTGAGTTGACTGAAATGAAACATAACCTCAGCTAAACTCCCCACAATTTGCTGCAACACTGGCAATATGGCTGCATGGTTTAAAGCACAGATGAAACAACTTTAAAAACAATAGGGGAGGGATGTTAGGCAAATCTAAACCAGTCAGATACTTTTTAAATAAGTAGGCACAAAGGCAGAGAAATTCCTTAAACCTTTCAAAACAGCTTGGGAGTTGGCAGCATTTCACCTGCAGACTTTGGTGCTACAGGACTACTATTTAAGTGAAAATTTATCACAGGTTCTACTGGCAGTGCTCAGCTGTTACTATGGTAAATTAGTCCACTCCCTGCAAATGATACAGCCTTTACTGGGAAAAGCACAACTTTGCCACTGTACCAGTGCCTGCCTGGTTCTGGCTGATGCAGCTCTGCTGGTCAGGGATCAGACCTGCACCTGAGGTAGATGCAGAGGCAGAAGTGCCTCGTACAGACATTGCTCACTACTGCTGATACGTGACCGTAGCTCAGGCTGCAGGCATATCCAACGCAGCTGTCATTACCCAGTCTATACAGCCAGGGTTGCTCTGTCCTCATGTGTCCATCATTTGCTTCATCTAGGTTGAGCAAGCTGTTCTGTCCACATAGCAGAAGCTTCTCAATACTAACGCAGTTCAAGCTGAGAGGATTCAACTTGCTCTGCTTGCAGTGTCCCCATTTATGTGGCAGGGCTGCATTCTGCACAAAGCTGTGGGAAGCTGAGGCAGGTGGAAGCATTTAATTGAATTTTATGCATAGGGCACACAAAGGAAATTCAACAAACCACCAAGCAAGGACAATCTCCACCCAGATGCTTGCTACTGCAAATAATGACACAGTGGCATCTTCAGATGGATCAGATGACAATCCCCAAGCCCTTCTGCTAATTACTTATAGACACCAACTGTGTCTGATTGGTGATCATTATCTCACCTCATCCTCCTAACTAGGTAAGCTTGCCAAAACTGTCTGGTCATCAGTTATGCAACACAAGGACAAAACCAGCATGGTTAAAAGTTTACTTGCCAACACTGTTCATCTAGCTCACATGCACATTCTTGCCAAAATTTGCAGAGGGTCAACAAGGATAATTTCAGTGCTTTTGAATGTTGGACAGATGGACGTACTTGCCACTTAGCTCTGCCCACCACTTTCACTAGTTACTTATTATTTTTTAAGGCTCTAGCACCACCAAAATTAATTGTTTATAAGTACTGACACCGAGACACACACCTTACAACTGCGTCTTAACTGGAAGGCACAGCACTGTTATACTATTTTAAAAACACATTGGCAAACTTATTGGTAAACTTAGAGGGACAACTGGGTTTTAAAAGGTCTCAGCAAAAACCCAGAGCTCAGTCAGATGCTAGCACTTGACAGATTTAAAGAAAACAAACCATAAGGACAACAGAGGAGAATAGAAGGAGGAATGCTTCCTATTAAATGATTTGTATTCAAATTCTGGATAAAAGATGGAGAGGGGAAAAAACCTCCCCCATGTGTGCTGAGCCCAGGATGTGCAGTTTCTGCCAGATGCACATTAAATAGTTATTAGCAAAACAAAACAAAAACCCCCCTGCTATGCAGCTGCATTTCTAGCACTTAAAGAATGAATTGCAACATCACAACACTCCTGCTCTGACTAGGCAGAAGGGGTGCACATAACTCGGACTGAGCTCTCTCTTCAACTTAAAGTGGAAAAATATATCTGACCTCCTTGTGACCTGCTGGAAGAGACCAGAATTTCCTCCCTGACCTAACCATGGAGACTTTCCATCTCCTTTCAACACAGCAACACTAGTCTTGGGTTAATTAACATGTGCTTGAAGCTGTTACTAAACAAATAATAAAGTTATATGAAATAAAGGCTAAACAAGTGTATTTGTCAGGAACTTACTCCAGCCAGCCAGAAAATGCAACAAGAATGAGAACGTGCACGTCGTATTTACATGCACAGAATTACTCACATTCAGTGCCTTGTTTGGCAGTCCAGCTTACCTTCCTACACTTTACAAGGTGATAGGGAAACCGACAGGCTCTGATTCGATGATGTTTATTATATGGACATTGTATTAATCTCTCTGGATCCAAAACATCTAGTAGAACAGAAGAACAAAGAGAGAGAAAAAAAAAAACCTAGTTAGAAAGACAAGATCTAGCACCACTAACACAGCAAAGTGGGAAAAAAACATACCACCACATCAGGGCTGTGATCTTAGGGAGTCAAACCAGTTGTTCTTAGTTTGAAACCATTAATTATGGCAGGCACCTGTTTTGCATAACCAGATTCATTTTGAAGTTTTTGGTGACTGGGATGTTAGTCAAAACAGACAGAGAACAGCCAGTAGCGCTGAGCATAATAACTCTTTAAGCTACCATATTAGGTAGGTAACCACACTTACTCAAAGTGAATGAAGACAGCAGTACTTTTCCAGCTATCTTAGAGGAGAATCAGTGGAATGATGACACAGCCACCAGCACTTTCAGGAGCATTGTCAGTCTGAACCAAATCTTTTTTGATCAACAGCTAGTTTTGCTGGAGGAAGAATGCCAGGCAATTTAGTTTAATTTCTGAGGAAGCAGAGTGGCTAACATGGTGCATGTGACTTCTAAACAAAATTTTTCATAAGTCATGCAATTATTTAGGAGCTGAGGAGCTACTAAACCAGCTAAACCACTTCAGAATCTAGGCACTGAACAGTGAAGCAGCATGAGTGCATGCATATATGATACAAATTTTTTATCTATCTATAGATAAAATATATTAAAATATGAATACTAATGTCTCTATTGAAGAACCACATTTCCATGCTCTCAATGAGGAAGAGAGGCAGCCAGAAGGAGACACAGGTCCCCTCTGCTGTCTGTTTGTGGGGTGCACACCAGGGAGACAGACCAGGCTTCTTTCATCCTTTCTGCTCTGCCACTCCTTTTAAAGCACAGGCTTTTAGCACATTTCAGATCTGATGACACAGTAGCTTAAACAGATCTAAGTATGGGCTGCTGCTGCTGTTTAGCCTCTCCCCTACCATCACATGCCCTTCTCTTACACACGCATTGGTGCTCAGTTGTCTCAACAGCCAGGTCAGGGAGCTATATCAGCCCACAGGCTGACAGCTAGTTAAGATGTTGTTCCACAAGTCGCTATGAGCAGACTTCATGCTGTGAGCCACTAAGAAGGAAGGACAGCCCTAATCCTTCTTTCCACCTCAGCTCTGCAGTGCTGCTGCTATCAGCTCTGCCACCTGTGAGCACCTCTCACCTCCACTAGCCAGTTCCGGTCATTAGAACAGCTGAAAACTGAAGACTTGATCATTAAGAAGGATTCACAAACTTTGTACTGATTCAGCTGCCCCAGGAAGAGCAATCAGAAGTAGTTTCTCTCCGTGACCTGGTTCACCACAAGATCAGACCAAGTGCATTACCACTAAAAGGATGGAGACAGAGACAAGTACCAGAGAAAGAGGAAAGCCCTCACCACAATACATAAAAGAGCAAACACAAAAAAATCACAGGACCTGGCTTGATCAGGTAAATAGATGCAGTTAACACAAGGCTACAATGAGCAAAGCCTCCAAAGCACCACAGCAATGCCATGTGCAAATGAGATCCCTGCCCCTAGCGATACTGCATGCAAACGCAAATCCACAACAATCCTAAAAATGTAAGTCTGGAGTCAGATGAGACAACAGCTACAGGCAGGAGCAACGCTTTAACCAAATTAAGTCACTTTATTCAGATACTTCCTAAAAGCCTGACCCCATCCACACCAGAAGCACGCCTGGTGTGGCCGCCACATATAACATCGGCCTAGTTAAAATAATCAACAACCCACTGGAGCCTGCTTGGCTCGGACACAGAGAGTGCGGAGACAGACACAGCCCTACTGCCGCGGGGCCGAGCCGGGCCGGGGCCGGGGCCGAGGCCGAGGCCGGGGCCTGCCCGCAATCGGATGGCGGCCGCCTTTCCCTTCCCCCCGCGAGGCCCCACCCCGAGCCTCACCGAAGTCATCCTCCAGCTCCATGGCGGAGAAGGACTCCGCAGAGCACTGGGCCTGCGGAGATGGCCGGGACCGTGACCGTGACCAGGACCAGGACCAGGACCAGGACCAGGACCCGGGCCGAGGCGACCGCTACTCCTCCGGTAGCTGTGGCCGCGTGCCGCTCGGCGCCTTTGCGCCTGCGCGGCTGTTTCCTAGCAACCGCCCCCTTCCCGCGCCAGGCCCCCCCCCTCCCGCCGTGGAGCGGTTGCCGGGGCAACGCCGCGGCCTGGGTCTCTGTCGGGCGCCATCTTCCCTGGCTTTGGCCGTGCGGCGGAGCCTGGTTCCTCCAGACCAAACCACGCCTCGAGTAACGCCGGCCTGGCGCCAGGGCCCTCCTCGCCACCGGCACCCAAGATGGGGACCGAAAATTCGAACCTCCTTCCCAGGGTAGGGAGAGTGTGTCCCTGCCCTGAAAGTCTTGCAGGAGGCTGCTGCTGAGAGGGAGCTGGAAGGCAGCTGAGGGCATGGTGGAGCTACGCACTGTGCAGCCCTGGTGGGTGGCCTGACCTGCTGGGCTGTTTCCAGATGTTTGGAGCAGGGCAATTTGGTTACCCTGCTTGATTTCTGCTCCCACGGGTCTACCTCAAAGGCTCAGCAAAGAGACGGCTTTGAACAAAGGCCGCGTTTTTACACCCTGCTCTCAGGCACTTGCGATGCGGGAGGAAAAAAACAGAGGTTTTACTGTCAAATGGAAGCAGAGATCCCTGCTGCTTCTTCTGCCCACACTGCTGGTTTAGAAAACACTTTTGCCTCATGATTGCCTCATTTTGCAACCAAAATATAAACATTCAGTGGATGTAGAAGTGAACAGAGAGATACTTTGTCAAAGCAGAAGGCTGGCGATGCAGGGACCTGGATTCTGCAAACCACCACCCAGGTCCCTTCAGCTGCAGGATGGGGGTGCAGCCCAGGGGTTAGAGCACAGCATCTGCCTGAGTCCTGGCTTGTGTGGACTACACTCAAGAGCAGGTCTCAGGCCTGCCTGTGCTGCTGTGGAGTGGGACACACAGGCCTGGAGAGCATGGATGTGCATGGAAGATGGCTGGTTACAGGGCTTGTGAGTTCCCCAGGGGCACAGATGTCCTCTGCTCCATGACGGGATCCCTGCCCTGATGATACATACTGCTTTTCAGGGATGAGGGAAGGAAACCTGAATGGAAGAAGAGGTGTGTTTTCCACTGCAGCATGGTCTTAGCTTCTCCCTCCAGTCTCCCCTTTTTCCAGGGCAAGAAGAGACAATCAACATCTGAAAAGAGTTTGCTGCTCTTTGGAGGTCAGTGTAGACTCCAGTGTGTTGCTCCATTGCCAAGTTTCCTGGTAAAAACAGGGCAAGAGCATCACAACATGGTGACACAGAACTCATACATTCTCATCAACTGTGCAGACTTTGATACTGTCCACAAAGCATTTCTAGAGCAATTTGGCTTCCAGGGCTGCATCTCTGCCATGACCTTTCACTGGTTGCAGTGGGGCTCTGAGCTGGAAAGCCCCTCTCAGAGGGAAAAATTTGTAGCTAGTTCAGGTGAATGTAGGACCCATGGATTGAAGACATATCCATGGAAATGCCTGCTGTTAGGCTGAGACTCTGGCTCCCTTACGCTGCCCACTCTGACACAACGAACCCTCCCTAGAGACGTTGTGTAATCTCTCCAGGAGCCCTGGACAATCAAGGGGTCTCATCACTGACCAAAGCAAGTGGTTGGTCTCCCAGGATCCCAGCGGGGTGCCCCCAGCTCTTTTCTCCTATGCATATGAATTTGCAAGCCTGGAGGGAGATTTTCAACTGAGACACATCCCATCTTGGCTCCTCTTGGGCCCTAGGAAGTCTCCTGACACTGTCTCTCCTCAGCACCGTCAGAGCCTGATAAGCTCCCCTACAGCTGCAGGATCTGGAGTCCCTGCTGAAGGTAAGTCACTGCTGCGCTGATGCTCCTAAGGCCCACTGAAGCCATTGTTTACTTTCTGGCTGACTGTCCCCTCTGGGCTTGCATTGCTGAGATGCCTTTTCGTCTTCCATTTGGTTGTCCCTGAGAAAACAAACTCCTCTACCCCAGGTTGTCTGACTGCAGCAAATCTGTAGATGCCAAGTTAGGGGACAGAGCTACTCTGGTCAGGTACAAGTACTTCAGGACAAAGGGCAAACCAAGAGATTACAGAGCTTACAGAGAAAGTCGACTTGTGCTTGCGCTGCTGGGTAAGTCACACACACTGAATATTTTTACTGCATAGTCCTGGCATTCATCATGCTGTGAAGATGATACATGACAGTGATATTCATGATTACTGCTCTGCCATATGCTGCACCAACACACAAGCCTGGCCAGCATCATGGTCAGCATTTTCTTAGAAAACTTGCTTTGCATTGGTATGTCCTCTTACACATCCCCACTCCATCTGAAGTGAATTCCTATTGCAGCTGAACAGGTTTTCTCAGTAGTGAGACAGGCAAGGGATGGGAGGGTGGATGGCATCTGATTTAGAACCCAGGTAGATTTTCTGCAAAGAAAACAACACTTTTTAATTTTCTCCCTCTAAATGAGATTTTGGGAACCATTTGCTGTAGAGCTGAAAACATTCTCTTCTCCATCATTCTGCCTCTACTTCTATCCTCCGTGGACAGTATATGTTCACAGCTCACATCTCCTCAATGCAATAGCCCTTTCTTGGAACTGACTTCAAATGAGGAGACTCATATGGAAGTGAGCAAAAGGAACTGACCTTCAATCCTCTGATTTTCCTGAGGGGAAGAAGATACACTAGAGGGTTTCCCACTGTTTTAGTTAGAAGTTACTAAACAAGGTTTTCTGGCATTAGGTCCTGCCCTGCCTAATTTAATTCCAGGAGGTAGCCAAAGACTTACCAATGCTCTCTGGTAGCAGCAACTGTAGAATCATCTTAAGGCTCAAGAGTCAGTGTGTTTATAGAATCATAACAGTAGATCAGGATAACAGTGTAGGCTTCTTTTGAAAGGAAATACAACAGACATTTACAAGCACAGAGAGGCTTGCCTCTTCCTGTCCTTTTATCTGCAAAAATACGTAAAATCTTACACTGTTTCCAGGAGCCTGAGATGGACTAAATCTGTAAAAGGATTGAGATTTCTCCTTGCATACATGATCTTGCAGTGGCATATTTCTCATCTGCACTAATTCAGATCATAAACCAACTCTGACCATTACATAAACCCAAGGGTTTACACACAGGAATGACCCTTTTTATCCTCATTTCCAGAATGTTCCCCACTCAGGGAATGATTGACATGTGTCTTGGATGCCTGTCCTGAGCTGTCTCTTGGGCTGCAGGATCTAAAGCGGTCATTGCTGATACAAGGATGGGCTATGCTACTTTCTCAAAGTGACTGGGAGAACTGACAGGAAACCATCTCTTCACAGTCACAGGTCACTCGGTGACAGAGCACACATGACTTCTGCAAAACTCACCCTGAGCAGCAATGGATCTTGGCTTGCCTTCTCCTTTCTTGTTTCCACATTGGATCTTCACCTCTTCTTTTTTTCCTGAAGAAAAGGCAAGCAGAAGGGAAAGCAGCTCCTCGGCTCCTTGCTTGCTGACAGTCTGTCCCAACAAGCCTTGAAGTGCTGAATACTATGTGCTGCTCTCCAACCATGGGGATAGTGAAAAGACTCTCCCAAATTCAGGGGTACGTGTTGTGAATTTCAAGAGATGTCATTAACATGGCCAGTCTCTTTGGCAAGGAAGCTGAGCCATGTGTGTCTGTTCCCTTCTTAGACTGATTAGCACCTGCCCCCAGAGCAGACCCTGCCCCACGTGGGAAGATCTCTCCAGTGGGGGGCATGTTTATATTGATGTAGTTCTCCAGCAGAACACATTTTCCTGACTCGCTTTTGAGCTTTTGTTTGCAAGGGGCTGGAAGATGTGTGTGGAGAAAGTTGGCAGTGTCTTTGCTACCACACCAACTGCCGATTAGGGCTCTGGGAGGTTCCTGCATCATCATGCTCAGGAATGTTCTGAAGCAGTTTAGCAGCTCCCCTTCCTCAGCTGCAACCCTCTATGCAGTCTGCTGGTGACAGCACTGCTGTGGAGAGCTTCCAGATTCTACTTAAAGAATGATTGGCCACAACCCCCTGCCTCTCTCCTTGCCCTCAGTGTCTCTCCAGAAACTTTCCCCAGGAAACCCACAGCATAGATGGAATTAGGAGGATGAAGTGCACTGTGAGCCTGTTCACCTCATTCTCACTCCTGCTATTCTGTTGGAACATTTCCTACGTGAGCCTTTCCCCCCAAGCACAGCAGCATTCAGAGCAAGAGGAATTCCCATTCCTCGCCTTCTCAAGACCTTGTGGGGCTGCTGCCCTCCCAGGGCCTTCCACAGCCCAGGCTCCTCAACCAAGCTTGGGAGTGGCCACACACCCCTTCTGCAGCACGGGCACTGAGGCCAAGAGGGAATTTCTGGGCAGAGGCTCAGCAAAGCCGGGCCTGATGGCCAGGGGCTCTGGTGGAGTCATGGATGCCTTCCTCCCCTGCAACTGACAGTGCCTGAAGGGGGCCCACTGCACTGTGTCCCACCCTCCCCTCCTTTGGGAATGGTGAAGGCTTTCCATGTGCCCCATGCACCCCTAACTTCCCCAGAAGAACATCCTTCCTCCTGACTGCATGTATCTGGAGTGTCCACAGAGGGATGGACCACACAGTGATAATTAACAATCATTGTGTTAAGAAACACTGCACAACCATCCCCCAAAACCCCTCCCAGAACCACCCCTGAGCAACATCGCTCTCTTTGGGCATCTTGGGACAGCATCTGCAGGGGAAAGGATGACAGAGACGTGGACTGGGATGCAGCAGAACTTTAATGAGTCAAAAGAGGGATATGAGGTTGATCTGAGTGGAGGCCTCAGTGCAGGGCACACCAGGGGAATAAAGGAGTCTGCACCCCATGGCTGCGGCGTAAATCCTTCCAGGTGTCCATCTGCCTGCCCCACAGAGGCTGGAGGGTCAGCAGCTCTTCCCTAGGCTGGCTTTGTGGGGCTCACAGCCCAGGGCAGCACAAGAGAACAAGGAGACGGGAGGGAAAGGAGAGAGCGGAAGAGGGGAAAGGCAGGCAAGGGCTGTGCTTTCTCAGAGCTGAGGCTGGCCCTGTCCTTTTGCAAGGGGTGCTGGGGTTGCTCAGCCTCTCTGAAAGCAACAAGCCGATGCTCCGTCCCCAGTGCGGTACCATCTCCTGGGTCCCTGGTGGCCTTGCCCAGGGCCATCGCCAGCAGCTTTAGCAGGGGAGGCACCTCCTGCCGCAGTAGCGGCTGCCGAAGCCGGAGAGGCCAAAGCCCCCGGAGGAGATGGGCACTCCCTCAGAGCTGAGGATGCTGCCAACGGCAGCGGAGGTGGAGGATCCCACGGCGGTGTTCTGTGGGAAGGAGCTGAGGATGGGGCCGGGCAGGGTCACCACCACAGCAGGGGGCTCAATGACGACGGTGGAGTCCTGGCACTGCCTGACACAGGGCTCATTGCAGCTGTTGGCCAGCGGGGTTGGGCCGCAGGGCTGGCAGGGCAGGCACTGGTTGTAGCAGGACATGTCTTTGGTCCGGAGGTGTACCTGGGAGAGAGGGAAGGGTGAGGCAGAGCATGAGGGTTGGGTGAGGAGCAGCCTGTCACCCCACCATGAGGGAGGCAAGGCACATGTTGGGTGGGGAGCTGAATGCTGCTCAGAGGAGTGAAAGGAAGAGAAAGGTCTTCAGACTCACCTGATCCTCAAGGAGAAAGAGGTGAAAGAAGTGGATGAAAGACTGGCTATTTGCTCTGGCTTTTATACTGCTCCAGCACCGCCCCAGGTGCGCAGTCATGGTATATACAGGCAGTAATTTTCCAACAGACTCTCTAATTGAAGACATCCCAGCCAATGGCACAGGCTCTTTTCATTTTCCACAGTTCCATGCTTTCATATTGTGATTTATGCCATGGACATTTCCCTTTGAGTCTCCTTTCAAGTGCTCAGATGAGACACCCAAGGGTTTTCAGGTCAGGAATGCATCATGATGGGCTGTAGACCTGACCCAGTTGCTGGATAGAGGTCCACTGGAGGCAAGTACAATGGCCTGAAATTTTCCTGTAGGGTTGTTTGTCACCCTGTTCAAAATAAGGGGTCCAGCATGCTCTGGTGGTCACTGGTCTACTTTCTGGTGAGTGGGCTGCTCTGCTCTTTTTGAATCTCCTCCTCCTGATGCTCTTGCTTTTGGGACCAATCTGCCAGTCTGCTTTGCTATTTCCTCTCTCTGAGCAATCACTTGGGGTCTCCAGCCAATGCCTTCAGCATATTAGGGTTATTTCTCTGTCCAATCTATGTGCAAACAACATCTGTATAACTTCACATATATGCATGCGTGCATATATATGTTTTCCAACTTGTGTGTCTGTATTCATTCTTGTATCAAAAGAATTTGTTTTCCCTAAAATCTGGGCATATACGCATGCTTAAATATCTGTATGCACACAGGTGCGCATGAGCACCTGTTTGTGTGTCCCTGCATATATCTCCTCGTCACGAGGAGATGGGCTGGTCATGGCAGGGGCACTCTCCGCTCCTCTGTACATGAGCACCACAGAGCAGCAGGTTCCACAGGCCAAAAGGAGCCCAGTGGCAGCTGAACAGCAATGGCATGGACCTGGTGGAGACCTGCCCTGGGCGCTGGCACTGAAACACAACCCCTGTCTCCTGAGCTGTCCTTTTCATGCTCCTCCAAAGCTTACACTCTGCAACTGGAGATTTCAAAGCCTAGTGAGGACAGTTTCACACCCATTTGGAAACACAGTTTAATTCAGTCTATCAACATTCAAAGTGTCTTAGCATGACTGCCAGTCACACTCCCTGCCTCTCCAGGTCAGGATATGTCTTCTCCTCCCAGTGTTAAGGAGTTCAGAACAATGGGGTTAGCTTTATGTACAGGGAGAAAAGCCAGGAAATCCTGCCCACCTCATGAAGGGCACTCCTGAGTGAATCTGCTTCTGTTGCAGTGTTAACAGTGTCTGGGATGGGACATAGGCCCCTCGTGTCCAAGTTAAAGCCATGGGCACCTCTGCAGCTAATTGATGAGACACTGAGTCAGGCAGGGGCTGAGACCTTGAGTCACTACCAAACACAAGGACAGATGACCTAGTGTCACTGTGCTTTGAGAGGAAGGACAGACAGTCTAGGCTGCAAAGGGAGAGCCAAACAGCTGATAACTCATTTGGTCTTCAGCCACACAGAGCTTTTATGTCCCACACTGAAATCCTATTCTGCCAGGAACTGCCTGGGAGGGAAGGATTGTCTGATTCATGGCAACATTCCCCAAACGCTGCTGCTATCCTACGAGGAGTGTCAGGAGAAAAACTCTTTCCCTCAGAGACTGTTGGCAGTGAAGGAAGGGCACTGCAGGAGAGGGGGAAATGCTCTCCCTGTTGAGAACTGCTTCTGCAAGAAACTTCTTTGCGTTTCACTTTGGGCTCTTCCTCTCAATAACCTTCTTCCTCTCTTCCAGCCAGGCTTTCCATATCTCTAATCACTGCACAGTGGTGCTTGCTGGTGGGGAATGGGGTGTGCAATGGCAGAGACAAATTCTCTACCTGTGACTGAATCCCCTCTTGCCCCATTCTTCCATGGCCCCTGAACACCTCTGGGCATATTTCTGCCCATACCACCTTCACCTCGACATGGGTAAGAAGCATTGGCTTTGGGCTGCTGAGAGGCTCCAAGAGGCAGGCTCTCACTCTGCTGATTCCATTCCAAAGACATTTTATCCAGTCCCTGAGATACGGAAGTGGGAATCCTGTCACTTCTGGGTGCTACAGCCACTTAGATGTCCCAGGCTGTGTTGCACACCTAGAGAGAGACCAGAGAGGAGAGGAGGCCAAGAAAGGGGGGAAATTTCTCCTCAAACCAAGCAGTATAAGGAGAAAGAGAGCGGAAACCAGGAGCACAGCCCACCAGCCTCAGGAGTGACAACCACTGACTGTCAGAATGAGCTGGGACAGAGGGAGAGAGGACAGAGCAAGTCCTTGCGCAAGAGAACCTGTGGGTATACAGCTGAGGACTGCAACAGTTGGAGGACCTGGGACCCTTCCTGAAAAAAGAGTTGCAAATGAGCCCACCGAGGTACCCCAAGCTGGTGTCCCCTGCCTGCATGGGACCTCTTCAGCACTTGAGTTCTGTCCTCAGCTCTGTTGTGTTCCTGCCCTGGAAGTCCTTGGGCCTCTTATTCCACCATTTGGCAGGAGCTTCTCTGGCAAAAAGGGCATTTCAGAAATGAGGAAATGAAAAGAAGGCAATAAAGGAAACCAAATTAAAAGCTGTGTGATGAGGAAGGGTATTCTCCATTTAAGATGAGTCTCTTGGAAAATTACTGCCTGCGCAGAGACAGCCTCAGAGCATGGGGCGGTGCAAGAGCAGTATAAAAGTAAACCCAAAGCCTTGTTCTCTCATCCACTTCTCTCGCCTTGCTCTCCTTGGGAACCAGGTGAGTCTGCAGCCCTTTCGGCTTCTTATCCTTCCCCAGGCTGAGGTCTCACATCAATGGACACCTCAGCCGATGCCTGCTCCATTGCGCCACAGCAGGACTTGAAGGTCCTTGTCATAAAAGTAGGAAGGAGGCAGAAGATGTGGCATGGACAGACGTTTGGTCTTGGCTGAGGTGTCTCCTGAACTATGGGCTAGGTGGGGACCTCCCTGGGCTTGGCTGCTCTTGGCAGGGCACTTTTGGGATGAGGGGAAGAAGCCCATGGTTCTCCCTACAGAAGCTCCAGCTCTTTGCCCAGCATGTGCCTTGGCTCTGTCATGGTGAGGTGACAGGATTCTCCTCACCCAACCCTCATGCTCTGCCTCACCCTTCCCTCTCTCCCAGGTGCACCTCCGGACCAAAGACATGTCCTGCTACAGCCAGTGCCTGCCCTGCCAGCCCTGCGGCCCAACCCCGCTGGCCAACAGCTGCAATGAGCCCTGTGTCAGGCAGTGCCAGGACTCCACCGTCGTCATTGAGCCCCCTGCTGTGGTGGTGACCCTGCCCGGCCCCATCCTCAGCTCCTTCCCACAGAACACCGCCGTGGGATCCTCCACCTCCGCTGCCGTTGGCAGCATCCTCAGCTCTGAGGGAGTGCCCATCTCCTCCGGGGGCTTTGGCCTCTCCGGCTTCGGCAGCCGCTACTGCGGCAGGAGGTGCCTCCCCTGCTAAAGCTGCTGGCGATGGCCCTGGGCAAGGCCACCAGGGACCCAGGAGATGGTACCGCGCTGGGGACGGAGCATCGGCTTGTTGCTTTCAGAGAGGCTGAGCAACCCCAGCAAAAGGCCCCTTGCAAAAGGACGGGGCCAGCCTCAGCTCTGAGAAAGCACAGCCCTTGCCTGCCTTTCCCCTCTTCCGCTCTCTCCTTTCCCTCCCGTCTCCTTGTTCTCTTGTGCTGCCCTGGGCTGTGAGCCCCACAAAGCCAGCCTAGGGAAGAGCTGCTGACCCTCCAGCCTCTGTGGGGCAGGCAGATGGACACCTGGAAGGATTTACGCCGCAGCCATGGGGTGCAGACTCCTTTATTCCCCTGGTGTGCCCTGCACTGAGGCCTCCACTCAGATCAACCTCATATCCCTCTTTTGACTCATTAAAGTTCTGCTGCATCCCAGTCCACGCCTCTGTGTCATCCTTTTCCCCTGCAGATGCTGTCCCGAGATCATAGAATCACAGAATCATTTAGGTTGGAAAAGACCTTCATGATCATCGAGTCCAACCATCATCCATGCCCACTAAACCATGTTCTGGAGTACCTCGCCTACGCGCTTTTTGAATCCCTCCAGGGATGGTTACTCTACTGCTTCCCTGGGCAGCCTATTCCAATGTCTGACAACCCCCTCAGTAAAGAAATTTTTCCTAATATCCAATGTAAGTCTCCCTTGCCACAGCTTGAGGCCATTTCCTCTCATCCTATCTCCAGCCAGCTGACATAAGAGACCGGCACCCACCTCACTACAGCCTCCCTTCAGGTAGTTGTAGAGAGCAATAAGGTCTCCCCTCAGCCTCCTCTTTTCCAGACTAAACAGCCCCAGCTCCCTCAGCCGCTCCTCATAAGACTTATGTTCCAGGTCCCTCACTAACTCGGTTGCCCTTCTCTGGACACGCTCCAGCAACTCAATGTCTTTCCTGTAGTGAGGGACCCAAAACTGAACACAGTACTCGAGGTGCGGCCTCACCAGTGCTGAATACAGGGGAACAATCACCTCCCTGCTCCTGCCGGTCACACTATTTCTGATACAGGCCAGGATGCCGTTGGCCTTCTTGGCCGCCTGGGCACACTGCTGGCTCATATTCAGCTGGTTGTCGACCAGCACCCCCAGGTCTTTCTCTGCTGGGCAGCTTTCCAGCCACTCTTCCCCAAGCCTGTAGCGCTGCATGGGGTTGCTGTGACTGAAGTGCAGGACCCGGCACTTGGCCTTGTTGAACTTCATACAATTGGCCTCGGCCCATCAATCCAGCCTGTCCAGATCTCTCTGTAGAGCCTTCCTCCCCTCAAGCAGATCGACCCTGCCTCCCAACTTGGTGTCATCTGCAAACTTGCTGAGGGTGCACTCAATCCCCTCATCCAAATAATTGATGAAGATATTAAACAGAACGGGGCCCAACACTGAGCCCTGGGGAACACCACTTGTGACCTGCCGTCAACTGGATTTCACCCCATTCACCATAACCCTCTGGGCTCATCCATCCAGCCAGTATTTCACCCAGTGAAGAGTACACTTGTCCAAGCCATGAGACGCCAGCTTCTCAAGGAGTATGCCATGAGAGATGGTGTCAAAGGCCTTGCTAAAGTCAAGGTAGATAACATCCACAGCCTTTCCCTCATCCACTAGGCGGGTCACCTGGTCATAGAAGGAGATCAGGTTGGTCAAGCAGGACCTGCCTTTCATAAACCCATGCTGACTGGGCCCAATCCCCTGCTTGTCCTGGACTTGCCGTGTGAGTGCTCTCAAGACAAACCATTCCGTAATCTTCCCCAGTACTGAGGTCAGGCTGACAGGCCAGTAGTTCCCCGGATCCTCCCTCCGACCCTTCTTGTAAATGGGAGTCACACTGGCAAGCCTCCAGTCCTCTGGGACCTCCCCTGTTGACCAGGATCACTGATAGATGATAGAGAGTGGCTTGGCAAGGACCTCCGCCAGTTCCCTCAGTCCTCTTGGATGGATCCCATCTGGTCGCATAGATTTGTGAGTGTCCAGATGGCATAGTATGTCACTAACTATTTCCTCCTGGATTAAGGGGGGTATATTCTGCTCTTCATCCTCACCTTCCAGCTCAGGGGGCGGAGTACCCTGAGGATAACTGGTCTCCCTATTAAAGACTGAGGCAAGGAAGGCATTAAGTACCTCAGCCTTTTCCTCATCTCTGTTGGCTACGTTCCCTTCTGTATCCATTAAAGGATAGATATTCTCCTTGGGATTCTTTTTACTGTTAACTTATTTGTAAAAACATTTTTTGTTGTCCCTTACAATAGTGGCCAGATTTAGTTCTAGCTGAGCTTTTGCCTTTCTAATTTCCTCTCTGTGTGATCTAATAAGAACCCTGTACTCCTCCCAAGTTGCCCGCTCTTTCTTTCAGAGAGGATAAACTGTCCTTTTTCTCTTGACTCCTAGCAAAAGCTCCCTGTTCAGCCAGGCCAGTTGTTTTCCTCAGCGGTTCGACTTGCAGCACATGGGAATAGCCTGGTCCTGAGCCATTAAGATTTCCTTCTTAAAGAATGTCCATCCCTCCTGGACCCCTTTGCCCTTCAAGACCATCTCCCAAGGGACTCTCTCAACCAGTGCCTCGAAAAGGCCAAACTTTGCCCTCCGGAAGTCCATAGCAGTGCTTTTGCTAACCCCCTTCCTTGCCTCACCAAGAATTGAGAATTCTATCATTTCATGGTCACTAAGCCCAAGACAGCCTCCGACCATCACACCTCCCACCAGTCCTTCCCTGTTCGTAAACAGTAGATCTAGCAAGGCTCCTCCCCTGGTTTGCTCACCTACTGGCTGTGTCAGGAAGTTATCCTCCACACACTCCAGGAACCTCCTAGATTGTTTACTCTCTGCTGTGTTGTATTTCCAGCAGATGTCTGAAGAGTTGAAGTCCCCCACAAGAACAAGAGCACATGATTCTGAGATGCCCAAAGAGAGAGATGTTGCTCAGGGGTGGTTCTGGGAGGGGGTTTTTGGGGATGGTTATGCAGTTGTTGTTAACAAGTTAAGTGAAAGACTGTCTTTCTAAAGTAGCTGTTCTTCGGAGACTGGCTGGGCATCAGTCTGCTGGCGCTAGGTGGTGGGTGATTGCTTTTGCATCACTTGGGTTTTTTCTCTTTTTTTCCCTTCCCCACTTAAACTGTCCTGATCTTGACCCCAAGGTTTTTTTGGAGTCTTTCTCTTCCAATTCTTGCCCCATCCCACTCGGACAGCAGACGGAGAAAACGGCTGGTGAGTGCTTAGTGCTGCTTGAGGTCAACAGACCGCACAGGCCCATAGGCAGCGCATGTCCTGCTTGCCCTGCTCCTTCGCTGTCTGTGCCCAGGGCTTCCTGGGAAAGTTTCTGGAGACAGGGAGGCAGGGAGAGACTCAGGGCAGGAAGAGAGGCAGCGGGTGTGGGCTGAGCGTCTCGAAGAGCTGTCTGGGAGCTCTCCAAAGCGGTGCAATTGACCAGCAGCAAAGGCTGCAGAAAGACTTGCAGCTGAGAAAGGGGAGCTGCTGAACTGCTGCAGGACACAGCTGGGCAAGATGATACATGTCCACCCAGAGCCCTGATCAGCAGCTAAACTTGGTAGCAAGCGGCCCTGTCTCTCCACACATGCTTCTACCCCTGGCAAGCAGCAGCCCAAAAGCGGGGCCAGGGGAGGGTGCTCTTGCAATAAGGCCATCAAAATGGGTGCGACTCCCAGTACTGTTCCCGGACACCAAGGACTGTCACCAACAACCTGGGCTATATGAGCAGGAGCATAGCCAGGAGACCAATGGGAGCGACAAGCCCACTCTGCTCAGCGCTCACCTGACGGCGTGTAGAAATCTGTGTTGAGTTTTGGGCTGCAATGCAAGGAAGACCTTGAGCAAGTGGAGTGAGTTCAGCGGAGGGTGGCCAGGATGGTGAGAGGGCTTGAGCACTTGGCTGGGGAGGAGAGGCTGAGGGTGCAGGGCTTGCTGAGCGTGGAGAAGAGAATGCTTTGGTGGGAGCCCTGAAATCATCTTTGGAGTAGCTATGGTCATTAGACTACATCAGGTCATCCTATCCAGCCCCAGATAGGCAGGGAAGTTCAGAAAGCAGAAGGTCAACCTCAGCATAACTAAGCGTCTTCAGTGCAAGCCTGTGTGGATAATCACGGCACAAGCATCCACAACAAGCCCCTCCCAGAACCACCCCTGAGCAACATCTCTCTCGCTGGGCAACTTGGGAGAGCATCTGAAGGGGAAAGGATGACACAGAGGCATGGGCTGGGATGCAGCAGAACTTTAATGAGTCAAAAGAGGGATATGAGGTTGATCTGAGTGGAGGCCTCAGTGCAGGGCACACCAGGGGAATAAAGGAGTCTGCACCCCATGGCTGCGGCGTAAATCCTTCCAGGTGTCCATCTGCCTGCCCCACAGAGGCTGGAGGGTCAGCAGCTCTTCCCTAGGCTGGCTTTGTGGGGCTCACAGCCCAGGGCAGCACAAGAGAACAAGGAGACGGGAGGGAAAGGAGAGAGCGGAAGAGGGGAAAGGCAGGCAAGGGCTGTGCTTTCTCAGAGCTGAGGCTGGCCCTGTCCTTTTGCAAGGGGTGCTGGGGTTGCTCAGCCTCTCTGAAAGCAACATGCCGATGCTCCGTCCCCAGTGCGGTACCATCTCCTGGGTCCCTGGTGGCCTTGCCCAGGGCCATCGCCAGCAGCTTTAGCAGGGGAGGCACCTCCTGCCGCAGTAGCGGCTGCCGAAGCCGGAGAGGCCAAAGCCCCCGGAGGAGATGGGCACTCCCTCAGAGCTGAGGATGCTGCCAACGGCAGCGGAGGTGGAGGATCCCACGGCGGTGTTCTGTGGGAAGGAGCTGAGGATGGGGCCGGGCAGGGTCACCACCACGGGGGAGGGCTGGATGACGACGGTGGAGTCCTGGCACTGCCTGACACAGGGCTCATTGCAGCTGTTGGCCAGCGGGGTCGGGCCGCAGGGCTGGCAGGGCAGGCACTGGCTGTAGCAGGACATGTCTTGGGTCCGGAGGTGCACCTGGGTGAAGGGGCAGGGGGGAGCAGAGCAGGGGAGATGGGTGAGGAGCAGCCTGTCACCCCACCATGAGGGAGACAAGCCACGAGCTGGAGGCAAGAGCCCGTAGCTCACCTCAGCCAAGCCCCAGCCTCTCACCGTGCCACACTTTCAGCCCCCTTCCCTCTCCCATGATTAAATAGCCCCACGACCCAGCATAAGATAGGGTGTGTGCTGAGAAATCCTGGAGGAGGATGCGGAGAAGGAGTCAGGCCTTCGTACTCACCTTTTTCCCAAGGAGATGGAGGCGACAGGAGTGGATGAGAGAGTGAGGAGAAGGGCCCACTTTTATACTGCTCCTGCACCACCCCAGGCCCGCAGTCACTGCACGCGGGCGGTAATTTTCCAACAGACTCACCTCCAAAGCAAAATATCCTACCTAATGGCGCAGGTGGTGTTTTTGTTTCCGTCAACGCTGCCATTTCATTTCCTCATTTCTGACTTGCTTGGTCTGCCATGCAGGCTCCTTTCATGTGCCGGCATGAGACTCCCAAGGATATCCCGGGCAGGGCTGCGTCAATTTGGGCAGAAGCTGCCTCCCACGTGCTGGAGGGGTCCTGTGCAGGCAGGGGATGTTGGCTCGGGGCGGTGAAGCGCGATTATTTGCAACTCCCTTTGCAGGAAGAGGCCTGGCTCTGCCTGCCGCTGCACACGTCAGCAGAGCACCCAAAGGCTGCTCTTTTTAAGGACGTGCCACGTGCTTCTCTCTCCTCCCTGTCTCTCAGCTCGCTCCAGTGGTCCCTAGCTGTGGCATCTCCAGGCAGCCAGGCCGTGCCAAAGGTTTCAGCTGTCTTCCTCTTGATGCCCTTTGCTCTGGGGAGAACATTTGCCAGGCTGTCTGCGTATGCGGGGTTGGTGTTAGCAAAATCAAAGCCCACCTGGCGTTGAATCAGGCAAAGCATGTGGAGGGCAACAAGAAAGCCTTCTTCCAGGTAGGTCAGCAGCATACTTAGTATAAGCACTGCGTAGCAACGACTGAGACATCAGTGCGTTAGCAACATTAGTCTCATCCTAAATGCAAACCACAGCACTATATACCAGCCGCCAGGAAGAAAGTTAACTTTATTCCAGCCAAAACCAGGACACAATCCTGACAGACCAACTAGCGAAGTACAGGCTGGGGAAGAGGGCAGTGCAGGGGATTGAAATCTGGCATGGCTGCTGGTCTCCAAGGGTTGTGATGAGCAGCACCAGGTCCAGCTGGCAGACACTCACTGCTGGTGCCCTGCAGGGGCCCAGCCTGGGGCCAATAACGTTTAACTCCCTTTATGCAAAGTCCTGCAGTGGGGGAGGAAGAACCTCCTGCACTACTACAGGCTGGGGCCGATGGGCTGCCAAACAGCTTTGCAGCGGAGGACGTGGGTCCCGGTGGACACCATGAGGCAGGCCTGCACCCTTGCGGAAATGGCATTTGAAAGCATCCTGGGCTGCATTAGGAAGGCGTTTGCCACCAGGTCACGGAAGGTGATCCCTCTTCTCTGCTCAACAGTGCCGAGACCACAACTGCCGCAAAGAGTGTCGAGTTCGTGGCGCGCCAGCATGAGAGATGCACGGTGTCGTGGTTGAAGCTCAGCCGGTATCAAAGCACCACGAAGCCGCTCGCTCACTCCTCCCCTGCCGCGGCCCCGGTGGGATGAGGAGAAAATATAAAGAAAAGCTCCCGGGTTGAGACAAGGAGAGGGAGGGATCACTCGCCGCTTATGGTCACGGGCAAAAGACAGGCTCAACTTGGGGAAGAAACAAAATCAATTTCATTTACTACAAATCAAACCAAAACAAGGATCCTGAGAAGTAAACCCCAACCTTAGAACACCTCCCCCCCACCCCTCCCTCCTTCCCGGCTCAACTCCACTCCCGGTTTTCTCTACGTCCTCCCCGAGCGGCGCAGGGGGACGGGGAATGGCCGTTGCAGTCAGTTCGCCACACATTTGTCTCTGCCGGTCCTTCCTCCGCAGGGGGAGGACTCCTCACGCTCTTCCCCTGCTCCAGCGTGGGGTCCCTCCCACGGGAGAGAGTGCTTCACAAACTTCTCCAGCGTGAGTCCCTCCACGGGCTGCAGTCCTTCACGAACTTCTCGGGCTTGGGTCCTTTCCGCGGACCGATCTTCAGCCACAGACTGCTCCAACGCGGGCTTTCCCATGGAGTCACGGCCATCTTCGGGGGCATCCGACTGCTCCAGCGTGGGGTCCTCCACGGGCTGCAAGTGGGCACCTGCTTCCCCGCTCACCTCCACGGGCTGCAGGGGGACAGCCTGCCGTCTCACCACGGGCCGCAGGGCCGTCACCTCCTCCGGCGCACCTCCTCCCCCTCCTTCTTCACTGACCTTGGTATCTGCATAGGGGTTTCTCTCACATTCCAATCTCCTCCCCCACTGGAGGTTCCCCTTCTTAAATATGTTATCCTAGAGGCACTACCTCCGTCACTGATTGGGTCGGCCTCGGTCAGAGGCGGCTCCACCTTGGAGCCGGGGAATCTTCTAGGAGCTTCTCACGGGAGCCAACGCTGCAGCCCCTGCCCCGCTACCAAAACCCTGCCACACAACCCCAGAACACACGGCCATACTGGCGCGAGTCCAGGAAAGGGTCACGGAGCCCACGAAGCGACTGGAGCCCCTGAGGCAGGAGGGGCTGTGAGAGGTGGGGTTGTTCACCCTGGAGCAGCGACGGCCCCGCGGCACGCCTCTTAGCAATGCGTAAAAGAGCTGCTGGGAGAGAGTCAAGACCATAGAGTCAGACTGTCCTGAGTCCTATGCGGTGAAGGGGCAAGAGGTGATAGGCACATATTGAACTACGGGAAATCCCACAAAAACATAAGCAAAGACTTTGTTAGTGTGAGGGCGGTCACGTACTGGATGGGGTTGCCACGGACAGGTTGTGGCTTCTCCATCCTTGTGGGTATGCAGAGCTTGACAGGACGTGGCCCTGAGCATCCTCCAAAGGCTGACCGTGCTTTGAGCAGGGGCGGTTGGACTAGACGATCTCCAGAGGTCCCTTCCAACCTCAGGGATCCTGCGATGCTGTCATGGGCAAAAGACGGGTGCTGCACAGCTGCCCCGAAGAGGGAAGAACTGGTTGGGAACATTGGAATCAAGGGCAGGCGCGGTTGTCACACCTGAGAAACAGTGGAGTTCACGACCTGACGGCGGGGAGGAAAGCGAGTAGCAGAGTACGGCCCCTGGCCTTCAGGCACGCTGACTTTGGCCTAGTCAGGCAGCTGGTAGGTCGGATGCCGCGGAGGCAGCTGTGAAGCACAAAAGAGCTCAGCAAAGCTGGCAGCGCCTTAGGCGCCTCGTGGTCCAAGCGCAAGAATGGTCCAGCCCAGTGCACAGGAGAACAAACAGATGTCTCAGCAGACCAGCTTTGGCTAAGTGGGGTACTCAAGGCAGAGCACCAACGTCAAAAGGCAGCACCCTGGAGCTGTAAGGAGGGACGAGCTGCAAAGGAGGAATTTGGAAATAATTCCTAGGCACGTTGGGATGCTGCTAGGAAAGCCAAAGCTCAGCGTGCCTTGAGTCTAGCAAGGGGCATGAAGAGCAAGACGCAGCAAGCATCAAGAGCAAGATCGGCCCCTGCAAGAGTAGCCGAAGAGTGACGGAGGAAGAAGCGGGCCCACTGCTGACTGGGGCGGCTGATTTCCTGAAGAGTGGACAGAGAGCAGTCTGGGGGGAGCCCATGCCCTCTCTCTCTCACTCTTCATGTGCAAGTTGTCCCGGGCCGATGTGCCCTCTGAAAGAGTTGAAGGAAGGAGGCGGGGCCCTCCCAGCAGTGGGTGGGCTTCAAATCAAGGACTGCCTGAGAAAAGCCAACCCATACAAGCCAGGTGACGTGCTCCAGGGCAGCAGTGCTGTAAGGGGAGACGTAGACGAGCTGGAGGACTGGGCCACAGGAGCCTCATGGCATTCAAGAAGGTCAGGTGGCAAGTCCTGCAGCGGGAAGGGAAGAACCTCGTGCTTAAGGACGGACGGGGGACTGAACTATGCTA